>NC_080088.1:27126860-27476444 GCF_950005125.1 Chionomys nivalis
GTTCAAAATGCAGAGACAGCAAAAGTTTGTGATGTGTTTTACATGTGTTATGCATGTGCCTGTCTGTATGGGGTGGTGATACACGTAAATACAGACAAGATTCAGGCATTTTTTTCTTTCTTCTTTCAAAATTCATTCTTGTAATCGAGTGTTCTCATATTTTAATTATTTTTTAAACCACTGATATGAGACATATATGATTACTTTACATGAAAAGTATGCATTTTGTATTTTTCTTAGACATCAATGAAAATACCATTCTTCAATAGCACATAATTTCTAATATAAGTTTAGAGTAAGAATATGAAAAAATAAATGGGAAATTTGCTTCTGAGTAAACTCAATATTTTAAAATTTCATAAATCAATAATGCAACTTTTCTTTGGGGGAGTACTTTCTTAGTCTTATTAGCTCCAAATAATCATGGAGTCCTAGAAAAAAGCAACATCTCCATGCATGAGCTCCAAAGACATTCAAGTTTGAGAAAAATGTCTTCATCAAAAATTTAAATAACCACATATATGGCCAAATGAAGCATATTTATACTTTAAGCTAGGATGTACTTGTTTCATCAACAAAAGCTTTCTGGTTTTAGACTACAAAATAAACTCCAATTTCTGCAAAATTGATGCCTTACTTATACACTCTAATTCTGTAAAATGTAAATATCAATAAAGCAAGATCAAAGCATGTCTCGCTCAAATGCCATTATTCTCTATGTTAATTAATGGATAAATATAATTTGCGAAATACATTTCATAAAATTTAAGTTTATTCTTGGGTATGCTTAAGGACAAACATTAGTAGATAACATATTGAATGACAACACAAAATACCAAAGGCTATACAACTCTCTACAAATGAAAAAAGTGTTCTAAATACTTTACAGAACATTTCTGGCTATCCTATGTAGCCAGGTTTCATTATCCTGAATGATTATGTAATGTAAGCTAAAGAATTCACTGCTTTTCAATAGCTTGAAAGAGGAACCAACAACAACAAAGCGTCCAAAGTTCTGACTTATATTCCCTCTAGAAATACACTCTGCCTATACCATCATTATCTACGTGCTGATAAATTCAGCTATCCAAAGAAGCAATAGCAATTATTTGGAACTTTAAAAGAAAAATAACATATCATTTTTGCCTGTAAATCAGAAACTTTATAATCAAAACCAGTTTGTACTATGCTCAAAAGAAAAACCCTAAAATAACAAAACTCTATCATGTTTTTGAACTAAAAGCTAATTTTCATTTTGACTATAAAGAAATGCTTTGCTACAGACTAGAAAAGCAACTCAATGGGAAAGAGCTTTCTTGCGCAAGTATAAGATCTGAGAACTTATTGCCAGTATCTACTAAAATCCTGGGTGAAGTAGCACCTATCTGTAAATCCAATGCTGGTAAAGCAGAGACAGAATCCAGGGGCTAACCTTGGCCTTAATACACCATTGCATGAGTGAGCTAATTAGCATCCTTAACAAATTTCACTTCATTATCTGTAATACTTAATTGTTTACAACTATTTTATGATATTTATGGTAGATTTTTAATAGATACACTTTTGATAACCATAGTTAAATAAGTGCATGTGTAGGTTGAGACTGCTCTTTTGTTCCTGGCTGTTCAGACACAAATAATCACACAAAAACTATATTAATTACAACACTGGTTGGCCTACAGCTTAAGCATATTTCTGGCAAACTCTTATCTTAAATTAACACATTTCTATTCATCTACATCACCATGAGGCTGTGGCCTTCAGAGTAAAGTTCCAACATGTCCTTCTCCTTCGGCAGCTACATGGCATCTCTCTGACTCTACCCACACTCTCTCTCTATCTCTTCCAGCCTGACTATATTCTGCTCTGCTATAGGCAGAGGCAGCTTCTTTATTAACAAATGGTAATAAAACATATTTGCAGCATATAGAAGGAATCCCATGTCATACATGTAAATGTGAAGCAATTATTTCTCAATAAAATAACTGATTTGCATGAGCCTTGGAATTAACGACATCGTTCATAATTCTTAGATGATAAGGATAAATAACCAATAGTAAAGACATGACAGATTTAAAGAATTTCATTATCAGCTTCATTGCTTAGTTTTTTTTAGTAATTATACTTAAGCACAAAATACTAAAAATACTAGACAAAATCATATCTTTTTGAGTTTTTGTGTAGGGCAAGAATACACACTTTGATCATAACATTCTACTTTAAAGTCAATAAACATTAAAATACTTAAAATGTTACAACTCATCACTGTATCTGTTGTACTCTAAGTATCATCTTGCTAATATATGAAGGAACAGAAATACATTAATTTTCATGTTTAACTTCCAAGAATATTGCTATTTGGATCTCTCCTGGTGTGTGAGGAAGCTGGATGAGCTGAGGCTAAAATGGTTTCAGGTAAACTACAGTGAAGAATTGTGCAGGTTTGGATACGTGTATGGGATCAGGAGCGCACATAGCCACCATCATTACTTATAAGTTGTGGTACACAGTCCATGATAACATCAGACTTATTTATGGAATCTATGTTTTAATATGTCTCACATGTATATTTTAAAAGTTAACCACACAGATATAAGTGAACACACACTTCTGAGTTTTTTAAAATATTTGCATGGGTATATTACAATTGATATGGTAATGTCAATTTTAAACCCACCATATCTTAATAGACAGATGTGGTAAAAAATACATATATCTGAGAAAGGAGCAATGATGTTAAATTACTTCTGAAAAATACATTTCTGTCACTCATAGTGAAAATTCATATTCTAGCTATGATTGGCAAACATGATTTACAAAATTTAAATCAGTCAAAATTCTGACATATTTTAAATCATCTCTCATAATATAACTATTTTTCAATCTTATTTAATATTCATGAGTTTTATTTAGACTATTAGATTATCGTGAGATCTTAATCCCAACATACATTCTTCTGTATATTCTTTAGGTCCATTAACTGAGAGAGCCCACAGACAAAAATTGTTATAAATCTTTAGACAAAACCATTTAGCTCATAGAGCAAAATCTATTATATATATTATTTCATTCTCTTAAATTATACATAATATGCCTATGATATGAGACTCTGAACATGCAATTGTAAACCAGAAGAATGGGTAACATGGATACTATATACTCTACAACTCAAGGAGAAATATAGACAATAGCTTATAAAGTAAGTGTGGAGACCAAATTTACTCTTTTATAGGAACACTGAATATATATGTGAACACATATGCAGTAACTAAAATCTCTGAGGTGGAGACTACATAGGGTGCCTGAGGTAAGTATTTACAAATATCTGTGTACCAAGATAGAAAAAAGTCTATACAATCTTAATTTATAAGTTATGCTTTAGTAAAGATACAAATATTTTGCATTCATATTAAGCTGTGATTTGAATGTTGTAAACTAGGGTAGTATAAGATAGCTACCCCTCCCCCATAAAAAAGAATTTAGTCAGAGAAGCCATTAACTTTTTCAAAGAGGGGGCGAGAACACAAGTAAAAAGAGCATTCTAACTAGTGAGATATGCTTTATGCACACTGACAGTATTTCTAAAAGGCAAGAAAAAGATGGTTTGTCATCCAAATCTCAAACCATGCTGACGTAGAGAAACTTTATTAAATTTCATATATTCACTTACCAGGACTTTGACCTTTCAGAAGTTATGAATCTTTCTGATCCTCATATGTAGATTAAGGATAAGAGCACTAGACCAGACCAGCCTTACTGACATAATGTGAGGATTGCATGGGCCAATGTAAATGGAAGGCTATGAAGTGCTATGGAAATTCGACCTCTGACACTAATTTTAAAATAAGCACAGAGACTACCTCACCAAAGCAATTCTATTTGATGTGAATAGTCTGTAAAGTTCATTTTTGAATTCTATGTTTAAAAAATCAGAGTCCATGCTTCCCATTATCCCTAACACTCGTTCATCATCACCCACCTGTACATATTTTAGTTAAAGAGCAGAGGCCAAGGATTCTGGCCAATAGGGGGATGCTATTATAGTGTGGACTGTGGAGTTTAAGAGGACCTACCATTTCTTCAGGGTAAGGATGGCAGAAGAGAGAAATAATGATTAGAACCAATGGGTAGGAGGGGTTATTTCACAAAGAAATTATGGGAAGTAAAAAAAAAATTAAAATATTCCTACAAAATAGAGAAAGGCAGGTGATGAGAAGCAAAGCTGGGAAAATAGTACAGGAATAAGGGAGGGACTTAGTAAGGAACAATGTTCAGTTACAGTAATCTAAAGGAGTGAAAGGAATTATTATGGGTTAATGAGCTGGGGAATCAGACATGGAAAAAAGAATTTGGAAAAAGAGAGTTCAGGCCATAGTGAGGAAGACTATCTGCTGAATCCAAGTATTCTAATAAGTATAATAAATATAATATAATATAATATATAATACAACATGATAGCACAACACCACTCCCAGGACTTCTACACACATCAGCCTCCCACTATGACACCAAGACAGTGAGTAAGTGCTTTGGTTATGAAAACAGTGAAAAGACAACAATCCATTTCCTCACTACAAATAAATGGCAGAGATGAACGTGAACCCCCAGAGAGTAATATTGTAGACACTATTCTAGCACAGAGCAAATTTATACATTTATTGATAACAAAATCACACAATACCTACTTGATCTGGAGGCTGCAACAGTTACATGAGCCTTGGGGAGACAAAAAGATCAGAGTTCATTTTCTGTTGGGCATTTACTGCTGGGCATGTGACCTATCTCTAAGAAGAGTTTGTTTCCCCAGTGAAGTTTCCTATTAGAAGCTGGTGAAACCGCCTCATTCAGTTAATAATATATATCATAGGTGAATATGTATTGTTTTTAAAGGTTATAATATTTCCTAAATTCATTATCATCCAGAAAAGCATAAAATGGATGACAGGAATCTGAGCTGTTGTCTAAGAATTTCCAAAGTCAGGAGATACTTAATGAATTAGAGACATACAAGTAATACTACAGATATGTTCTTGAGTATTTTACAGCACTACAATAGATATTCAGAACAAAACTACCCCTCCATTCTTTATCACCACACTGCACAACAATACAAATGTTGTGGAGAGATAGCTCAGAAGTTAAGAGTACTGCTTGTTACTTCCAGAGGTACTGAATTCAATTCCCAGAAACCACATGGTGGCTAACAACCATCTATAATGAGATCTGGTGTCCTCTTCTGGCATCCCAGCATACATGCAGATAGAACACTGTATATACAATAAATAAATAAATAAAATATAAAAAAGATTATGTTTATGCAAACCCAGTAAAGGGTTGCTTATGTATTACTGCCTATAATCATATATGTATTAGACCAATCTAAAAATAATATAGTAACTATATTTTGATCATCAAAATACTTTTCATACTTTCATCTCAAATTCCTGAAGTGAAGATAAAAGCCAAATTAAACCCTCTTGCCAGGAAAGAAAGGAAGTTAGTCCCTTACTGTCATTAAATATCAGGGACTGCTAAGAAATATTTACCAATGAAAAAAATTATCAACCAGACCCCCTACAAATGTTTAAAAGACATACTATTATCTAGAGACTGAATAAGAGAATGTGGTCAATTCTTGAGTGTAACGCATGTTTATACATTCCTTAAAACTAAAGATAAAAGAGAACTGTAAAAATATAAAATTGCATTTGCTTAAGTTTTCTTGATTACATAAAACGTATAATAAGGAGACATACAGACACATAATAAAAAAGAAAAGATGGGTACATATGCTCCATATCACTGTTAAACATTTCAGGAGGCATCCTTTTCAATGTTTTGTGTTTTCCCAAAACATCTATAACCAAAACATCAAAAAGGCAAATCTAGACTCTATTTCTTTAATCCAAAAATTATCCCTCACATGTACAGTACCCTCTTGACACAATGTGGTATATAATTAATTTTACAGTAATTACTTTGCCTTTATTTGTTTCATAAAGTCCTGATTCTGTGTAACAGTGTTATATAACCACACTTCAGAACCTTCTCTAAACCAAGCAACACAGCAAAGCCCTGCCTTCAGCAATCACCCTCCAGTGAGTCATCCAAATGATATTATTTGCTCATTAGAAAACCTGGATACTGGTTGCAAATGTCATACTCTGAATTTACATTTTAAAAGGCACATATTGCAGCAGTTTAATAAAAATATTTTTAAGATCTCAGGTCAAATTCAACTATTTACTCATCTGTTCCCTTAGCTTTAACTATTTTTGGCCTGTGTTCAGATACTTCTCACGAGCCATGTTTGTGATGGCTTCTTTTAGCATGTGATCTTGTGACAGCTGAAATGCCATGTGGAAAGGGGATGCTATTGTCATGATCATGCCCACCTTTTAAAGCCTGTGACTGTTCTGTTGTTTGTTGAAGGAAGCTGCGGAATCTGCGTAGCACCACTAGGAGAGCTTACCGGGAAAGATTCAGCATATCTGACCTGGCGGCTGGCTGCATCGTGTCTGGCTCTGAAAGGAGCTGCCCTGCATCTGAGCTCACTTCCTCTTCCTCCCAGCATTCTATTCTGTCTACTCCACCCACCTAAGGGATGGCCTATCAAATGGGCCAAGGCAGTTTGTTTATTGACAAATGACCTTCCTCCATCACTCGTTTATTCTTTCAGACTGATATTCATTTTTAAAGACCGAGGCATATGCCTTACAAATAACATTTGAGGTTATAACTTTGCATGTACCATTATACAGTAAACTTGGAAGGGTTTACATAAAAGCTGTGTGCATCTACATTCCACTCCAGAATACAGAAAACAACAACAAGAGAAGATGACCTGAAACCTATGCCTTATTTTAAAAGAATAGTTTTTCCTTTTTGTAGACATTGGTTACAGAGGAAACAAAGAAAACTTCCTAAGAAAGAATATGTGGCAGGTTACCGGGAGGTGGGAAAAGAGATCAGGTGAATGGGAAAATGTGCATATTGCCACAAAATTTTTGTACAATTTTCTAATGCAACTCATTTTCTATAAAATTGTATCAAAACAATTTTTAACATTATAGAGATGATAATCACTAATCTCACCATTGCTATCATGTCAAAACACATGTAGGAAATACAAATATAAAGGAAAATGTGCTACAAGATTACTAGAAGGGCATTGGCTTTGTAATAAACACACTGCTTGATTTTACCAGCTCCATGCTGGAGAAAAAGACTCAGGTCCTCAGAGGCTTGCCTACTGGCCTGTTACAAGAGGCGAATACAATTCTCCTTCTAGGCTGCACAAGGATATAAAAGTAAATATGTAAAAGAAAAGCAGAAGGCCTTCAGAAGATGTAGCTCAAAATACAACTTGCACCTATATTACCTAAAAAGGGGAATTACCATTTGTATTCTGGCTTACAAATAACAGTTTTTTTTTAGGACCACACAGGTTTTAATTTTGATTTAGAGCTCACCATATACTATTCTGGGTGAAGAAATGAAACAGGGATACATTAAATACAAAGGGTACTGTGTTTCCTTTTTGCAGGTGAACAATGTGAAACCGCAAGATAAGATAATATACTGGAAAATAACTTCTAGCTTTCTAACCATGCAATATGAAACCTGTCTGTTAACCAAGTACATTGAGGTCTGTGCTATGCATCACCACATTGCCATTATCCACTATACTGAAGAACCCTGGGACTGATATACTGAAACAGTATATAATGCAACTGTGTAGGGAAAGGCTTTCTGCTATTGTTTTTGTGTTTTATTGTGGAGCGGACCTGTTTTTCGTCCCACCGCCTGGCTAGCTTAACCTGAAATAATCACATGGAGACCTGTATTAATTAAATTGCTGCCTGGCCCATTATCTCCAGGCCCTTAGTGGCTAACTCTCACATATTAGTTTAATGTGTATTGCCACTTGACTGTGGCTTACCGGCATGAGTCTAACCAGCGTCAGTCTTGGAGAGGAGAACCATGATGTCGGCCACACTGACTTCTTCCTCCCAGAATTCTGTTCTGTCTTCCCTGCCTACCTGAGTTTGCCTTATCAACTAGGCCAAGGCAGTCTCTTTATTTAACCAATGAAAGTAACACATAGACAGAAGACCCTCCTACACCATTTTTGCTATTCTCCTAGACATAGGCACTAACTTATTTAAAAACTTATTGTATTGATACAAATAAGCCTTGATGCTCAATTTTCCAAATTTTGTATTATTTGGACAGATAGCTAAAAGCATACTTGAAGTTTTCTCCTCCCTTGCCTGCCCCCAAAATAGCTCCCTTTACAAAACTCTGGGAAGACAACCACCATGAGTTCCCCAGAGATCTGAGTCAGGTTGATGCCTTGCCATTTGATATGTAAGACAAAAGACACACAGGTTCAAGATTGACATTGCTTGAGAATTCAAACATGTTACCTACAACATACTTGTACTTCATAATGACAGAAGAAATTCAAATGACTTTTGAAGAAACTTGAGATTTTTCTGGTATTAAATTCAGTTTCTTTGGAATTCAGAATCTGAATAATTTCTTTACTTGATAAAGGCAACCAGTCTTGACACTAGCAACTATCTCCATTTCATTAACACGCTAGAAAACCAATTATCATAAAACATTTTTAATAAAGTCTGAAATATAATAATACAAACTTAATTTATTCATATTTCTATATCTAAAGTCATTCTGCAATAGTTTAAAGGTGAAAGAGTAAGTATAAAAGATTAAAGGCCAAAAAAATGAGACTTGAATGATGTTGTAGACAAAAAAAGAATGTTTAAGCTTGGAACAACAAAAATTTGCAAGAAGATAGCTCTCCTTCGCCTAAGGAATATGGTAGACTCTTAAGAAATTAGCAATGGAGAATCACACACTGCAGAGTTCCTTTATCAAATCTCTCAAAAGATTAGAGGGCAAAATCTAATACCCACTGTGCTTTCTCATGCTAATATATGGAATTTTTGAGTTGAAATTATTACCTGAATAAAGAAAAGAGACAAGATATTATACTAGGGCATCTAAAAAAAAAGCATAAGACTTTGAATGAGCGTATAACAGGAGCAGGAGGTGTGGTAGGGTTGCTGTTGGTATAGAAAGGGGCATTCATTATACCTCTACTCATGAAACAGGTTAAGCTTGGAAATGCAGGAATGTGTCACCTGATCTTTCCTTGCCAGCCCATGTCTGAAAAACTGTGCTGCTAGATGTGGCAGCTTCACTTGGATGGAAGTAGAATGTCCTTTTTTAAAGGACAAAGAAGAAAGAGAAGGAAGAAAAGAATTGAAAAGAGAAGGAAAGAACAGAAGATGGAAGGAACTCCAGTCATTTGGTCTAAAAACAGGAAGGCTTGAGAGAGGTAGTTTAAAAGAAAATGTTTTTAATAATTAAGAACTTCCATGTTTATCTTGTGAATCAGATCCTTAGAATAAAAAAATTATTTCATTGCAGTCACTTTCTTTAACAGGGAGGAAATGGTAGGCACAGACTGAGTAGGCAGATCACAACTACACAAAACCAAGATGACAGTATGGTTTTAGTCTTCGAGTTAAGGTCAACTGCTTCTTACAGGTGGGTAATCGTGAGGGTTGGGGCAAGTGTATTGTGGAAGCACTTCCTTAATCCTTTGTCTCAGAAAAGAATCTACATTATAGTAAAATACACTAAATCAGCAGGTTTTTAAATATTTTTAAGTATATAAAGAGATATCTCAAGCCACCAAGTAAAATATCCAGTGGCAGGAATTTATTATATCATGTAGAATCATTGACCAAAGCGGTCCCATAGGTTCTGCAAAACTTCACCAAAGCTGTTGGTTACTCTCCATAACATGATGGTAAAGCCCACTGCTAAAGACACACTTACTATGCCCAACTAGGATCTTTACAGAAAGTATTTTACATGCTACTGGAAAAGAAAAGTAATCATCAGTATCACCCAGGTACAAACCCCATGACCTACAATAGCAAACTGCCTGCAAAATTGTGGCACCAATGTTGTGGAGTAACCACTAACCACTTTTTGATTGCATTTAAAGCTTATACCATGAGATGAAACCAATACCCGAGACTAGATAGGCCTGAGGGAAAAACCCATGACTCTTATTCTGCTAAAGTGACATCGCAATAAAATGACTCTAGTGTACATCACTGGCTGCATCACCCACACTCCAGGGCAGGCCTCATAGCTAGGAGCAATTGGCCAAAATAAAATGTAATCCATGTGATTTTTTGAGGATTTTTTTTTTGCTTTGTTTGGATATTTCTAACTTATTAGTTTTCTTGTTTAGTTTTTCTATTTTGTTTTTTGTTTATTGAGCGAAAATATACAGTTAGGTAGATAGGGAGTTAGGGAGGTAGGATCTGGGATAAATTGAAGGAGGGAAAAGTATATGATCAAAATATATTACATAAAAATTTTAAAATAAAAATTTATATAATGAAACTTTTTATTTTCCCTTGCAAATACATTTCCCCTTACAGTTTCTGAGACCTTTCACTTCAGAAAGAGCTACATGAGCCTGCTGTTAATCTCTCTCCATCACCTTACCTTAACCTACCTATGCTATAGGTATTCTGCAATATTCCATGGTTAACCTGAAACTGCAGTCTTCTTTTCCTGTAATCTTTTAGAGACCTGGACATGAAATATTGCTCTAGTACACACATTCTTACCAAGTGACTTCCTAGTTCAAAAACCTTCAACCATGTACCATAAACTCCAGGAAAAAGGCTAAAACTAATTAATGTAGATTTTCAAATCTTCTATTACATGATCTCAATCAGTGCTGTCAGCTTTATTACAATCACCATTCCTTAATCTTTTGTACTACCCATTATCTAAAGACAGTCTATGCTTCCAGCTATGGAATGGCCTTCCTCATTTTACTATACTGTTTCAATGCTAATTCACAAGGTGTAGGCATATCACTCTTCTCCTCTCTACTTTACCCATTCTTTGTCTTGTTTCCCCATGGAACACATTTGCTTCTCTCCCACTTGTTACCTTATATCTTACAGAATACTTTGGTTTTATACATATATGCTCTAGTAAGGGTTGGGTAGCATAGCAAAGATATACAAGAAAGGACTGAATAAGAAGCCAAGAAATCTGTAGACATAAGTAAGCAGCAAACATCAGAAACAGTCTCCTTGCTCTTTCTCTTGCTCAACCCCTTCCTGCCCCACCTATTTCCCTGTCAACTCTGATTTTTTTTTTTTTTTTTTTTTTTTTTTTAAAGTGAGCTGGAGAGGGGAAGTAGACAAGATTGCAGGGCAAAAATTGGGAACTTGCGGGTTAGGTGGCAAGGGGCAAAGGGGAAATGGGATGAGAAACATGAGAAGGGGAGGATGGGAGGAGCTCGGGGGATTGGGATGGTTGGGATATAGGAAGGGAGGATACGGGAGCAGCGAAGTATATATCCTAACTAAGAGAGCCATCTTAGGGTTGGCAAGAAACTTGACTCTAGAGGGGTTAGCAGGTGTCCAGGGAGATGTCCCCAGCTGGTACCTTGGGCAACTAAGGAGAGGGAACCTGAAATGACCCTATCCTATACTGATGAATATCTTGCATATCACCTTAGAACCTTCATCTGGCGATGGATCGAGGTAGAGACAGAGTCTCAGTTTGGAGCAACGGTCTGAGCTCTTAAGGTCCAAATGAGGAGCAGAAGGAGGGAGAACATGAGCAAGGAAACCAGGACCACGAGGGATGCACCCACCCACTGTGACAGTGGAACTGATTTATTGTGAGCCCACCAAGGCCAGCTGGTCTGGGACTGTATAAGCATGGGTTGAAACTGGACTCTCTGAGCATGGCGGACAATGAAGGCTGATGAGAAGCCAAGGACAATGGCACTAGGTTTCGATCCTAATACATGAACTGGCTTTGTGGGCGCTTAGCCTGTTTAGACGCTCACCTTCCTGGACATAGATAGAAGACCTTCGTCTTCCCGCAGGGCAGAGAATTTGGACTGCTCTTCAATATCGAGAGGGAGGGGGAATGGTGTGGGGGGAGGAGAAGAGGAGTGGGGATAGGGGGAGGGGAGTGGGGGGAGGGGGCAATATTTGGGAGGAGGGGAGGGAAATGGGAAACGGGGAGCAGGTGGAAATTTTAATTAAAAAAGAATAAAAATAAAAAAAAAGTGAGCCATGTCCTAAATTTAAGAAGAGATAGAGAAAGGAGGACTGTTGAGTTATACACACCTTCTCACTAGTCAATAATAAGGGGTAGAGATAATTATCAGAGGCAACTATGAAAGATTTTATGTAGAAAAGCAAAGTGTGGATTAATTGCTTATTAGAACAAAATACCACTTTCAAAAATTTTCAGAATTGTAGTTTTCGGAGATGTAGCAAAGTTCATAAATAATTCAGTACAAATAAGGTGGGCAATGTTAGCTACCTCAAGTCTCTTACTTTTCAGGATGAAACTGAATTTGAGATCCATGTTAGCCTTTTTAAAATGTACTTATACTATGACATATTGAATTTAAACAGCCATATTCACTAGCAGAGAAAAGGATATTTCCCTGGCAGTGCCGTCCCAACTCGGTAGTCGGTATAGCTCTTGCTCGGGTGGAAGTTGAAAATAAAGAGGAGTCCTGCTCTCTCAAAGGTGATGGTCTTATTCCCTTCATGTTTTTCACTCACGTAGGCCTGCAAGGATGAACACATTACATTTAAATCACTCTGAGATGCTGTTGCAAGGAAACCATCTCCAAGAGGCTTATTTTGTTCTTAATATGTGTTGTTCATTATTATTTCAAAATGAAATCCCCGATCTCTATACTTTTGCATGTTACAATTTTGCCAAATAATATCAAAAAACAGTTTAAAGACTATAAGAACACCGCTGTTCCACCGTGAGAGCACACATAGGGGATTAGTGTTGTGGACAAGTCTGAAGTAAAAGCCAAACCAAACCAAACAAATAAAACATGGCATTTCCAGTATATAGCATTTGTGTATATTAGGCATAAGTATATTTTCCTAAGACTCTGCTTTAGTAACCAGATTAATGAGGTAACACAAATAAAATTATTTTTCAAATTTACTATAAGGTTATATCCAGCTTCAAAATTATAGTTCTTCTAAAAATCATACATTTTTACATAACTCTGCAGAGACTCAACGGCAACCGAAAGTCCACTGCAATATGCTGGGGATATTTCTTAATAATATGAAAAGGTCTAAAAATACATTACATCTGTGCTTTCCCTGATTTCTGTTTACAGCTGGCTTTGAGAACCTTTGCATCTTCGGCTCCACTTTGCCCCAACTCTAGTGTTGGAGATTTATTGCCATGTTTATCAGCAGCATCTCTCCTGGTAATTTAGCAAGGAGAACTACAGCTGCAGAGTAAACAGTGTGCCTTTTGGTATTCAACTTTGTTCCTCCTGAAAAAGGAGCATCATTTTGCTCTTTCTTCTGGAAATGGCATCTCTAATAAACATGAGCAGGGCTGCGTATCAGGGAACCAGTCTTACTTAATATACAAATACCTGTGTTCAATCACTAAACAAGCAAACCATAGACACTAAAGTAAAAACACATCAACAGTAATTTCAAACAGTATCAATAGAAAGTAAATGGATTATAACTAACACATACTATATGCTAATTTTTGCATGAGGAAAATAAAAGCCTGTATAAAATTTGCACCTGTTAATTACATTTTCTCAAACATATTGAAAACTGAGACTTTAATTCCAAAGAGAGTTCAGACTCATGCAAAATACAACACAGCACGCAGGTATAAATGGCATCTATTGGAATGACAAGCTAGAGACCAGTTAAGAAGGGGAACAGGAATAAAAAAATCTAGGTGTTGTCAAAGTCGTTATTTTTTTTATGACAGCATAATTATTTACACAAAGGAAAACCAGTCAAAACAATTAAGATGTTGCTGCAGCAATTTCCAAAATGGGTTTCATGCAGCGTGTCTGCCATTTATTTTTAACCAATTGAAATGAAAATTATTAAATTTAAACAACAACAACAACCAAACTAACCAGGAAGCTAAGCAGGGCAGGATGCTTACCATTTTCATTATCTATTGGAGAGACTCCTGTGACATGTTTTGACAACTCCAGTACATTACAGGGCACTACACACTGAATAATGAAGCGCTGTTCAGAAGGTCTGCATGCAGATTTAAACCGCTTGCCATTCTAGGCATGCCCAGCACTGGTGACTAAAACATCACATTCAGAGTAAAGAGCTTACCTGCGGAGCTGAAAGCCAACCACATCTTTCCTCTAATCTATTCATATCTCTGTCAAAGTTATTTAGGAACTTATAGCGAAGAAGGTCGTCATCAGTTAAATGAAACTGCCTTCTGGCGTAATGGTAACTCTCATTATTCCCTTTCCTTGGGAAGTCTAACCACTCAGGATGGCCAAATTCATTACCTGTATTCAAACAAACAGAAAGGTTTGAAAATGTAAAAACCAGGCAGAAACAGTATCATTTCTTACTAAGAGATCTCCATAATTACATATTTCAAAGTTATTTAAAAATCAATTTAGAGTCTAATTTACTAGAGCAGCATCCTGTGGATAATGTAGGTGTCTTCTTTACAAACAGAAAGTACCAGGCCGGGGAGAAGTACTCAGGGACTAAGAATGCTTGCTGTGCAATCGTGAGGATGTGAGTTCAAATCTCTCACATCTACACAAAAAAGCCAAGCATGGCTGCATATGTTTTAACCCTGGCATCACTGGGTAAATATAGGCAGATAATTATAGCACAGTGGCCAGGCAGTGTGGCCAAATTGGAGTGGTATTGCTTGGGCAAAAGTTCATGACTCAAGGCAGTAAGGAAGAGGGTAAGAGAGAAAGACACTTGATTCTCTCCTTCTGCCCTCATTTGTGTACACATAGGCACAAACCGGCATATGATCACATGCATCACACACATATACACCATACCACAACCATACCACCACCAACATCAAAGTCAAACAAAGCAAAAAAAAAAAACAGAAAATATCACGTTTAGTCTCTGAAGTGCCATGGTCCAGCTTCAGCTGATTAAAATATAAGGAGTTTCCTATCACACTACCACAGGAACACATGTTACAAATGTCCCATGTCTATCTAAGCTATCACTGGTATTATTAATTGTCCGTATTCCTTTCTCAGGTTTCCTGGTTACTTTAGACATATATCTATAATTTGGTCACGTGCAAGTGTGTACAAGTGAGACACTTGGATGGGAATTCATTTAAATTCATTCAAAATTATCTACCATGGAATTGCATTACATAGTAAACTTTGCTAAGAGGCTGTGCAATTTTCATTTGACATTTCAGGTCTAGAGTCATAATAACAAAAATTTCATAAAACTACACTATCTGCAAGCAGTTCACTAAATTCTAATATTTCGCTCTAAATGAAAATATTTCTTATGATGTGTACATAGTACTTGAGAGGAAAGACAGGTTTCTGCCTCTGTGAACCTACACTGATTGTAAGATGTTTACTGAGGCAAGGGGCCCCTTTATACTACACTTCCTTCAGAAAGAGAGAACAGCAGTGGAGAACTCAGCCACAAATGGGCACCTTCCACCAAGGTTCAAGGACCATCTCAGAAGAGGGAACAGAAAAATCGGAACAGTCAGGGGTCAAGAAGAACTGGAGAGAATCACTCTATTCTGGACATGACTAGACTATTACACTCGAAGTTGAAATCCATGCAAGATGGAACAATTGAACTAGTATGAAGAAAGAAGCATTCATGAGCTTCTCTAGCGGAGGTAAGGAAAGGCGGTGGTATCCTGGGAGGAAGAACGTGTTTTTCTTTAAAGGTGTGGCCTTAAGCTCT
Organism: Chionomys nivalis; assembly: GCF_950005125.1. Taxonomy (NCBI): domain Eukaryota; kingdom Metazoa; phylum Chordata; class Mammalia; order Rodentia; family Cricetidae; genus Chionomys; species Chionomys nivalis. The sequence continues at coordinate 27,142,694 of NC_080088.1, forward strand.
AGGGAATCGCCCCATATCTAGGAATACATGTGATGCCCAAATTGGACCCATTGGGTTATTTAAACTAAATTCTGGACAAATATTTAGTGTCATAACCCAAATGAGATTTTTGTATTCATTGTAATTTTTATTTACTATGTTATCAAATATAAATTCAATTACTTAAAATACAAACTAATATATATATATTTAATACAGAACATGAAATCAAATTTCTAATAGGAAAATAGAATGTTATGATATGGTAAAGCTCTTATTAAGTCGTTACATATTGATTTCTATTAGATACACGGAAGCCTTTTAAAAATTCTTCCCTGGAGAGGCGTCTTTTTAAATCAGAAGGACTAGAAAGCTGCAACAACAACAATCACAACAAAAGTAGAAAAACTGGACCAGTGGCTACAGACAGAAAACATTCTACAGAGTGGGTGTTCATGCTATCACAGTTGTAAATGAGCTGACCTGCGGCAAATTAAGTTTAATGTAGGCAAACTCAACATCAAATTTCATTTCTTGGTTCAAAGCCATAAACACAAGTGCAAAATGAATGGAAGTAAATCACGTGAAGACTCAGAAGGTGACCTTGGAATAGCAGCCAGTCATTCGCAGGCTGAGCCACGAACCCTGCAAAAAGCCTGTTAGGAGCTCTCTGGCTCACACACCTAATGAAGAAAAATACTACCATTACAAAAAGTTAAAAAATGTTCTCCTCAGTTGTGGTCTACAAATTATTTAGGAAATATGGTACTACTCGAGACAGTACAGTGAAATATGACCACCGAAATGAGCTGATAACTAAGGGCTGCTGTATATTAAAAATGATCAGAAACCTAAATGTATTTTTGCCATGTCCAAGGAGATGGGATTTCTTTTAGGATAGACAACTCTGTGGACTGAGAACAACTTAGTCTGAATAAGCATTTAAAATTAACAAAATGGAAAATGCTATTCTAAATCACATATAAATACCATGTATGCATTCCACATCATTTGTTTATGCACTTTGATTAATTTGATAGGTACTCAAAACCTGGGATCATAAGGTTCCGGATGACTCTCTGGTATCCCATGGAATATATCCTATATGTATTCCTTTATTTATGTTTCTTAAGTGGAAAGGTTTGCTTTATACTTGCTAGGCATCTTAGCCTTTAATATATTTGAGAAAGACATACTCTATTTGAATCTTTTGGAATTAGGAAAATGGATCACAAGGAAGAATTTCTAAGAAACTAAAAATAGAAATTATGAAGAGAAGCAGTTTTTTAAAACTGCTGGCTGGTTTATCCAACAGATAAGAGGCTAAGAAAAGTCACATTGGAAATTCCCCTGGGACCTTGAGGCAATGACAATGACACTTGTGAACCCCACTTCTGAGTCCAGATAGGCACTACAAGTAACCAGGCACTCACCAACAAAGCATCTTGAGGCTCATTAAGTTATGATAATGATCAGTAGTACAACATACAGAATGCTACCAAATTCAAAATGATGGGATGAGAACAATCAGGCTCTCACTTGGGACAATTTGTAAGAAACCTCACAGTTCATGCCATGCATGATTCCCTGAGTTCAACAGCGTAGTCAAATTGAGTGCTTTCAGAAAAGAGAAGGCTGACATATTTGGACAAACAACTTTAGAACACCAGGAAGCAGGTGAGTAATGCTGCTACGGTTAATGACTCTAGTAAATTCTACAAAATTCTTTCTCTTCCTTTCCATTTCCTCTGTACACTTTCCCATTCATGTTTAGTTAATTGTGAAAAACCTCTAAGCGCAAAATTCCTATTGGGAGTCCTTTGTCTGTAATTAATTTTTTTTTCCTGTTTGATGTAAAGGTCCAAGCTATAAATTGACAAGAAGCCAGCTGGTAGAGTGATGCAATTCAAGACAATATAACTAACAAAAAGCTCCAGCTCTGTTAGCTGAACATTTTGATTAGCAGGCTTGTGTATTTTGTTCTCTGAACTGCAATGCATACTAATTTTACCTAGGAATTAATTAAAGTCTACCGTGGTCTCCGTGCTGTGGATGTTATATAAGTCTGTGTTGTTCCTAAGTTTATGTATACATCAAAATAAAGCACAGTCCTAATGAAAGAGGGGAAAAAAAAGAAGCCCTTCCAAGTCTATGCTTAACTGTACTGAAAACTAGCTTTTAAAGAAGTCCTTTGTTTTAAATCACTTTATATTTTATATCTGTGATGAGTGTGTTCTTAACAAAGCAGAGAACACAGGATAAAATAATTTTCCAAATCGGGATCTGATAGTTTCCGTTTTAGAAAAATTTGACTTGCAGTCACTAACCTCCCTTTCTGACACAGATGTGCATTGTTGTGTGTGCTGCCTACATCTAAAGTTTCATTTTTGTTTTATATTGGTCATGTGCACAATTTTAATACATGACTACATTTTTAATACTGCTTATAAGCATATGTAGCATGTCCAAGTATCACCCCTCTCTTATAGAACCTATAATCTAAAGGGGGAGAAAAGACACAGGAGAGTGTCAAAGAGACAGAAAAGATCAATGTGAGCTATCATAACAAAAAGAGTGGAGAAGAATGGAAGAATACCAGATTCCACTGCCCTCAACCAGGGTTAGATGTAAGAACTCTGGCTTGGTATCATTGGGAGGTAGAGTAAGACCATTCTAACACTCAACTTATACAAGCAAAGGAAGGCAGTCAGTCTTCAGAAGTAATCTCAAAAATTGTAGAAAATTACTTTTGTTATGAAGGGGCCCACATCTCTGTACCAGGTCCAGGAATGGCCTGGGAAAACATAAGGTAACAGACTTCTGTGGTGTACTGTAAATGGGCTTGGAAGGATACATGTTTCCCAGTGGTGGACTTGTATATAATAAGGCAGAAACTGAGAAACTCAGTTTCTTGTAGAGAAAACAAACACCTGGGATAGAAATGCAATACCCAGAGTGTCAGAAAGAAAACCAGAGCAAGTGGGAAATGGAGGGCTGAATGCAGGGAAGAAGGACATCCCAGAGGAAAAGTTGTCAGCCATGTAATCAGTACAGTGGCCATACAAGTGGAGCTAAATCTCATGTACGAGAGTAATTTAGTAACATCAGAAGACATGGATGAATGGAAAGGACATTGATATATCTGAGAATACATCTGAATTACTGACAAGTGAATCAAGAAAATAGTTGTTCTAAGCTTTCTATTTTCCTTATTCCAAGATATGCTGACAGGGAGAATTTAAATAAGTATCTGACAGAGAAGGCCATTCCCAATGATGGCCATACATTCATGTTCACATGCTCTCTATTTTACACATTAGAATTAAAAAAAGACTGTTTAGTGTTCTCAACAACGTTATGAAAAATATAAGAACTAATTGCATAACAGATGAAAAATTCTAGTTCTTCATCTTCTTAAGTACAAGTCATGGTGATGTTTGCCCTCTTGCACCATATAAGGGCAGAGTAGCAACTAATCTCCATGACTGTGATGCTAGCGGAGGTGTCAAGGCCCAGTGATGGATGCCAGGCGTATGGTAGCAAGGCATTCTGTTTCTCTGTCCCAGTTCTTATTGTCTTCTCCTCACCAATTATGCATAAGAAGAATGAAAGGGATTGTTAAATGAGCTGTAGCCATTTGGAAGACCATTTTTAATTCAAACTATTTTCGAGTTTGCTCAAATCCATGAGTGAGGTACGTGCCAGGAGACAAAGTAAATGCTCAGGTTAAGTACCTGGGTCTGAAGGTTGTCAAATGAAAATGAGCTAACCAATTAGAGAAAACCTTACCATCAGTGCCTGCCCATAAGTACAAAATGAGATTATACTATGTACAGATGCAGCAAAATGAACATAGACATGCTGACACGCTTACAAACAAGTAGTTGTTGAAATGCTAAACATAGAACTAATAGTGAAGAGTATTATATAATTTTTAATACGTTTATTTACCAAATGGAAAACAATTCTATTACATGAAATGTATGGTATTTAAAATTATTACAATATTAAAAATTTAATAATTTTAATAATACTAAAACATTATAAGCAATTGTAATATTCCAGGTGCCTCCTACATACCTATGTGCTACAACAACAGTTACCTGAAATCTAACAAAAATTATTCAATACAGAAATCATTCCCATTTTCAAATATTTCAGAAAAATAATTAATGTTACTTTCCAAAGCCATTCAAGCATAAAGCATCCAGGCTAGCATTCAGATTTGATGTCTGTGTTCTATCCCTTGTATGCAGCCCCAGTTCTTGTTTCAAACAATATGAATATAAAGCCTCTATGACTGTGCAAGTGTTAGGAAAGATAGGGGACAAGAGCTGTAAATAAAGCGTATTTTTAATAAAGCATATTTATTACTGACTTGTGCTTCCTTTGTATTTTGCATGTTATACTATTGTTGCTGTTAATATTCTACGTTACAGCTGGTTAGTCTCCAAAAACTTCTATTTGCTCTGGTTTGTAGTGCTGGGTGGGGATTGTACCTAGCACTTCGTACACATAGGCATACACACAAGTACGCTTTTACTGAGCTGTACCTGAAGTCTAGTTTGTCTTTATCAAAACCCTGCCCAAGGCTTCAGTGCTTCCCATTGGCTTACGCTGCCATTTGCCTTTCTGTTTGTTTTCCCTTTACTGAACAATTACTTAAATAGTATAATGCCATAGTTTGACTTTTTCCAATCAGACAGGGGCAGACCCTTCGTATTTAGATCTATTATCTCTACTATGTAATGGGATAGAAAGTATGGAATGGACATTCAATGATTTATTAAATTTATGATAAATATCTTTAAAGTGGATTGTGTCTGCTTCTTTTAGGAGACTACTTTGAACAGCGATTGTCAATTAATCTTTTAGAGTACTCCATTTGAGGCATAGAGACTCATATAAAAAATGTCTACAACAGTTAATTATTACAGAGGTGGATTTTATAAAATATATAAAAAGAATACCAGGAAGGAACAAAGGAGTGTGTATAAACAAAAGCACATCTGCAGTCTCAGGATGGGGACAGTGAGCAAATCACCACAACTTGCTTCTCAGTAGCCAGCATTCATTCCACTTAACAATGGTGTATCTACACAAGACAGGGTTTTGGGTGCTCTTGCGGCTATTTAAACTCCTGCATGGTGTTTTGGTTGCATTCAAAAAACTTGAGCTCACCAGAAATATAATAAAACCAAAGATTAAACAATAAACACAGCAAATTAATTGGGTAATATTTTTATGCAAACAATGCTTTAAGAATCACTTACTCTTTTTAATATAAAGATTGGGAGCTATTGGAAAGGGATTCTCTGACATGTTTTAAACATATTTTATATTGCAAGGTGCAAGACGACTGGGAGATAATAAGCCATGCAAAGACAAACAATGGGAAAGGAAGCAAGAGGTCACTATGAAACTTCCCGAATTCTGAATGTTTGCAGTTAAGTACAAAGCGCCTTAGGCCAGCTTCTCTCATGGTCTCCAGGAAGAAGGAGGTCTCCTGAAAGACTCCATCTATTAGGTGAGATAGGATCCAGGAAATGGGGAATCATAAAAACAAGACAAAATTGACTGGTTGAAAGATAACACACATTTTCATACACACACTCGGAGATGGGAGACGACTGCCTGTTTTGTAGCTATTACCACTTCAGTGTTGGCACAAGGGATTGAAAGTGAATCACATTGTGCCCATAAGGATGATATCCTACCACCAAGTCACCATCGCATCTCTGAGATCACATCAGCATAGGAGATTAACAACTCCCCTACCAAACTAACCTTGTAATGCTATGCAGTGTCAAACAAAAACAGAGTGGGTCGGGAAGGCAGGAAAGAAAATATTTCTTTAAGAGTCACCACTTGTTTAACTGAATCCTGATATCACTTCAAGGTGGAAGAATGCTTCTCTAAACATGCTGGACTTTTCATGCTGAAGCTTAGCTAGCTTCCCTCTTCCATGGCCTCTCATTTGTAGTCAGTGTTCTTATTACAGACTTTACTACCTGATCCTAACATAAGCAATCGACTGGCATCAGTTTGCCTTTCATTGACATTTACAAGGTCCCATGGCTGACAGAAGCTAGTTTTAGCCTTGTTTATGTATCAGCTCTTGCTTCATTTGAGGTTGGAAATGCCAAAAGAAGTAAGAAGAAAGTTCCAAACAACAGGGCAACTGTGAACAATGTGACACTTCTTCCCCTAATGAAAGGCACTTACTTCAGATATTGCCCTTTACAGAAGTTCTTTGAGATTTTATTTTAACAAAATATGACTTCATGAACTGGTGTATCAACCAGGTTTGAAGGCTATTATAACGTGAGACTGAAAATCACAGCAACAAACTTAACATTCTCAAGGTAATTGCACTGAAAGCATCCCACATAAATCTTCCTGAGAGGTGAACACAGCATGAATGGAAACAAATACCACTCTTCTCCACTTGGATAAACCACAACATCTTCACCACTGTATTTTCATAAAGAGCAACAGTGTAAAACCAAACATCAACTGCTATAACTGGTACCTCCATTTGTGCTGCTTTTAGCTTTGCCAAAAGCTAGCCAGTTACTTAAATTGTGCTAGGGATTTCTACTTGAATAACTGAGAGTTTGTTGTTGTCATTTCTTCTTTATTCCTAGTACATAGGACCAGCACCCAATAGACAAGATGACGGGTATGTACCTAATCATGGCCCACAAATCCGGCTTCAGTGTCACTTCCCAGTATGTTTACTGGCAATTTCCAATTACACTGCCTGCAATTTTATTCACCAACACCCAGATTAGATATTGTCTCCTACAACTGAGATACAGGTGTTCTTCTGATAGAAACCTTATTTTTCCTTTTCTAGTTGGAAAAATTACTTTCTCTACAAAGAAATTTTTCCTAGCCTCACATCTAAGTTTTGTCTAATGATCTTTCTCCCCTGTGTACACAAATGTCTTGAAACTTAAACCTGATTATATAGGCAGGGCTGTATTTCATCTTTGCATTTGGTAGCCTCTAATGTGAATTACATTCATGTGAGTTCGTGTAGTTGAAGTGACCACATAACTGCTATGATATATATACACACACACTTTCACAATTCTGATTATGGAATGGGAAACTTGAATTGAAGTATGATAAAATCATGGATCAAAATTGATATTAATAACTAACATTTATTTTATGTAAAATGAGTGTTAAAATTTAAACAACACATAGAAATATATTCAGAATGTAATAGCAAACTTAAAGAATAAGGAAATACCAATGAGATTAATTAATTGAACTAAAAAGAAGCAATAAACCTCCAGACTTGTAGCATATTACAGTAGTTTTCTGAGTACTTCAGAGATTGAAATATGACTGCATTTGTAAAAAGATAAAAAAGTGAATATTTTATCAAAGTTTCCTCCAAACTTTTCAAAACTTTACAAAGGATCATTAAATGTGTCAGCTATTTGGGGGTAAAAAGAAACTCTTAGCATTCCAAATGACAGATGTCAAGACTCATGAATATCTAAATATTCATAATTTGGCAGACATTCTAGACTATTATTAAGTAATATATACATACTTACCTTACTATTTCTTCCGAGATCCATTAAAACAGAAGCCTTATGTGAAAAGTTGGAGTTCAGGGTAGGAAGACTAAATATGGTGTATTTGGATGGGATGCTCCCCATAACTTCAGCCATTTGAATACTTGGTCTGTATTGGTAGCTTCTTGGGCAGGATTAGGGGTTTATCACAGAGCACAGGTTCTGAGGCTTCAAAAGATTCAGGCTATTCCCAGTGTCCTCTCTATTTCCTGCTTACTGTTCAAGATGTGAGCCCTTAGTTTCTCTTACTACTTCAGACTAGCTCCACACACCCATGACAAAGCCTAAACTTCTGGAAACATAAGTCCCAAATAAATCCTTCTTTTTTTTTTTTTTATTTTTAAGACAGGGTTTCTCTGGAGTTTTTGGTGCCTGTCCTGGAACTAGCTCTTGTAGACCAGGCTGGCTTTGAACTCACATAGATTCACCTGCCTCTCTCTCCCGAGTGTTGGGATTAAAGGCGTGCGCCACCACCGCCCGGCTATAAATTCTTCTTTTTGCAACTGACTTTGGACATAGTGTTTTAATCACATCAACAGAAAAGCAACGAGACACGAGAAAACATCTTGTCTTACTACCAGTTCTATTGGGCCACTTTATGCTGTTTAATGCATTTCTAATATTAAATTTGTATAGTACCAACTTAAAGAAAAATGTCTACAAAATTTGAAAAAGGAAAAATCAAATATAACACTGTTTGGAAAATTATATATATATATATATATATATATATATATATATATATATATATGAAAGATCAGAATATTCAGACTCAGTATAACTTTAAAGCCTAGCTTCAGGCTATGTGCTTTTTAGTGACATTGTCACTGTAATGGGTTGAAGACTTTAAAGCACAGAGTTACACCAAACTCATCACCCACTGAACACTGTAATTAGTATTATAATGATTCAGCCACACAACATGGCTGACATTTCCAGGTTCCAGGGCCATGCATGTGCAGACAAGCCCTCAGGCAGAAGTGCCTAATGGCCCTGGGAATCTTAAAGGACCCTGTGTGACCAACATGCAGCATAGTTGCATCATCTATGACACAGTATGACACAGCTGCCAGAACCATCACTGCATGCATGAGCTCCATCATCTGCATGTTGATGTGACTACCAACAAGACATCTTGTCCTCGGGGGTGGTTACTTGGTATTTTGGTTATTAAGAGTGCCCACAGAGGTGGATTTGCTCTACCTTGACCAAAAGTCAAGGATGTCAGGCCTATTCCTGCTCCCTCATGGATATAACAGGAGGTTTGACCCAAGGAGTGGCTGCCTACAGGATGTTTGACTTAAGGTGTGGTCTCTGAATGTCCTGCCTAAACAGAATACTTAACTTGGGGTATAGTTGCTTAGTTTTTCAGGTATTGAAGAGGCAATCGCTCTGTTTGTTCTTTGCTTCATGTTAAAGCAGTCCTTTGCCTTCTTCCCCCCATTTTGGACTGGGGTATCTAACCATATAAAAAATAAATGCAAGTGAATTCAGTATTCACTAAACTGACAACCCAACTCTACCCTATGTCTCTGTATTTCTTTTGCATCTCTATTCTACCTGACTGACATTTCTAACACACACTCCAACCCTGGAACAAATGACCCAGTCATGGTTGGACACATCAAACTAAAGTTTAGATTTTGAAATATTGATCTGGAAACTTTTTAAAAAAAGAAATGATCAACGTATAAAATAAGTGAACTTTCTAAACATGGTAAAGGATGGAAGCAATAAAAAAGGCCAAAGATTCTAAAGAAACAGGAGCAATATAAGAGTAACAAGAAAACAAGGAGAATGAGACTAGGAAGCCATGGCTAATAGACAAAGTAAAAGATAAAAGATGAGGTGTAATACCCAGTTTACTAGGCAGGGGATTCATGGACATGGTATAGAGACCTGCAAGCAGTATAACTTTAGAAAGTAGAATGCCCCACATATAGGAACACAGAAGGAGACCTTAAAAGGTTCAAGAGGTGAACAGAAGACAGTAATGTGGCTTCAGTCCCTTTAACTACATGACAGAGATGAATAAACTGGAGAGGAAACAGATACAATATTAACAAATTCTAGAGATCAGAAAAGTATGCATTTCAAGCAAGATTTTAATATCTTTGAGCGTTTCTAAGATTATTTTTTCAGTTATTCTTTATAATTTTCATAATAATTAAAACTAATGAATATCAAACTTAGATTGAAAACCATCAGTTCTAGTCTACTGTTCACGCTACATACTCTAACGACACTGAGTGAATGTATTTTTGTTTCATTAAATTATGCATTTCAAACAAAAACAGCTTCAGCATCACTTGCCGTCAAACTGAAAGAAAATGGTGCACACTACAAAACGTCATGGCAGAGGCAAGAAAAGAGCCACCACAGAATTCGATATGCTATGCAACAGACATATTCACCCCTTTTAAATTAGAACTTAAATTCTTTATCTTCAGTGTTTGCCTTTTGATGTTATGTTTCCTCAGGCAACCCTGGGTCTCATTTAGTTCGCAGTAGCTTATATTTACAAGGGAAAAAGAAAAAAGAAAACAGAATAAAATAGTTAAATTGGAAGTAGACTGATTGTCACTGCAAACTTGTTTTTAACTTTCAAAATAAAAAAATACTGTATCTTTTAACTTTTAGTTATTTTGGAAATATTTTCAACAAAATAAGACCTTATATTAATATTTGAAAGACATCCTGAACAACCCTCCTCCCCCAACCCACACCACCAAGGTCATGGACTTGGAATGTTCTCAAAGTTGGGAAGAGGGACTTCCAGAGGTGATCTAGGTAGGTAATGGCATTATATATGCCATCATATGTGCGGGTTTCTCATATAAAGAGTTTGGTCATGCTTAGCCATACATTCTCTCTTGGCCTTCCACTGTTGACAACTGAATCTTCTCCAGAAAGGTTCTCTCAGACATAGCTCCTCTGACCTGGTATTTTGCAGCCTACAGTATCATAAGCAAATCATCTCTGTCTCTATGCTGTACGAATTACTCAGTGCCAGGATGATTATTACAACGACAACACAGAAACTGAAAACAAACACCAGTATAAGGAAGAATATGAGAATAATAATAATCTAATAATTCTTCTATGTACATGGAATGGGTAGACCAGAAAAAATTCTTACCACTATCCTAAAAGAAGAAACCTGCACATGAAGCTAGAAAGCTGAAACAATTATTCTTGTAGCACTCTTTTGTGCACAGAATCTAACAAGCAATCTTTGAGATAAATACAAGCAATGCAGTGGTTTGCAACTTTTTATACATTGCATGCCCATTGCTTATCACTCAAACCGGCGTGTCTTTCCAAATGTTTTTAGCTCATTCCTTCCACTCCATGAAATGTTACTATTATGTATATATTACATATATTTATATGTTCTGGCAGTCTGAAAGGATTACACTCCCCCTAAGAATAAAATACTATATTCAAGTGGGATACTGTCACTTCCACGGAAATTGAATCATTATGGGATGTTTAGGAAACCATGAAGATATTCAGACTGCTAAAATTAGGTGCACATTCTGTAGCATTTACAAGAAGGGTCACTGCTTATATATCTTCAGAAAGTATATACAGGGAATGCCACATCCAACTTTCTGCAGTAGTTCCCAGGAAATCTGGGTCAGTGAATACCTGGACTGTTAGCAACCAAAATGGTAACTTTCTAACTTTGCAAACATAAGAACAGATTCAACTATTCTTATGTTTCTTGTTAGCATTTATTTGACCTTTTAAAGTAGAAGAGCCTGCACATAGGAGGGATGCTATGAGATTATCCTTCTGCACACCGTGAAACTGTGTTGCTCTTATTCTTAACAAAAGGCTGATTGGCCGATAGCTAGATAGGACTTTTTTCTCAGAGACAATGCTGGACAGGACAGAGTTAGAGAAATCACAAATGAGACACAGAGAGATTCATAATAAACTTGCTGTGTTAAAAGAAGTTACTACCAACGTGGCAAAGGACAGATAGGAAATAAGGGTTAATTTAAAATGTAAGAGTTAGCTAGTAACAAGCCTGTACTGTTGGCTGAATGTTTATAATTAATAATTACTTTCTGAATGGTTATTTGGGAACAGTTGCTGAGACACAGAGAAACTCTGTCTACAGAGGGAGAGAAAGGACCCATACATATGGGGATGTGGGAAAGCGGGGAGACTGACTCTCTTACGTCAGAAGCTTCCAGAAAACTTTTGATTTATTAAATAGTATGCCTTTAAAAAGTCAGTAACTTAGTCTTTAAGATATTCCTAGGATGAATGAGAATTTTTTTCAGTAGGTAATTATTAAATTTGTCTACTATATCATAATTTTACAGTCTATAGTTAGGCATAAAACCCGTTGATCCTTAAATGTTAAGTGTGTATCAATTCTACATAATAAGAAAGAAAAGAAAAAAGGCAAAAATATAAATTGTGAAGTTAATTACACTAAATTATCTCTTACATGACAGAGGGTAAGTGATATTTTTATTAAGCCATAGATAATATATTAGAAGAAACCAAGGTATCCATTGCTTTGTTGCCTGGAGCAACCATTCTTAAAGCTGAACCATGTAGTGGGAGGAAAGCCAACACAGGTAATAGTGTGCCGATTTCCCAGGAAACCACTGGTGTGTCTTTCAAATACAGTATTAAATTTTAAATCACTACTCACATAACTTTTAACCATGAAAATACTTTGAAAAAATTGTTTTATTTTAAGTTCTTAAACTTCATTTTGTCATTTTTTTATTTCAACGTGGTCACACAAAAAGATTAATCAGTTCCTATGAGCGACAGTAATTTTAAATAGGTTTGTAAAGTTTAAACACCAAACTTACATTTTTAAATTGAATTTTATTATTAATGTCTCTGTGTATGTGCTTTTATCAGGCTGTCTCTGTGTATGTGAATGCAGGAATGAGTGTTCCACCACACTCGTGTGCAGAACAACTGTCGGTCGCTGGGCCTCTCTGTCTACTGTGGGTTTTCTGAATGGAGTTCACTTTGTCAGGCTCGTGTATAAGCACTTTACCTACTGAGCACTGCAGTTCCCTTTATTAAAAGTGCTTTTAAAGGATCTGTTAGGTACCGATGCACAAATAAGCTTGAAAAGTTATTCATGGGTTGCTTGTCTGAGCAAAAAACAATTTCTTCTATGAAAATTGGAAGTAGACTCATATTTTAAGATGGTGAATATAAGCTTTTAAGTTAACTGCAGATATAGTCTGCTAAATGCATTTTGAAGGACAGATAATAATTATATTATATGCATTATAATAGTGCTGCTAATACTTTTAAAAAACAATTATTTCACCTCTGCATTTGTTATTTATGGTACTATGGGTACAATTTACTTTAAGCAACTTGATTTATATAAAAAAAGCTTCTATACAAGACAAACAAGTTGTAATTTTGCTCTACTATTGAATCCTTTAAAATACAACACATTTTACAATTCAAATTAAAGACAACAAGATTATTTTTCTCAACAACCTAACAAAATACCAACTAGAAGCAGCTCAGGGGAGCAAGGATTTACTCTGGTTCCAAATATCACAGAGTCTCTGACTGTGGCAGGAGCAGCTGCTATCTGTGGTACTGTGAGCTGGGGGTAGCTAGTACATTTCCAAGAACAAAAGGAGTTTAGGCCCATTCTACAGAAGCCCACTTGCCCCAGTAAGGCCCTATCTCCTAAGGGTCTCTTAAAGGCCTCCTGAAACAGTACTACAAGCTGTGGCTCAGGTATTGAGACACACACACCTATCGGGAAATTTCACAAACAAGTCACGAAACAAGCTTTTGTGACAGCTCCTGTGTAATCTATGCTGTACCTAGGTGACCACAAACTTACACTGGAGAGTACAACTGAATATGCTAAATACCAGGGCTGCTTTCAAGTTATGAAATAAAATTTGAACACTCAAAGATCTTCTCTGACATTCTTTCTATGCTCAGAAGCACAATCCTTGCATGCATAGACAAGCAGTATTCCAATACTTTATTATTACAGATATAAACGTGCAATTAAAGTACCTTAAGAAATGCAATCTTTCTTCTTGCATAAGCTACCTTAGATAGCATTAACATATAAATCTCCTTCTCACATGAGTCAACAATTAGACCATTAAACCATTTAAAGACAATTCTGATGGCAAAATATCTTGCAGTGCTTCCAGGATTAAGATGACTGCTCTTTTTAATTCATGTTTCACAGTTTTAAAAAGGAACTTATCTACAGTTGATCTGTGTATGCTTACCTATTATGAAACCTTTCCACAACACTCTATGAGCTAGCTTTGGCTTTTATGTTCAAGTTAAAGATTCTTATCACATTCTAAAGTAATGGGTACTCTTTGCCTACTATGTGTAGCCACTTCCCCTGTGGTTAGTGCAAAAATTTCACTGGGAACCACAGAAACGACATCTTAAAATCAACTCCTCCTACTGTAGGAGGCCTTCTGTGGTGGCCTACCATTTTTCCCCCACGGATATTAGCTGGGCTCTTTCTTGGAGGACTAACAGTGCTCTTTGCAGATCCTGTCTATTTTTGTGATGCTGAAGATCAAATCCAAAGTGACAGATATAAAAAAAAAAAAAAAGTGCTCTGACACTGAGCTACACCCTTTGTCCTCTGAGAAAATCTCCTGAAAATGGGCTCATAGATACATAAGCAATTGGCAACATTGTTTCATACCTTGAAAATGCATTGCTTTCTCCCTTGATTTGTTGTAGATAATACCACACAAAATGAAATGTGATCTACTAGTCTTCTCTGAATGGATTTCGACAGGTAGAGAGGTCCACCAATAGCACTGTGACCTGTATCATCTCTTTTAGACACTATTTCAATGTTAGCCTCTGTGCTGTGCAGGTTGACAGTGTCAAGTTAGATTTCTAGCTCCTATACAAATCTGAAAGCCACTGAGTTTTTTGTTTTCCTACATGTTTGATGATGGTAATTAGACCTGGTTCTCAGGAATATAACAGAATTTTAAATGGAATAGTGTACATAAAATACTTAGCCCAATGCCTTACTCACAAAAATATAAAGTGCTTAGGAAATTACTAGTATTTTTTAGAGTAGTGTGTTAAGATATTGCCAAATTGAGACCCAAATAAATTTTATTGTCTCGAACTTTACTGAAAAATACTTTTACAAAGAGAATTTTTTTTATCACTTTGTTAGAAATGAAAGCAAAAAAAATTACTATATTTCCCAGGGACCCCAGGTAATCCTTCTCTCGTCTTTCCAGGAGACGTAAAGTAGCTCTCTTTTACTTGCTTTTCTTTATTAGAATGGAAGGTTGGGAAAAAGAGATAGGGATATAACTATCTAGGATCTCAGACACAAAGAAACTCCTCTTCAAAATTTCTTGTTTGCTGTTGGCAACTTACTCAGTAGGAAGGCTTGCAGAACATAGTATCTATGTCCAGGACACTCATCATTGCATTCTATGAGAGGACAGACAAACTGCCCAGCAGCACTGAACACAAGTCATCAGTCACACTTAGAAGCCTGTGGATCGTTACAACCTGCCTGAGTAACACTAAAAGTCAGGCATCCAGTTTTCAGTTATAAGTTAGGTGCCTTAATCAATTCTCTTCAGAAGAATATCTATGTGATTTGTTTCTCTTGAAACTTCTAGACATTCATAGAAAGTACCAAGAAATCTTGAGCAAAAACAACAACAACAAAAAAAAAATAGAGATTAACACTGAGAGAGTAAATGCACACCCGGCACACGGAAAACCACCCAATGGGATCATCTGAAATCAGAGGACTTGTTCTACCAGGGAGATGAGGTTTTACTGAGGTGGGTTATTAGTGTTACATCAAGTTGACTGAAGTCACAACACAAATCTGGGGGGTCAAGCTAGTGATGTTCATTCTATGCACTGATTTATCTTTAGTCTCAACTCTTAGGGTAGCATTTTCACTTGTCCTTTGGTGTGGGAGCTCGTTCTGTCTGTGTGTTGCTTTTTATGCTTAATGAATAAATAAACTGCCTTGGTCTGTTGATAGGACAGAATTTAGGCAGGAACACAGAACTGAATGCTGGGAGAAAGAAGGGCGGAGCCAGAGAGATGCCATAGAGCCGCCTGGAGACAGACGGGAATTTTACTGCCATGTGGTGATATACAGATTAATAGAAATGGATTATTAAGATGTAAGCGTTAGCCAAGAAGATGCTAGAGCTAATGGGCCAAGCAGTGACTTAATGAATATAGTTTTCTCTGTGGTTATTTCAGGGCTAAGCTAGCAGGGTGGCTGGGAACTGGGCAGCAGGAGAGACAAGCAGACCTTCCTCGTAAAGTCCTTAATCTACAAACCTTCAGAAGAGGAAGGCACAGATAAAGACCCTAAAAGTCCCTGCATTTAGTAGATCTATAGGATCCTGAAGTTCATGATTAGGCAGCAAGGCTTTGTAGTTATTCTAAGATGACATTTCTCCTTACCAATAAAATATACCATGCCCTTGACATAGTTTGCACAACGAAGGTCCTATTATCAATTGCTTGGGCCCCAGAACTTTTCTGTTGGGAGATGACAGACTTTTTAAAAGTTGGGCAATGGTGAGCAGTCCCTAGGTACTTGTGTGGATGCTCTTGGTGAAGATTGGCCTCAATATAATTAAATCCTATGATGGAGGTGACTAGCTTTATTTTGCTATGGAGCTTTCAATGTACAAACCAAAGAAATGGACCCTATTGATAATGAACAAAACTTCTAAACCTAGGAGACAAAATAAAACTTTTCAATTTAAGTTGCCATTGTATTTTGATATAATGACAGACAGCTAACAAATAAAGTCTCTATTTTTCAAATTCAATAACTGAGAGAGGGAGATGCAAAGGTACCACGTGTATTCTCTTAATCTAGGGCTTTGAGGAGAGGGTACCCATTTAGGGGCATACCTAGTACAATTAGCTTCTGCATTAAATATATAAATGGTGAATCTACAATGTGTCCTATATGTCAGGGGAATGCATGTGCCTGAGCATCTATAGAATAAGGTACAGGACTTCTCTACTTCTCAAGGTGAAATAACCATTCCAAGGGAAAACAATACAGACTTAACTTGAGAAGCAAATATGCTTTTTTTTTTTTTCCCATTTGTACTTGCACTAAGATCCACACCTATTTAACTACTATGTTAGCTCAGGACATGTGCTGTACCACCTCCAGATTTAATTCCTGTATGTACTGATCTCACTTTGAGGAGGGGAGATAAAGCTGGCCCATGAGACTTTCCTGTGTTTGAGACTTACCCTTCCTGAAATCTAAATGCTGATAAGATGATATCCTTTCTCAAGGACAGAGACAAATATTCAACACAGTAGGTTTCGCTTTTAAATCTATAGCACACGAGGAATAATAATACATTGCTTAGTGCATTCTGTACAGAAAAGCAATTTTGTTCCTAACAAATTTCTGTATTGAGAATAAACTACTGAGCCAATACTAATAATATCTCCACTCCTCTGACCGGGTTTCTCTAGAGAAAAGTAAAAGAGTAAGATACTGTTCCTGAGGCTAGGGACCGAGAAGTAGAATGTCCTCTCTCAATGTCTGGATTAAACATTTTCATACTGGTCAAGTGTTTGATGTATGTTATTTCTGTCTTTAGGGATGAGGTTAAGAAAATACAGATAAGACACACTTTTCTAATAGATTAAGGTAAACTTTCTCTAACGCTGGTATTCAGGTCATCAAGGAGTTAGAAATGAAATTTTATTTGGAATGGGTACCTGGCAGGTGGAGGCTTTCCAGAACTGAAAAGGAGGAGGAGGAAGAAATTCCAGAAGTAGGTCTCTCCTCTCTGGAGCAACCTTCATGTTTTTATGTTCCTTGTGCAGTTTCTCCACAAAGGACATTCACTTGGCGTGATTTGTCAAGTCTGAAATGCAAAGGCCTCATGCATGGACCTCAGACGTGGCTTCAAGCTCCACTACTTCAATCTTAGCAGTGCACCAATTATGGTAGGTTCTCATTAAATGCCCACTGAAGTGGGTTATTGGTGTGCTGTGAACCAAATCCTGCCTATTTCCTTTAGGTCTCTGCTACTTAGAATATGCGCTATTTGTGTCTTTTGAGCATTTTAATGGAGCTTCAAGTCATTTGCAACTGCTCACACTGAGAATTTTGCCATTTTTCACAGTTCAGTTTTATAGACTTCTAGGAGTCATGTTACGTTTAGTAATTTTGCCTCAACAAGCTAAGAGAAAATGCCAGAAATTAGCACTCCTACTGTTCAAGAGAGTGTATTTTCTCTTCCTGTAACTGCTTCAATTCCAGCACTTAGCAGGGAGACATTTAAATTTTTATTGTATTCCCTTCTATCAGAAAGAAAGAAGAATTTACAAGTTTGACACTAAACAATCACAGATGGAAGAGCTGAAGTAAGATCACACATTTTATACTGATGTTTAAGGCAGCCATCAATAAATGCAGTCTGACACTTAGGACAAAACCCATCTACTTTCCCTGTGGCTTTTGGGAGAGTGTAACATATTCATTAAAAAATGTCCCACAGAATTTTCAAATGTCAAAATACAATATAATCATATGGAGAAAATCCTTCAAATTTAGTAATGGAAATTTCATAATACTGCTGAGAGAGAAAATTGCCAGTTTGTAATTGTGCCTCTTTCTCCACAGGAATCACTCATTACAGGGAAAAGAATAACATCACGAAAATGAAATTCCTAAACAAGAAACATAGGGACACATAGCCAATGACCCACATTATAAACAAAACAGCTCTGTCGACATCATTTTAGTCTATAAACTTATTTAATATATTCTTCATCTATACGAACATACAAATGTTTTGGAGAGGAATATAAGGATAATGGAAAGCTAGTGATTAAAGTTATATGCTGATGAAGGTGTATTATACAAAGCTTCTCAATGATGCTCAGGAGCAGCCCATCCCATGCTGCCTTGGTTGCTAGAGAATGCCAAAACAACACCCACTGGCTTGGACATATACTGGTACTCAAAGTGTTTGTGTTCTCTAGTCTGCCCCAGGTTCCCTTCTCCTCACAGAAACCCTTTCTTTTGACAGGTGCAGGTAATTCTTACCTCCAATCAATTGAAGCCTTCTAAGGGGAAAGGAACATAGCCAAAGGCTGATTCTATGTGTTGTTTCAATTAGACACCAAGTGAGTGGGCACATTCCCCTTGGTTCTCTGCTAGTAGAAATTTTAGAGATGTCTTTCAAGCCTTTTGTCCTTTCTCAACCATCTTTCTTTTCTTCTTTCAAACCTTAATGATGATGTTCCCTGAGCTAGTAATGTGAACTACCCCCTCCATGAAATTCCCCTTATAACTGTCTGTACCTCATTCACCCCTCTTCTTTGCTTGAGGTTAAGTACTGCCCTTCCTTATACAATTACTAATGCTTGCATATGTACCTGGGTACACTGTTACTTTTACTCACTTTTTAAAAATTCTATGTTACTCTGTCATTCCAGAAAAAAAAAATGCCTTCTAAAAGAGCCTTATGTAACAAAAATGTCTTTACCTCCCATAAGGTAAGAAGCCTCCTTGATTCCCAATTCACTACATCACCTTATTTTACCTTTGCTAGAAACTATTTCAAAACTGCTGACTTTCCCTTTTATGCCCATTCCAGTGTACTTCTTTGCTCCCTAACTCTTAGAATCACTTTGGCCTTGTTCACCGAGGAAAAATAAGCTGTCCTGTTTCCTCTTTTGAAATCTGACCTTTGGCGCTCCTGACACTACAATTCCAATGCCTTTTCTTCCTTCTCTGAAACTCCTGTTTTAGCTGCTGGCCTCCTTGTGTTTACATACGGGGGCTTCTCTGGGTCTTACTCTGTGCATTTCTTGGTTGATGGTTCTCAGTTCCTGGAGCTGGTCTCATGATTATCATGGATCTAGCTCTTGTTAGTTACAAGTTTACGTTTTCTAAATTACATTTCTTGACCCTGGTAATCTCTAAACTCAACTAGTTGCCATTTATCGCTAAATGTGTCTTGATGGTTCTGTGTCTAAAATTGAGTCCTTACTTTCATGATAAGCTGACTCCCTAAACCCTTTTCCAAGTAAGTGGTACTGCCAGTTAGTGATTGCTTAGGCCTAAACCTTGATTGCTGCTGGTCACATTTTCAAACCAGGATCAAGGCTGACAGATTCATGATACCTTTGGCTCAAAAAGTTCTCAAACCAGTATCAAGGTTGATTGATTCATGCATGATTCCTTGAGACTCAAAATGCACTATTTTTGTTCCCCTGTCTCTATTGATCTCATCATTGTTCTTACCTCTCTCTTTAGCCTTCTCAGTAGGCTCCACGTTTTTTCTTTCCTCATTCAAGTTATCATCATCAAATCCAAACTGCATCTCCATAATTTTCTCATTAAAATTTATTTCTGCAAAAGGGCTGACATGATTGTTATAAACAAACTTTTAGCTACCTTCCCAACTAACGCTTTTTATCATATATTTATTAAACACTAGCTGAAAACTACAGTAATCTCTTTTTAAGTCTATGAATCTGTCCAGTGCCCTTCCCAGGCATAGCCAGGGCCTTGCAGAATCTTTTAACTATCTTAAAAGAGGTCTTTTTGTTTGTTTTCTGTTTCAACTGAGTTGGTCTATTTTTATTCATTTGATAAGCTCTTCTATAGTACCTACGTCTATGAAAGGTGAAGAAATGCCTAAGCTTCTGTTTCAAATGATGGCTATGATACAAATACAGTTTATTTCATCCCTTTATTGCATCTCAGAATAAAACTCTGATTCTTGCTTTTTATATTACAGTCTGATAGGTAATTCCTACTGCAGTAATTACCTAAACCATCTTGGCTTTGTGGTGCTGACCTACCACCATTCTCTACCTTCTCCAGGATCAATAGAGAAGAGATCATTTAAACATAATCAAACAAAGGGCATTCTCTAAAGTGACATTTAAAGGACTTCACTCAGCTGTTTGGTGGTGCCCCAAGTCTTTAATCACAGCACTTGAGAAGAATAAGAAGGCGGATCTCTGAGTTTAAGGCCACTCTGATATACAGTAAGTTCCCTGAAAACCAGGGCTATGCAAGGAAACCTTGTCTCAACAAACAAACAAAATAAAACAAAACAACAACAAAAAACAAGGCACCATACTTTTAGAAATCTTATATGGCATTTTAAAAAATATCTTCACTCAAAGTTAATCACTGTAAAAGGAGGAGCTCACAGTACTTGTCTGATGTGGGAGTCCCCTTTGTGTGTTGTGATTACCATTAATGAATAAAGAAACTGCTTTAGACATATTGCAATGAAGAACTTAGGGAGGCGGGGAAAACTGGACTAAATGCTGGGAGAAGGAAGGTGGAGAGAGACTCCATGAGCCGCCACTGTCGATAGACATGCTGAATGTTTACTGGTAGGCCACTCCCTCGTGGTGATGCACAGATTAATGGAAATGGGTTAAATTAAGATTTAAGAGTTAGCCAATGAGAAGCTAGAGCTAATGGGTGAAGCAGTGATTTAATTAATATAGTTTCTGAGTGGTTATTTTGGTTCTGGGTGGTCAGGACAGTCTAAGTAGCTGGGCTGCCGGGAACCAACAAGCGACCTTTCTTACTACATCGGTCCTATTTGTCTCAAGCCCTGGTGTTATGGGAATGACAGCCAGATCCAAAGTAAATGTCAAATTTCTTAACATTTTTCTATTTCTAAAAAAGTATTTAAATGAAGTTATAAGAAGAGTTATATCATTTTCACAGTAATCCAGGAAAGAAAGCTTGTTATGAGAATTTGTTTTCACATACACACACACAACACGGAAGTCATGGAAGGTTTTATACTTTCTCGTCTCTGCTTTTCAAGTTGATTCGAATAATTCCGTGTCAACTTTGAAATATCTTTTATATACCTCTTTTGTTAGACTGGCTTCCTATAAATGACAGTGAATGATCACACACATGCCAGTGATTGGTTTCATTATCTTTGACCTCTAAACCTTCTTTGGAGGAATAACCAAAGAGGGTTATCACTGTCCCTCTCTGTCCTTTACCCTAAGGAACAGACTATATGTGATCTCCTGAGTTTATAAATGTCAGAGAACAGCTGTCCATATGTGATGAGTTCTGGCAGATGATCATGACAGTGGCTACAGCTGTCCATAGGTGGGGAGGTCCCGGCAGATGATCATGACAGTGGCAAGAGGGAGACTGAGGAGGCATTATCTTTGGACCTCAGGTACTAGCACAGTGCAGGGAAATGGTGGTAGGGATAGAGAAGGTGAGCAGAAAAGTCAGAAAGCTGTCTGGCATTGATTTCACAAAACAGGTCAAAACTTGAAAGACTGTCTTCCAATTATTTTAGCTGTGTCTATTTCTAACAATTTTGTTGCATTTATTTACTTATACATTTCTGTGTGTTTGTATGTGTATGCTTTATTTTTGTGCGCATGAGCAGTACAGGAATACTTGTAGAAATCACTTTTTCCTCTTGTTCCAATATGTGGGTTCCAGTGGTTAGAAGCCAGGGCTTGTGGCAGTCACTTTTATTTGCTGAGTCATCACAACAGTCTGTATTCTAACAATTCTCTGTGTGTGTGACTTTGTTCATTTGGACTTCATATTTCATGTTATTTATCTACATTCTACAGTTGTTCTTCCTAAAAGAAATTAATACTAGGATTTCTGATAAGTATTGTGTCTTGAGAATTTAGCTGGGCCTATTGGCTCACACCTTTTAATTCTAGCACTTTGAAGACATAGGCAGGAAGATATATCTGAGTTTAAGGTCAGCAAGGTTTTCACAGTGATCTCTAAGATATACAGAACTAGAAAATGAGCCCCTGTCTCAACAAAACAAAATGAATCAATAAACACTAAATAAGTAATGAAAGAAGGAACTTAGTATAGCATTTACAATAACTCTAGCACAGAGGGTTACTTAACATAGGAAATGAATGAATCAGCAAATGAAAACATGATTCTGACGTGACTAAATGCTTTCAGCACTGTTCTTGTATTCAGATAAAAGTACTGTGTCCCCAGCATAGCCTTGGATGGATGATGGATATAGACTAGGCATCCAGATTTCCAGAGAGCCTGAGGAATGGACTTTGTGCTCACTTAAGATGCTGGAAAATGCAAATGAAGAAGACACTGCTGGTCACAGTTGAGAGTCTGCCCAGAGAAGGTGAAAAACTGTTTCCAGAACTCAGTGCTTTCTAGAAAGTAATTGCTATTTCTGTCCATGACTTATTTTTTAATAGCCAAAAAGTATAATTTTCAACACTAAAATTTAAACATCACTAGATATTTCCTTCCAGTGATAAATTCTAATTAAATTAAGGAATAAAGCATTCAATCAGAAAGAAATGTTAAAATATGTAACGGCATCTTATCTTACATCTACCATGTGGAAGATTTGTTCTTATTCAATATACCTCTGTGACTAGAGAAAGCAGAGCCTATGGCAACTATTCCCTTCTGTTGAAAGTAAACCATTCCACATAAAATTGTGAGCCAACTGTTATAAATCTCTGTTATATGTTGAATAGGAACTGTTTCTCATGGGTGTATTTGGGCACTTGGCAACCAGGTGGTGATGCTAGCTATGAAGGTTATATAGCCTGGTTTAGAGGAGCCTTGGGCTTTGAGGTTTTCTAGCCCCACGCTACCTGCTCTGCTTAATACATGTGGATGACAATGTGATCAGCCAAGTCCATGTCCAGAATGCCATGCTTTCCCTGACTCTTCTAAGACTTCACAATCATGACAGCTTTCCTTGTTGAACCAAACCTCTCTACTCCCAGATAAGTAATTGTCAACTTGTCTATATATGCCAAAATTGAAGTAAAAGGTCCCATAGCTCTGCTTTGATTTTCTAAATGCTCTGTATTTTTTAAAAAAATGTTTTTAATGTTAGGTATTATGCATTTAAACTCAAAACAGCAACTGATCAGGAAATTAATCATTTAGCAGGTAAAACATCTAGTAATTTGAAACAAGGTAAAACAGAGGAAAGATATGGTAAACTGAAGGTGGGGATTTGGAAAGAAAAAAGAATCTGGGGAGGGGACTTCTCTGTACTTTCTTTCAGAAGTCTGTGCACTTGAAGCTCCTTGTTTATATTTTGAACTTAGTTTATTTTTTGTTTTAAGTTTCTGCATTGAAGAGGGCAGAGATTGGACAAGGAATCCACAATGTAACTTTTAGGAATGAATTAAGTGAGAAGGAACAAGTCAATAAGTCCAGTTGATTCCAGGTTTTGTTGGGTGGTTATGTATGTGTTTCCAATATCCTGGGGAATTTGTGTTTATGTTGACAGCACAAATTTTGAACAAACCTTGTTACATTATACTGGTACATCTTGCTGATTCTGTTAGTTTCATTTTTCCAGTTCAGTCTTTTTTTTTAATGAGATATTTGAATCATTTATGCTTTGAAATATACCAGAGATCACATGTCCCATTAAAACTTTGAATCAAACGGAGTACTCATTTAAAAATTGCTTTTCTATAATGCTAGAAATCCCCTAAGGAATTAAAAAAGGAGCAGGGAAAAAACCACCTTTGTGACAAGGGCAGGTCTTCTTTAGTTCAAAAGTTTGAAGACCCCTGTCACTCTGTATGTCTCTAGGATACGCAAAATAAGAATGAAGAAAAATCAGAGACAAAACACAAATTGGCAGAAAGTTACTATTTAAAAAAGTATTATCTACAAAGAATTCCCATTTTGGCAAAAAGGAAAAAAAAGGTCTTCATAGACATGTTTAAATGAAGAAAATATTTATTATACAACTAATAACTAAATATTTCTAATTTCCTACTTTTTAGTATCTAGGATCTTACCATGTACCCAGGGCAGGTCTTAAAGTCAGTCAACACAGGAAAAAATCTTTCTGCCTTGGGTTCCTGATGGTGGGACTATATTATATATAGATTCTTTGTTGCCATTACATTGTGTCTGCTAGTACTTTACAGCTTCATGGCACATGCTTAGTGCTTTATTATTTGAGTTTTTAAAATTGAGTGTGTGTGTGTGTGTGTTTGCACATATAATGGAGAACAAGTAGAAGTCAGGGTAAAACTTGATTCTCTCCTTCCACCATGTGGATCTCAGGGATCAAGCTTATTTAGTCTTGGGAAAAGTGCATTTATCAACTGCGCTGTCTATATGGCCCCATTCTATTTTGCTTTATACGTTAAATGTTTGTATATGGTTACACCATAATCATTAAATATCTACTTTTCTTTTTTTTTATAATTCTAGGCAGTCTTTAATGGCTGCCAATGCTATTACCCTGGTTACATAAAGGAGTATATAAAGAATTAATGGTGCAGTCATAGTATTTGTATTTTATGCTGGTAGTAAAACTACTATACAGAGTAGTCATGTAATTCTGTCTGAATCCTGAGGAGTTACTGAATGAGGTAATATGGCTGTCATTTCTCCGACTTGGCTGACTGGTTATGAAAATATAGTATTTGCATGATAGCTTGGCATCACCAGCTTGGTGGATGATGCAGACCATAACTGAGGTCTGTCTTCTCTTTCTCTGCTAACAGTCGACATGTTCTCACTGAGGCCATTCTGTGTGTGAAGTTAAAGCTTTTCAATTTACACTTATTTTTAACCACAAAACATATTTTACGAGGATTATAAAAACTAAAAAAATGCATGTTAATATTATTAATAGTAACTTTATTGTTTAAAGCCATATTCTTCTAGCTTCATTAAATACAGTAAAAACCTATAAAGGCACACAGTGACGAATAGGACATAATGCAAATTATGGTGTATATGTGTGTGAGTGTGTGTGAATCATGTATATAGAATATGTGTTTACACAATCTATACCACAAGTAGAATTTAGAGAACAACCTTGGGCCTCTGTTAGTGCCATCTACTTGGTTTGACAAGGGTCTTGCTTTCTCTTCTCTAACGCCAAGTTAGCTGGCATGCTAGCTTCCAGGGAATCCTTTCTCCATATAGGAGTTCCGGGATTACAGATTCTTGTATTACAGCACGTAGATTCTATCTGGATTCTGGGGATCCAAACTTGGCCTCCATTCTCGGAGAGTAAATACTCTGAATTACAAAACTGTCTCTAGTCCTCGCCTTTCTTTCCCCATCAAATTTGCTTAAAAACAAAAACAACAAAGCACCATAGATTTATTTCTCTAGGCATTTTTATTTCCAATTATTCATTTATTTTAAATTTAATGCTGTCAATGAAGTTTAATTTCAAATGAACCCTCAACTGCATTAAGTATGCTTCACTCTGATTTCAACATGGCTTTCTTGAACTCTCCTATTCCAAAGTGTATGGGAAGAAGAAGCTAAATATGCAACTGCCTTCTAACTCAGCTTGCTGCCTACCTTGTCTGTTTACCTTGTCACTATGTGCAATTCATATTCATGTATATAAAAAACAGTGAAGGCTGAACCCACAAAGAGAAAATTTGCTTTCTCATATGTGCACACTTGAGTATGTGTGTGTATGTGTGTGTAAACGGTGTGGATAGGAATACCATAAATCCCATTAAATTTGTTCTGGTGTTCTATATATGTTTGTTTCCTATAGATATTACCCAACAGATACATATGACAAGTTAACTGATTAATAAAAGTAAACAAAAAACTAAAACAAGGAAAGAAAACTGACTTCTTTCTTATACATAAAATCAAACTTGCCTTAATAGAAATATTCAGTATCCACTACTGTATATGAAAAAGGTAATATTTACTCCTGATAATACTGACTACACAAATGTCATAATATATTATACAACATAAACTGGGAAAATATCAATGATTCTTAACAAATAATCATTACCCGTTCTTGCTATGTAGGTTACTAGAACTCAGCAGGCTTGGAGACTATTAAAGATAGGTATCTCCTTCATGATACATTTTGGGTTCAACCTCCTATGTCTGATAACAAATTAAGCTTAATGAAGAAAAACTATCATGACTGCTCCTCCTTAAGACTTAAAGTACCGTATGGAAGAGGAGTAGAAGGGCTTTGTTGAAGCCCATTAAGTAAATAGGGGTATTTTATTGATTTATTCATTTAATTTTTAGATGTATTTATTTATTTATGTAGTATGTATGTTTATATGTATGAGGTTGCATACATGCACATGCACACAGCTGAATACATAGGTTAGAAGAGAACATGATCAAGTTACAGAGAGTTGTGAGCTGTGTGATATGGGTTCTGGGAACAGAGCCAAGATCTTCTGCAAAATCAGTAAGGGCTCTTAATGCTGATCCATATTTCCTGCTCTCATTATTTATTATTATTATTATTATTTTAACCTAGTCAGTGCATGACTTTTTAAATAAAGAAGTACGTCCCACATACCTTCTCTGGCTCTGGATAAACATTCTAGACATTCTAGCCTGCCTCAGATAATATACGATCACAAAGATATGCCACCAGAAATGAGGTTGTCAGTCACTTAGACAGGCAAATACTGCTCAGGAAAGCGGTCTATTACAGTCACTTTAAGAAACATGATATACCCGAATACTCACTAAAAGACAGGCAGAAAATTTTATCTTTCAAAAGATATGAACACATACCCCACAATCCACTGCCTGGAATTAGTGACTCTCAGATCCTCCCTGCTAAGCCTGGGCACTTTCTCAGTCAGAACACAAAGAAGATGAAACCTCATGCTTTCCCTGATACTAGCCAACATTCTAAGCTCTTTTGCCTGAAATTCTAGCACTCTTGTTTCCTCCGCATACACTTCTCTCCCAGGCAGCTGCATAAGAACTGGTTGAGCCTGACTGCATCCTTGAACTCTATTTCTGAAGGCATGCCCTTTTGTCTCTCTGATCCATCTCTCCGCTCCTGGATGCTGCTGAGGTCCTCAGTTCACTTGTTCTTTGTTCTTTTCTCTCAAACTCCAAATTGCCCTGAAGTTTCCTTTTAAGTCCACTGTCAAATACATCTTCAAGACTTTGAGCCAGCAAGAGTCCCTGTTCCCAGATACAATCTGACACCACAAAATATAAATGGATTAAGCACCTTAAAGCAATTCTTATACTTATCAATGAACCTTTTAAAAATATTTTTAATGCACCTATACAGAATTAAACCACCATTCTGGACTTATGACTAATAATATTAAAAGTAGTAAATTTATGTAACAGTTGAGTATAGTTACATTTTGGTAACACTGCATTTTATATATGCAGTAAATCATTTCATCCCTGCCCCACAATAAAATCCAAAGTTGTACAGAATAAAGATTCCTTGTGCCTATTCAAAAATATAAACATTTAAAAGACTGGATTAGAACCAGTTCGTCATACCCTCTAATCTATTCAGTCATTAGACACACATTTTTGGCTAATCTACAAATTGAGCTAAGTATAATTATTGCATCATATTCTCAAGTTAACCACCACGAGACTGAACAAGGTCCAGCTGCTCTCACTCCCAGTTATACACCATTAAACATGTCCCTTCACCTCACAGAGCTGCGACAACAGCAGCTGCAGTTGGAATGAGGTGCAATTTAGTATTCACCTAACCTTGTCCCCAGATTTCTTTTGCACTAAGATTAGGCAGAAAAAAGAGAAGGAAAAAGAAAAATTAAAAAATGAGTGAAACATTTCATTTTATTAAGTTACATGGTAGTTCTCTTATGATTGATAATATACATTTTTTGAAACCCTAAATAATAAATGCTGTATCCAGAAACAATTAAAAAGCAAATCAGCCAAATAAGTATTTTCTAGGACTCTACAGATGGAGCTGAATGATGCGATAAGCAGAACACATACCTGAGTGTTCAAAAATTACAGAGTCATTTCATTTGGCTTTTAATATTTAATAAGAATACAGTTTGATCATTCTCTTTCGCTGCCACAGCTCCTCCCAGGTCCTCCCACATTCCTACCCACTCAACTCCATGTGCTTTTCCTCTCTCAAACAACCAAAAAAAGAGAAACAAAACCATATAAAAAAGCATGTAAACATTTAAGTAAAAATGACTGTTTTCTTACTTTTAAAGAAATCTCTACCAGTATAAAAGTAAAAACAAATAAAATATGAACAATTATAATAGTCTTGTATTTACTATAATTTCTATAACTATCCCCATTTAAAAATTAATTTCCTAAATGTTTTAAAGTGTACTATGCCATGACAGTAGGAAAATATTAAATTTCCAAATAATCTTACTAATTTTAAAATTTAAAGTTATTAAAAGTATGACTTATTTAAAAGCAGAGGAATACCATACTTAGATAAGACAGCATGATAGACTGATTTTTTTTAAAGGATGCATTAAAGTTAGGAGCTATCTGTTTCAAGAAATGAATTAGAGTTAATTAAAATTAGAGCAGCGCTCTAGGCCCGATATAAAAGGACACTGTGAAAGTTACATTGGCTATCATACATGTGGTCAGTTCATCAGTCCTATAGAAAGATAGATGTTAGAAGCAGCTGCAGTTGTTTCTTTTGTTACTCTTGACAATTTCATGAAAAGAGTTTCCCAACAGAACAAATGTTGTCTGTCTTAGGTTGAATACAATGTGTGAAAATGAGTGTTTTGGAAATACTACGATTAACAATTTGGGTAGATGAACAAATGCCCCAGCTCTACAGACATTGCCCTACTCCGAGAAACACAAAATAGGGAAGTGGTCCACCTTAGGAACTGTCTGGAGCCTATGTTCAAACCAGAGAGGATACTGAAGAAGCAGATACTGAAGAAGTAAGAACTCTCAAAAAGAACTCTCAAAGCAGTGTTTGTGGAAACAGAAATCAGGCTCCTGGATATGTTTTATAGTTGGGTCTGTTCTTCTTTAGTTAACAAGCCCAGCTCTCCTAAAACCCAAACACTCAGATGTTTGATGTAGAGCAGATGATATAGAAAGATGTCAGTTAAATTCCTTGCTGTAGAGCAGATGATGTAGAAAGATGTCAGTTAATTTCCTTGTGTTATTAGTCAGGATTCTTCAGGTAAGAACCATCTACTCATTTGCTGCTTTCAAAACTGAGTATTCTGCTCTTCACAATGTCCCTCAGCCATGACGTTCACACTTGTGACACAGTATGGCATGCAACTACTTCAGAGAAAATTCCAATGGTCTGCTTATTAGATTGTTGTATGACAATTACAACTTTAGTATGCTCAATATTAAAATTCTATAATAACATCAGAATGAAAACATTTAAAACAATTTTAGGATTAAAAATATTTCAGCATTCTTATTGACAAAAATAATAAATAAAATTAAAGTTTATATTTTTAATCTGAAAGATCAAACTAAAATATCTGTCATTTATATTAGATAGCATTTTAAGAACAGATGCATTTTCTGTTTAACTCACGCTCACCCATGAAATTGAGATATCCTTCTCCACCAAGCCCGTGAGTAATGAGCCGAATCATCTTGTGAAGCTGTATTCCTCGATCAATAACGGGAGTGAAAGGAGCCAGGACACTCATGTTCGTGTACATCTCAGCATCCATCAGCCAAAATGCTAGCGTCTTATCGCCGACCAGTGCCTGCGGAAACAATTCACCGAGATAAGACGAACATGGCTACTAAGGCTGAGCAGTTATAGCTAACAGCAGTGTAGTACTAGGTAATAAGGAGAACAATCCATAAAGGACAGGTGTTTGAACCCATAATTTCCAGTGGTTACTTTTTTTTTTTTTTTCTGAAAGGCAGCTGGTAAATGGGAATGATGTGGTTTTTAAGACAATGTTTACTTTTCAAAAAAGATTGATAAGAATCAATTAGAAAACTGAATTGTCTATGATGGAGTTTAAGATTTTCTAAAACGCTTCCTATAATGATAAGAATATTACATGACCCAAAAAATTATATACCATGATTCCATTGCTTTTGAAACAATGGGGAAAATTTAAAATATACACATGTATATGTATGTGAAATAGTAAAGTAGATAAATTACAAAGAGCCTTTCTTCCCCTTATGAGATAAAAATTCCAGCTTGCATTGTTTCTTCACTTCCTATTTCTATATAGTTCATTTTATCTGAAAGTTAACAATTGATGATTAGGGCAGTTGGCTCATTAGTGCTCTAGGCAGCAGAAAAGGGGGTTTCTAACAATGTGCACTGATGAAGACTAGAAACAGTAACTAATGAAAGTACTCATCACTGACAGATCAGGAGTAGATAGTGAAATGTGTGTTCTGAGGTAGTGCACAATCTCGGTATGCTAAAACCGCCACTTTGGAAGTCTTTAAAATTATAAACCTATTATACCACTGGGCTATCTTAATGAGAATGACTCCTTTGAAGTATGAGCGCAAATCAATAGCACATATTCCTAAATAATTTACCTTTTCTACTTATATGCTTATGTATACCTATTTGCTTTCATAATCTTGAATTCTGTTTAAAAATTATTTTGTCAGGAGTTGGTGGTGTACACCTTTAATACAAGCACTCAGGAGGCAGAGGCAGGCGGATCTTTGTAAGTTCGAGGCCAACCTGATCTATAAGAGCTAGTTCCAGGACAGGCTCCAAAGCTACAGAGAAACCCTGTCTCGAAGAAACAAAAAGCAAATAAACAACAACAACAACAAAAAGTATTTTGATGGTTTTAATTTAGGTTCACATGGGAAGATTATTTCAAAGTCAAGTAGCCCTCTAAAATACATCCCACTGGATGATAGGAACTTAATAATTAAGGTTAAGCATTTATCTAAAAATTCTATAATACCTTTTACCATGTATTATATGTGTTTAAACTTATTGATTGTATAAAGAGGTGTTTAGATGTCTTTTTACCAAGTTGAATAATAAGAGCACATTTTCTTCTATAACGAATGAGGCAGTTTTTTCACTGTTGACATTCCTGACAATTTTTCATCCATAAAAGAATGAAATAATTCTCAGTAAATCTACAGTTCTTTATAAATAGGGTAAAAAGTTGCAAAATAAATTTATAAGCTTTCATTTTCAATTTTTTAATCAACCATATGCTATTTTATTTCATTTATTCAAACAAATATGTGTTGGCAATTTACAATACACTGTGATTTATCTCTCTCTATATATATATATATCTATTTATAAATAAAGCAATAATTTATGCATGCATTTTAATTTTCACTGAGTTTTTTTGTTGTTTAGTTTTTGTTGTTGTTGCTGTTGTTGCTTTGAGGTCGGATTTCTGTGTATAGTGGTGCTTGTCCTTGAACTCACTCTGCATACCAGACTGGCCTCAAACCTGAGTTTCCTCTGCCTTCCAAGAGCTGGGACTACAGGCATTTGCCACCACATGTAGCAATTTTCACTATTTCAATTCCATCCTTCCTGAGAGCTTCCCCCTCCTAGCACCCCTGCTGTCTACCCTTTAAACCACTTATTTTTTTCTAGACTGTGCTTTTATAGGTATGTACCTGATCTGCTATATAGATCATATACATTAAAACTCAAGTGGATAAGAAAGTCATACCCAATTTGGTAGTTGCAAATTTAGTATAGGTCTGCTTTGAAGTGCAACAAACTTCTACTTAAGGTTCAAAACAGTAAATATTCTAGGTGAGGTACTTAGGATAAGTACCTACATATGCCACATGGCAGAAAAAACAATAAAAAAAAAGAAATCATGAATTTGAGCAAGCAAAGTTGTTTTCAAGTTTACTGTATACACAAGCACAAGAAAAGGTAGAGTGTGAGTCAGGGCTTTGCCAATGGCCTGTGTATCTGCACATTCCTAACAAGGGAAAAATGAAAAGCCATTATTAGTACAGTATGCCTATTAATACTACAATAACAAATACATTTATTCTCTTAATATAGGCATTCCTAGGAATTTCAAAATATTTATTGCCTTTACTTATTACTCATAAAATGGAATTTTTATAATTTTGATGCACATAAGAATGAAAGTTAACTAGGCACAGTGATGTCTGCCTTTAATTCCAACACTACAGAGGCAGAGGCAGGTGGATCTCTGTAAGTTTCAGGATAGCTTGATCAACACAGCAAATCCTAAGACATCAAGTTCAACATAGAATAACCCTTCCACACATACACAAAAAGGAATTAAATTAGCTTTAAATTGCTAAATGATTCCTCCCTTCCTGATATACTATTGAGTGGTGTAAGAGTGGTCCCAGCACTCAAATGTAGGGGTGAAAAATGAATGGGAACACACTTTTCTCCTGCCCTGAGGCTGGATGAGAAGGCAGAGCACAAGACAGTTAAGTTTTCTTTCCTGAATTACAGCTTCATAAAGAATGTGATATTTGGGCCACGTCTGAAGGGGGAGTCTCTCTGGTGAAGTAGGTGGAGGGTAAAGTATAAAACTTGAAAGTATAAGACCTGTCAGAAACAGGTAGAATTTTACAGTAATGAATAGAAGGCTTAGAGCTGGGGAACGGATGAAACTGGTCCTGCATGAGTGACTTTGAATGGCAAGTTTCAGCCAATAGAACGGGCTTGACAAGTTGATGCTCTTTGGAAAATAGCTCAGGCTGCACCAGAGCAGATAGACTAACTTGGGACAAGTGCAGCCTGGGTGATTCATTTCAGCAGAAGATTTCTGTGATCAAGGGGGAAAATTTAAAAGGAGAAAAGTGTACATAGATACCTATCATGGCGCTATCAGCACACTAGATTAAAACCCCTGTTCTTACGGCAAAAGAAACCATTAATCCTGGCAACTTAATGTGAAGCACTGTACTGCAACTCAGAAGAATAACTTATAGACTATGAAGGAACTTTAAAATGCTTTTCAAACATTCATTCCTGTATGTTTATACATACATTAATGTTACAATATCTGTACTTAATTATAACAGTTTGCATTTAGAGATGTAACAGAATACAAAGTTTAAGGGGAAGATAAATATTGACTATGAAAAAAATGACTTTATACATATTCCTTTACCTGATCATGGCTCTCTGCATAAGCAACACATTTTTCAAGGTAGCGTCGATTGGTGAGTGTGTACACTATATTGCCCATATTCCAATCTTCATCCTTAAATTCTTTAAGTAACTACACACAAGAGAAAAAAAAACAACTTCTGATTAATGCATATTTTCTTTCTTAAAACCTCAACCTGACAGCATACATATTATTCTAAACTATTATATATATATATATATATATATATATATATATATATATATATATACATATGTGTGTGTGTGTGTGTGTGTGTAGTGATGATATCATTTTTGTGGTTTTACTAAATGTAAAACTTTATTTTCAAATAACATAAGCATTCAAGAGCATTAAAGCAAATGGCAACGGTGGTAGGCATTTATCTACCCATAAGATATTAACAAGGATAATGCTAGGTTTCATTAATGTTTCTGCTGTACATATTTCACTTACATCATTCTATAAAGTTTAATACAGTATACATAAATGGAAGGGTTTACCATGTATGTTGGTGTGCAGGTGACTGTTTTTTTTTTTTGCATATGTTTTAAATTATTCTTTGAGAGCTCTGCCACTTTTTGATTACCTGGAATAACAAGATCATCATGATTGGCACTTAACTTCATTTCGCTTCCCTGTCATTTCACACTAGGTCTTTCTGTAAGTTTCATACACTAGAAATACGCTTGCTAGATTTTTAGACTGGAATAAAAATGTGCTAGCAGGAAGCGTATAAACAATGATAATTAAAACAATTATTTCAGAGTGAAAATGCTAATTATAAAATAATTATTATCTTAATAGATCACACTGATTTTCTTTCCACTTCATTTTCTTTGGTCTGGCTTTTGCCCTTTAACCCTGCTGTGATGCCGCTGACCTAAGACCTCCGATGTCATCCCTTAGGTCAGTAATTGCTCTTTCTTAGTTAAACACTTTCTGTGCATGACACTGCTGACCCTCATCCCTCACATGAAGTGTTTCCTCCTAGCATCTACCACTGTGTATTGATGTTTTATATCTTCCCAGAACTATGGATATCATTCAAATTACTTTCCCGTGACCCTACTCAATATGAGGTTGCTTGAGTTTATGATCTAAATGCAGTTTCCCTATTATTCTATATATTTTTTTCTGCTTGGGCTAATTCTCTGTTCAAAGTCTTGAGAAAACTTGCTTGTAGGCAAAATTACAAGATGGTCCTATGGTTCCTGTTCTCTCTTATTCTTATATTTGTGTTACCTGGAGTGTTTTACAATCTCCAAATATGATAATGTGATGGATGCAATATAAAGATGAGATAATAACTGAGCAATGCAGCAAGATTCTAAATCTGAGTCAAGTTGCCATTTCAATAGAAAACTAAAAATTTCTGATACCAGAAAAACACAGCTGAAATGTCAATAGTCATTGTTAGTGATCAAGGAGTGGCTGGGAGTCAGAATAAAATGGACATATACAAAGACAGTAAGAGTATTCTGTACCTTACCTAGATCAATGTTGGTGTATTATTTATAGCATTGTACAAGTTTACAACTTAGCAGCATTGAAGAACTGGTCCTTTACAAGTTGTACCGAAATATATAACTTTATAACACAAAAGTGTAGAAGGAGCTGCAGGCCGCTTCCCACTGCCCAGCTCCCAGCCACCAGCTAGCTTTACTCAAAATAACAACACACAAATTGTATTCATTTTAACACTGCCTGGCCGATTAGTTCTAGCCTCTTATTGGCTAAGTCTCACATCTTTTTTTTTTTTTTTTACCTTTTTTTTTTTTTTGGTTTTTCGAGACAGGGTTTCTCTGTGGTTTTGGAGCCTGTCCTGGAACTAGCTCTTGTAGACCAGGCTGGTCTCGAACTCACAGAGATCCGCCTGCCTCTGCCTCCCAAGTGCTGGGATTAAAGGCATGTGCCACCACCGCCCGGCTTAAGTCTCACATCTTGATTAACCCATTTCTAATAATCTGTGTAGCACCACGAGATGGTAGCTTACTGGGAAAGATTCAGCATGTCTGACCTGGCGGCTGGCTCCATCGGGTCTGGCTTCACTGCCTTTCTTCCTAGCATTCCGTTCTGTCTACTCCACCTACCTGATTTTCTGTCCTATCAAAGGGCCAAGGCAGTCTCTTTATTAACCAATAAAAATAACACATAGACAGAAGGCCCATCTACATCACAAAAGCATAAGTATAATCAATGTCTATGTCACACGAAAATATCAGGTAGGATGAGCAGAGAAGTTCCAAATGCATTCATCCCTTTGTTTAATGAATAGTGAAGGAATTCAGGAAAATGCATACATTGCCTTTATGCGATAGCTTTAGTTTTCTAAATCTGATGAGGCAAAATCAAACCAGAAAACAAGGACTATTCCATTTCTTTGTAAATACTTCTTATGGGAACAGTTAAAATATAACAGCATTCTAATCAATGGAGTGTAAAAGAACACAAAAGGAATATTTCAAATAATTTAGTGCAACGAAATAATGTCTATAATCTAGCATTCATGTCTATCCATATCTTTTGAGTAGATAAATAGAGAAAGCCACACATATTTAGACTAGACTCTTAATTTGGCTTAATACATTCTAAGGTTTCAGTGCTATTTGGAGACAATTTATTTTAGAAGAAATGTAAACTATTTTCTTTATTTTACATTTTTTTTTGCCTGTAGCATATATCTATGTACTACATGTATGTAGTGTGGGAAGATGCCAGAAGGAGATGATGGAATACCTGGGACTGGAGTTATAGTCATCTGTGAGTCACAAAATGGATATATGAAATCATACCAGGTCCTTTAATGGAGCAGGAAATGCTCTCAGGGGCTGAACTGTATGCCCAGGGCCTAGTTATGGTTTTAATTATGTAGCTCATAAAAACAGACCAGAGTCACTGTATCCAAAGATTTAAGAATATTAGCCGGGCGGTGGTGGTGCACGCCTTTAATCCCAGCACTTGGGAGGCAGAGGCAGGCGGATCTCTGTGAGTTCGAGGCCAGCCTGGTCTACAAGAGCTAGTTCCAGAACAGGAACCAAAAGCTACGGAGAAACCCTGTCTCGGAAAAAAAAAAAAAAAAAAAGATTTAAGAATATTTAACCCATCTAGATTCATAAAGTAAAGCCACAAATTGGTGATGCAGAAACATTTTTAAATAGATGCATAATAGAAAATGGTACATGCCCTTAAAGGGTTTCTGAATTTAAAATGATTGTATCTTAGGCACTAGATGATAATCTTTCCACTTCTATGACACACAGCCTCCTATTGTAGAGAAGGTACTAAAAAGTTTAATGGACTAAATTTAAAGATTTGGAAGGGAAAAAAAGAACACCATCAACATATAAGAAGATTATATTCTACTGTGAGCTATGACTGACTAGATAGTAGTTGACTAGGTTGATCTATATTTCTGATAAATTCTTGAACCTACATGAAGTACAGTGAAGAATTTTAATAACAGATTAAAAAGTGGGATGTGGCACTTAAGCAAAAATGATTTATACATAAAAGACTATAAGTGATAAGAAATTTGGACTGATAACCTTATGTCAAAGGAAGAAATGTGAAAAGATATACACTGTTTATATAGTAACAGACTAAATGCATCCTTAAATGTACTAAACCAGAACAATCGCATAACCTAAACAGACCTTATAAAATACTTGTTTGTGGACCTGCTAATGTTTAAAGAATCATTATTCAAAGAAAAGCAAAAGTCAACTTGATATAGCCTCAATATCAGAGCTAAGCTTTGTAGAACCTGCCTAGAAGGACAGAAAGGACAGCAAGTGATGATGACAGTAACATCAGTCATAGATCCTACGAGTTTTCCAACATCAAACACTTCTGTCACTGTGGTCTCTTGGAAATAATTCATGTATATGTAAGGTCTCATCAGGAAGTTATAATTTTTCATACAGATGTGTTCTTTTTTTTTTTTTTTTTTTTTTGGTTTTTCGAGACAGGGTTTCTCTGTGGTTTTTGGAGCCTGTCCTGGAACTAGCTCTTGTAGACCAGGCTGGTCTCGAACTCACAGAGATCCACCTGCCTCTGCCTCCCAAGTGCTGAGATTAAAGGCGTGAGCCACCACCGCCCGGCCAGATGTGTTCTTATATTTATTTAGAATATGACTTTAGGCATATCTTCTCAAAGTCTGTTTTTCAAATTTAAGGCATTAGATTTTGGTCCTTTATGAAAACTCATATGAATTCACAAACACACACACACACGATGTGGGGGAGGTAGGAGGGGCGGAGAGAATAAAGCAAGGATTAGAGGGAATTATTATTATTAGAATTAATAAAACTGCATTAAGAAGAAATATGTTCCCACCCTCTATGATTACTGTGTCCTACTCTTTGAGAATTAGTAAGGATTTGTTGAATAAAGGCATCGGTCAACCTAGATTTGCTGTGTGAAAGACCACACTCTGAAGGAAGTACAATTAATTAATTTCTACTTCACTTGTACTTCACTAGATGCCTTTGGATAGTAATAAATGTTTGGAGGACATTTGATGTATTTTTTTTTTTTTTGGTTTTTCGAGACAGGTATGGATTATAGGGCAAAACTCTGCTCAACACTTGATTCATATCACTTTCTCCTGACTTGATCATAGAAATGTGAGAACTTGGCTACACTTTTTAAAATTCTGAGAACCATCTTGTAAAAAAGCACAAGAATGATACACTTACAGAAGAACTAACATTTCATTTATATCTGCAACTAATAATCATGATTACTAAATAAATTGAACAGATAAATTCATATAAGATACATGGGGGAATGAAAATAACATGGAATCTTACTTGAATCCATTTATCTGGAATTGCCATTGCTAATCTGTAGTCAAAACCACCTCCTCCCTGGGAAGTAGGAGAGCAGAGAGCTGGCATCCCTGATACATCCTAAAACAAAGGACATTACAAATATCAGTTCATATTATTCAAACTAATTTTCTGACAGCAAAATCTAGAGCAACAAATGAAGTTAAGGAAAAAATGCATATAGTTCTGGATATTTTAATCCATAATTGTAAAAGCAAATACAATTGTGAATTCACATCCTCGTCATTTTTCTAATGTTTTCACACTAGGACAACTTTCACTCCAAAAGGCTTTTAATGAAAGGGTTCATTAGTATCACCTTGAGAATAAAAAATAGTAAAAATATTTCCAAAATATTGTTCAATCTTAGAGGTTTAAATAAAACAATCTACCTACCATGTTTAACAAAAACAAAAATGTACATACCATATCTCTGCACAATTTCTCTCTATATATAGCCCTCTGAGTACTAGCTCCTGATGAAATGGAAAACACAGTGAATACATTAACAGCTAAGAAATAAGGTGTCTTCACTTTAGTAGGTCATACTAGAAAGGGTCACTGAGATCAGGCACTGGGTGTTTTCATTAGCAGATAGAGAAGCAAAGGCTCACTGAGGTGAAGGAATCTTGAGACAGAGAGAAAGGCTTATTAATGGTGGAGTCATGGCTCAGACATCAGACATCACCTGTTGACAGAGTGTGTTCTCCTGTCATGATATCCTTGAAATATTGAGAAGTAAATATTAATCAAATAGACAACTGAGCTGAAAAATTGGGCAAAAGAATATGTATATAACAGAAGATATTTTTGTAATAACAACAGCAAAATACAAGCATAATACTATCATTCCAACTCCACAATAAATTTCAAACAAACCATTTTCTTCTGTTTAGTTTCTATGGCCAGTTTTATTGACTCTTAGTTACCTTTTCCTTATACTGTGTGTTTTCATATGGAATTTTTCCATTTCTAATTTCATTTTATAATAACAACTAATATCTCATGAGAGAGTTTGTTTGTATTTTTGTCCTGTTTAATATCGAATACTAGAAATATGAAAATTTTTAGCTAAACATTCACTTAAGACATCAGACATTACACATTTGCTCTACAACTTACTACCCAGGATTCTATTGCCCTACTTCTTGCTTGTAAGATACATAATGGAAGGAGTTGCTTTTGTTAGCTAATGTAACCAAAGGAAGACTTTAAAGAAGGTACTCAATAAATATGTTCTGAGTACTAGGAGATACAATATAAATAAGGTATATTTATCTGATTCATCTACATGCATAAATGAAGACATAAACAAACATACCTTCACTTACCATGAAATGGCAATATATACCAGCCCAACCGACATAGGCAGTGGAGGCAGAGCCTTGTCCCCCTCAATCATTTACACTGTATATATTTGGTCTCCTTTAAAGTATATACTCTTTATTCTTGCAACAACTTTTTCAACATGTGTCATAGTTCAAATTCTTCTATGGAAATTCTTACAAAAGGCATCGCACTCTTAAATCTGAGGTAGCTAAAATGCTGCGGCTTTGATAACCTCATCTGTAATACTACCCACAGAAAAGCCTGAGGAAGAAAAATGTTGACTTCTCTAGACTCAAAACTGATTTACTTTCTTATTGTAGAGCAACAAAAACAAATGCATGATACATTGGGATACAACCACTGGGAACCAAAATGCTTAGTCATCATACTTAATTTCCTCACAGTTCTTTAAAGCTCATTATGGAAACAGAATCAATAAAGATCATCAGGAAGACTTATCAAAGGTATACTTAGCAAAACAGAAGTTACATGTTCACATATGTAGGTATTCAGTTCAATTTGCTGTTACAAAATGGGCTGAGAATCTATAAAATATCAGGCTTCTATTAGATGCCAGAATTAAAGACAAAATACTTTGCAAAGACTTCCATTGTGATCAAATGGTCGGGAATGATTACTGGTGGCTAGGATTTAAGTTCAAGGCAACTTTGCTTGAGAAAAAAGCTATATAGTCTGTATTATATGTATCTTTCTGAAAATAAAATAGAAAAAAAAAACAGATATCAAATTTGTCACAATTCCTAAGTCAGAATCATAGGAAGCTATCCCATTTGTCTATGGGATATCCCAAGTTTTTTTGTCAAAAGGAGGTGCAAGTGGCCATCTTTTTGAATGTAAAAGAAAAAAGAAAGAATATATATAAAGGTAATATATTCCAACTATGAAACATATGTGTGAAAACATGATAAAGCATATAAGAAAGATTGTGAGTTCTGAATTTAAATAAATTTGGTTCTTTAAAATCTAGAATATTTCTGGCTACTGATCAAGAAGATAGCTCATAAAAAATATTTCCATTAATGAACTAACTTTGTACAATGGTGAACAGTTTCTTTAAAACGGTTTTGTTATAGTTGTAATTAGTAATAAATTCATATTTCTACTATATAAATTTATATAAAATTCCATCACATTCATTTTACCAATTTTTTGAAAAAGTTCATGAAAATCAATTCTGCATTTTAAAGAGCTTCCCACTAGACAGAGAAGTCATGTATTGAAATTGAAGCAGTTTTCAATTTGAGTAGAATAAATTGAAAGCACATCTTGCTTTAAAAAAAAAATCTCAAACCAAGTAACATAAAGTAGGCTAAAGTCTGAGAGTTTCATTGGTAGAAACAGTGATAATCAGACAAGAGCTCCCTAGATGATGAAACCATTTTACTTGAAATGAGTGGAAAGATCAATGCAACAATCTTCACTTTCATGTATTAAATAATTGCTACCTTTTCATCTACTCACTTTTCATTTGCACTGTCATTAATTGTTCGTAGTAATTTGCCACATATATTATCTCTGCTTTGGGTTGTCACAAATATAATTGACAAAATAATTTTTGATGTTTGACAGATAAATTAAAATAGGTTTTTAAGAAGTAAAATTAAATATAAAATATTTGCTGTTAAAAGCAATTCAGAACAAATTAGACATAGCTAACAGTTCTGAGAACAGGTATTGAAGTTGATACAATGAATTATTACTGGGTGTATTGTAGTTTTGGACTTCTGCAATAATTCTATATAAGAATTTATTTCAGGATTAACTTTTGAAAATATTCCCAAATGACATTTAAAGGGCAAAAGGAAGGTCTGACAGAAATAAAACTGTTTTCTAACTATAGTCTAACAATAGAGTTACATGAACTACCTAGAGACTATTGTTTCTGAGAAATGACAGACAGAAAAAGTGTATAAAAATAATAAATTCAGTAAGAAGGGAATTCAATCCAATAAATGGAATTCCAACAGGACAAGGGTAAAGCTTAATCATGACTCTTCTTAAACATAAGGTTAGTATCTTAAAGGCTTACAACTATACTTAAAAATTATTAAAATTCTAAGTTCAATATTAATAATAATCTTTCTTAGAAGACTCATAAAACTGCATGAAAGGGGTTGGTATTAAATCTAAATTAGCAGAAGCAGTTAACAAACTTCTTAATTTATCATATTTATCACCACGGAGGGAATTGTCAATTATGGATATACCAAATTATATCATTACAGCACAGCTTTGGGACAGTTAATCATGAACTTTTAATAATCATGAATAACTAGTGAACATTTGACAGCCTGAGAGCCATAATGTAAACAAGAAAGGTAATCACATCAGAACACAAAATGCTTCAGAGAAGTGTGCAGGCAGTGATCCATGACATCTCTAATGAGTAAGCCAGAAAATAAATAAACAAATAAATAAGTAAATGAATGAATGAATGAACAGAACTGACAGAGGCACATTAGTCCTCAATTCTTTTCATCACTGAAGGTCTCAGGAAGAAGGAACTGTCCACTAATTAGGACATTTTACTTCCTAACCACTGACATGTTCTTTCTAACAATGGAATAGTGACAAGCAATTAGTGTAAATTATTCCCTACTAGGAAAACAGTGAATTCCAAATAATGTGCCATCCTTACAAGAGGGCTGGACCATCGTCAGTGCACAATGCCAATTTTGCAATAATTGATGATATGAGTTCAGTTATTCAAATACTGTATGCTACCAAAATATTCTGTATTAAAGGGGTGAGGTGTACAACATTACACAGCCTTACCTCTGCTATGGTAATAGAATCTGGATACAATGTGTGAGCCAAA
The DNA here is from genome assembly GCF_950005125.1 of Chionomys nivalis. Classification (NCBI taxonomy): domain Eukaryota; kingdom Metazoa; phylum Chordata; class Mammalia; order Rodentia; family Cricetidae; genus Chionomys; species Chionomys nivalis. The sequence goes on from NC_080088.1 coordinate 27,185,143, forward strand.
TGATTTGCCAACATGAGATAAATCAAAGCATCTTCGTCAACATGTAGTCCAAAATATTCATTATAGTCACCCGAAAACCCTTGACCTGATTAAAAGGGGAAAAAAGGAATATGGTATATAAATAAGCAAATCTTAAGTCTATGAAAACATATCTCAGATTGTGAGGAATACGCTACTGTAAGGGAGTATCATGAAGTTACCACCAGAAAATGCACTAACTCAATACTGCTTTCCAATACTCAGATATCAGAAAATCCTACAAATCAATTTCTGTTTGAAAGAAACAAAACAAGGAACAATTTAAAGATGTAATTTAATTCTAACTAAACTTTATAGCAGTGAAATAAGTAAAGTAACTGAAAACGAATGCTAAAAGTCAAAATTCCAATCCATTCCTACCATATCAAAAAAAAAGAAAAATAATGCTACCTGAAAGGACCAGGCATGGGTAGAGGAGGGGAATAAGGAGGGCCTAACACTCACTACTGGGTCTGGACTGATTGAGGTAGGACTCAGTGCCCCTAAGTGTGGTCCCACCAAGACAGGCTCAAGCTGAGAGTCTCAATCCTCTAGTCAAACAGAGGGCTCTGATGAAGTAAATGGGTCACAAACAAAGCTGAGTCATGAGATGGGGAGAGCAGAGGGGTAGTTGGTAGCAATGGAAAAAGATAAGAGAATTGGGAAAGAAGCTTAATCAGATTCCATTATATATACATATCAAAGAACATATTTAGTTAATAAAAAAGAGTCATAGAAAGGGAGGAGCGATGTTATGAGCAAAGGGGCCAAGACCCATGATGGGAAAACCCACAGAAACAGTTGGCAGGAGTTAATGAGACTGACAGCTGGGGAACCTGCATAAGACCGAACTAGGCCTACTGAATGTTGGTGACAGTAGTATGGCTTGGCCAATTGTGGGATTGCTAGCAGTCAAACCAGTATTTATCCCTAGTGTATAAACTGAAAATTTGGAGCCCAGTCCCTATGGAGGGATACCTTGCTCAGTCTAGATACGGGGTAAAAGGCCTTGGTCCTGTCTCAAAGTGATATGACAGACATTGTTGACTCCCCATGGGAGGCCTCACCCTCAGAGAGGTTGCAGGGGGGGGGGAGGACTGAGGGATGGATGGGACTGAGAAGGAACAGGGATTTTTATGGTTCAAAAATAATAGAAAAAACAATTAATGCCAATGTTAGGTTCTAGTTGACCCTCTGAGCTAAAACAGAGTAAATATTAAAGCACTTTGAAACTGAGAACTATTATTTACATTGAAATAGCTGTGATTTGTCCAATACAGAGATGCAATGATGATGAATAAATTATCACCAAAACTTCCAACTGCCATTTTTGTTACTCCAAGTATGTCTAGAATGATTAGATCATTCACTGTGTGTTCTTTTGATAACTTAGTCCTATTTACAAAAAACAAACCAATATTTAATACCAGTCTTTCCCATGATTCCATTTCCCTAAGCATTTTCTTTTGACCCTAGTTTTGTCATATCCATTTGCTGCCTTGTGGCATTAAAGGATAAGTTAATGTGTAATTACAAAAGGTCATGCCTCATGTTCTTTCACATATAAGCCTCAATAATAATTATCAGTCAATTTTCTCACTCTACCAACATCAGCCATCTTTCATTTACAATATGGAACGGACACCTTAAGTCACTCAGATAAACTTTTAAAAATAATTGAAAAAAAATAATTTTTATTTTATTGTTATTGCCAGGGTATCTGGAAGATAATCAGATGAGGGCAGAGGGCAATGTCATGTGGTAAACTCTTCCATTCTAACCTTACTGATGCAATCATTAGGCTTGCACAGTACATTTTTATCTGCTGAGCCATCTTGCTGGCCCAAGATAATACTTACATATAGGTGTATGGCATATATTCATTATCCCAGCAAATTAATCACATATATCCTATATGCTGTTAGTGAAGCATATATGTGAATTAGGGACAGGGAGTGGGGTAGCAAAAAAATATCCCAGAGTTTACCTTTAATTAAATTCTATAACAGCAATATAGAACAGATAAACACACTGATCATCCTGTTTGTCTTTATCTCCTCAAAGACAAAGACAGCTTCTGTCTAAACTCGAGGACAAACAGAGGTGAGGGCAGATGTGTGACATTGCGATTTCCTTTCCACAAGCAGTGGCCATGTCATGATTCAGAGGGAGCAGTATGCTCTTCCTCTTCAGCCTCCTCCTTAGAAGAGAGACTGGTCAAGACTGATTGTCTACCCAGTACTCCTCAGCTTTATTTTCAGGTTGGTGGTAAAAATAGTTTCTACTATTTTTATTTTATGGAAAATAGAATTTTTACACACTACATTCTGATAAGGCTATCCATTCTCCCAACTCCTTTGAGATCATCCTCACCTCACCTCCTTCCTATCCAGATTCATACCCTTTCTTTGTCACCGTGAAAACAAACAGGCATCGAAAGAGTAATAATGAAACAATAACTAATGTATTAGAATAGGACAAAGCAAATGAACAGAAGAAAAAAGAGCAAAGGAAAATCACAAGAAACTCATATAGACACAGACACAGATACAAATTCACCATACACAAACTCCTCATAGGGTCATCACCATGGTCAACAAGACTTAACCAAAACATATTTATATAGAATAAAATAAAGACTGGATATGGAGACCCATAATTGAAATTCCATCACTCTGGAGGAAGCTTGAGAGAGAAGAATTAGTAGTTTGATGTTAGTGTAGCCTAACCAGCAAGACTCACTCACAACAAAACACAAAATGAAAGAAAACCAATTATATCTATGTCATGTGTTTGGAAAATTAAAGTGCTGAGTATAATTTTGTGCAACTTTCAAATTGATGGCTTGATCAATTTTTCAATTTAATTTAAATTAAGTAAATGATACACATATTTTTCTATATGCATAATGTACAAAATATTCTAATTGATCATTTTTATATGGTTTAAATGTTTAATATATTCTTTATATATATAAATATATCAATGTGCTATGGTAAATGGTTCTTTACATTTATTTTTTTAAGTCATACATTAAGGATTCATTATTCCTAAGAAGACATAGAAATGGAAATGTACACAAGAAGGCATAAACAATGGACAATTAACTGCCAGTGATGGCCATAGCAGTTTCTATAGGAGAACCCCACACCTGACTACAACTTGACAATGCAAACTAAATTCATCCTTTACATCTATGTAATATCAGGTACCTACCCATCCCATGATGATGATAAAGCATGGATGTAACACCATCAAAACGGAACCCATCAAAGCAGTATTCTTCCAACCACCATCTTATGTTTGACAGAAGGAATCTTAAAACTTCCCAGCTAAAATATTAGAGAAAAACAAAGTTAAGTATAATGCAAACTGTCTTCCTTAGTTGTCACATATCACTTGTGTAGAGTAAGGGCTAGAATTACTTCTTTGTCTAAAGAAGCATGATAATCAAGAAACATATACAAACAGTAGATAACATCCAGTATGATTTATATAATGATGCTCATTCTAAAAGGAAAACATTAAATTCCCATTAGCCACAGAATCATTCAAAATCTGAGAATAAATAAAAAAGAAAGGAAGAATTATAAAGAAGCTGCCTATGCTGTCTTTTCCCGTGTTCTACCCCTGTCAACCAGATAGTCAAGTACAGATAATATAACTAAATATGAAAATGCTATTTATAATTGAATTTTAATCAAGATTGTTCATGACTACATCATAGTCATGTGAGGAGGTTATTTTCTCTATTAAGAACTTTTTAAAGTATAAAATGGAGAAGTGGCTTCAATGATTATTTTTTTAAAATACTTGACTGAAACTTCGAGCAACTATAATTCCATAGAAGAAATAAATGAGAAAAGACTTCCTCAGATGGTAAAAAATTACACTTATGCCGGGTGGTGGTGGCGCACGCCTTTAATCCCAGCACTTGGGAGGCAGAAGCAGGCGGATCTCTGTGAGTTCGAGACCAGCCTGGTCTACAAGAGCTAGTTCCAGGACAGGCTCCAAAACCATAGAGAAACCCTGTCTTGAAAAACAAAACAAAAAATAAAAAATACATTTACTAGACTGCTCTTTTATAGAAGCAAAAAAAAAGTCTAATTACAAAACCCCCCTCATATTTCATAAAGTATAGTACCCAGAGTTCCACATCCATCAAAACAGAAGGAAAAAAGAACTGTATTACTCAATTAAGAACACCACGTGAAGCAAGCCTATTTCGGACAATTGAAAAGAGGGCAATGTCAATTAGTATTTTCTTCAGATACACAGCTATGGTTGAATTCTCTATCTTATTACAACTGTAGTTTTAAGACTTTAATACCTCATTTAGCTTAATGACAAAGCTGTAATAGTGTATACAAGTCCTTAACACAGCTCAAATTCATGTATTTTTAAACCTACTTCATATTAAAGAACAATCTGACATAAGCAGAGATTAAGTTTTCATAATCAACTCAAGAAGTATAACTTTTACCTCGGAGGGAAGATGAATGCTATTGCTAATATCTACTTGAAATAAGCTACCTAACTTTACAACTTAGTGAATGCTTGAAAAATAAATGGAAGGAAAAACTCAGAAAAATAAGCAATGAAACCAGAAAGAAATCCTGGATGTTCAAGATGCTTAGCTAAAAAACTTAAAAGGTGTATTTCATTTGTATTTTATTAACACATGTTCATTTATTTTGTGAGTATGTAAACATGTGCAAGCTTGGAGAGTGTAAAACAAAGTGGGTGTCGGATATGAATATGAAGTAGAATTCTTGTTGTTGTTGTTTTTGAGACCGTGTAGTAGTTTGAATGAGAATGGCCTCCATATGATCAATTTGAATGCGTGGCCTCAGTTGGTCTAAATGTTTAGGAAGGACTAATGAGTGGCCTTCCAGGGAAGCTGTGTCATTGGAGCAAGGTTTGTGATTTCAAATCCCACATCTATCCTAGTTAACTCTATCTGCCACCTGCTTGTAATAAAGATATGTGATGCTTGCCTGCCTCCCCTGTTGGTCATGGACCATAGCACTCTAGAACTTGAGCCCCAATTTAAACGCTTTCTTTTATAAGTTGCCTTGGCCATGGTGTTTTGTCACAGCAATTGAAAAGTAACTAAGACTAAGAGAATATCACACTGAACATGGAAGTTACAACCTAGCCAGCAAGCCCCAGGGATTCCTAACTACACCTACCTTGCAATGGTAGTGCAAACAGATTTTATCAATATTTACCTGAGTGCTAGGGTTGAACACAGGCCGATATGTTTATTCAGCAAATACACTATTGCCTAAACCATCTCTCTAGCCCCTTAACCATCATTTAAGAAAGATATTCATACTTTAAAATTAGAACTCAACACAGAGACGTTACAATTGTACAGTAATCAAATTATTTTATATAGTTGTATAATTACTTCTTGATATACATTTTTATGCTTTCTTTAACTTAGTAAACTTTAGTTTAGAAATATTTTAGATTTAGAGCAAAACTAGAATGGACTCTTGCAGAGATTGCCTATATACCTTCTTTACCCACACATGTCATAGTTGGTTTAAAAGAAGGTTCAATTCTATATGAAAATTTCAAAAGATCGGAATAGGTTACAGTTTTACATGTCATTAATAGCTTGAAAACATGTTTTTCAATATCATGTATACTTTTTCAATAATGCTACATAGTTACACATACACTTATTTGGTAACAAGATTTGTTTATGTGTGTTTGTGTGTGTCTGAGTATGTGTGTCATGAACACAAAGGCTAGTAAATGACTTTAGATCTCCCATAACTGGATGTAACGACGTAAATTAATGTAGACAGATTATAAAAGTATATACAGCTTTAATGGGGAAATAGACTTACAGGACCACAGGTTCCCGCAGAGAACAGGAAAGCAGAGCAAAAAAAGGGCTGCTGGGATCACGCCTAGCAGATTTATCAGTAAACATTAGCGCGAGGCGAACACGCCCCCCAATGGGTGGGGCTTATCCCTACATCTGGAGCTTTTGTAAGATGTCAGGCTTGCTATGTGGGATGCAGATGCTGGTCATGATTGTAGAGCACTCTGAGCCGTGTCTCCAGCCCACATGATTTCTCTGAAAAGTAAGCTAAGTGTATATTTATATAAAATATAAACTAAAAACCTCCTTAGGGCAGAAAGAATATTTGTCTCAAAGACAAATACATGAAAAGCATAAACAAGACAGTATAAACTGTCCTTAGGCTTTATCTGGCATTCAGAATTCCTTATTTGTCTGGGAGTACAGAGTAGTTCATATATTTTTTAAAAAGTTTAATTCATGCAGACACAGCAAATGTCTTCTAGATCTTCCTAGTTTTTGAAACTGAACTTTTCTTATGCTAAATATTTCTATATCTTTACATGATTGGTTTATACTAATGTACATAAATTTTACATAATAGAAATGCCACAAGCTGAATAATTTCTAGGTAAAAATTGCATTCTAACTTCTGTGAAAATAAAAGGAATAATTGCTCATGAAATATATTTCAGAGACAAAAAGAGGAGGGAAGTGATATGAATTCATTCGCTGAAAATAAGGCATTTCTCTATGTCATGTTTTTAACTAAGAGTAGACGTAATAAAAAGTAACCCACTAATTCCTATTACTACAATACTTCATCTATTCTTCTTTTGGTCAAGAAAAGCAATAAAATTCTTTTTTAAATAGTATTTTATTAAATGTGTTTTTTTATAATTATTAAAAATTTCCACCTCCTCCTTTCCTCCCATTTCTCTCCCCCATCCCCCCAATTCCTCTACCCCTCCCTCTCCAGTCCTTTAACATATGAAAAGAAACAACAACATCTGGGTGTGACAATGTGCAGACACACTTTATTAGCATGGATGGGAAAAAAACAACCAAAAACACTATCTTGTTATATTCCAAAACTAAGCAAATGACAACTGAGTATCTACTTAGAAAATTCTCAAAAGGTAAATTTTATTCTTTAGGTTTCTAAAGTATTATTAACCTTTAAGCAATGCCTAAAAAAATAATTTAAAAAAATAATAGACATAGCCAAAGGAATCATTATGTATCTGAAAATAATAAATCAAATTTTATTGGCTTTAAAACAATATCATTGTTCTTTAAGATTCAGTAATAAAATTTTGTATCTCCTACAAAATGACCAAAAGTAATAAAGACTCACAGCATGAACAAATAAAACGAACTAACATTGAAAGCTTACTTTTCCTAAGGACATGTAGAAAATAGACTCAGGAGAAAAATCTCAGACATAAAAATTTAAAGTTAAGAACAGCAAGCAAAAGGCAAAATTTAAAAAAAATTAAGTCTCTGAAGGGTACTGAATAGATTGGTTGGTAAAGTGCTTTTGCCATGTAAGCAGGAAGAGTTGGGTTCTATACCAGAACCAATGTAAAAAAGTCCTATGGCACATGACTGGAATTCTAAAGGATGGGAAACAATGATAGTGGATCCCTAAGTCTCAACAGTCAGCCACATTCTCTCTAAATCAAGAACCACAGAACAGTGGCATACCCTGTCAAAAAAAAAAAAAAAAAGATGGAATGCAAATGCAATGCATCTTCTAAATATAAGGACATACACGTGTGCAAGCATCACACTAGTGAATGCAAAGAGAGAGATAAACAGACAGACAAATAAAATTATTACATTTCTGTTAAACATTCTCAACTAGATTATTATATTGTTAATCCTAGATTAAGTCTAGATTATTAATTATTAAAACTAGATCATAAGGAACAGTTAATTAGCTTTATATGACTAACACTTTATAAAGAGCTGGTCATTGTTGCATAGGGAAAAAAATAGCAACCAGAGTCAGACAAGCAAAAAAAAAAAAAATGACAAACTTATAATGTTCCATTATTGTGATCCAATGATAGTGTATATTACCTTACCATGACACATGCAGACAATGTAGTTGACTGCAAACTCACTGGCCTGGTGTTGTGGCATATTTAATTGCACTGTAAACCTCAAGATTGCATTAATTAAATAAATCTAACTTGGGTCAAGAAAAAGAGCCAGGAACTAGTTGACAGGAGGTAAAAGGGAGTCAAGAAAATGGAAATAAAATACATAGGAAGTAGTAAGGAGGGACTTGGAATTTGGCAGTGTTTTTGGTTTGGGATGGCAGAAGAGGAATATCTCTTTCTGAGACACTGGCAAGGAGGAAGGTCAGTTGGTTCCTCCAAGGCCTCTCAGCGCTTGCAGGTTTTCACCCCAGCATGTGACTCCCGAGTATTTATTGGTAAAAATGTAAGATTGATATTTAGTTTAAAGCCAACATCCTGTATGTCAGTTAATGAGAGAATTAGAGAACCTCCTAGACAGAATCAGAGAAAAAAAAGTTGTCTAAGGAACAAGTACAGAAGCACATGTGTTTGCATGTACAAAATGTAGAAGTCAATGTTTAAAAAAAGTGAGATCATGGAGTGTTGTCAGGATGAAGATGTAGCTTTCTTTATGTTTGGCATTAATATGTAACCATTCAATTTGATGCAGACAATGCATTTGCTTATTACATAAATATATTCTCAGTTAACTGAACTCAAATTACAAGAGAATTGATTCCATGGTTCTCAAGGCCAACTGCAAAGCTCAGAGAGTCACTAAGGAACTCAATAAAAGTTTTGGGAAACAGGTACACTTAGGACTATGATATTTATGCATAATCATATATAAACAGTCATCAGGGTAATGATTTACAAGGAATCACCCAAGTCAAGTCAATACCAAATCTATGCAGGTTTTGGCAAGGAATTAGTTACCACAGCACATATTACAATCTAGACATTTACAACAAAAGCAGTGTTTCAACATAACCATGTTGCACAATGTATTCACAGGAAGAGAGTGTTACTGTTCCTAGAAGAAGTAAAATGCTTCCTAAATTCACAAGTACCAACCCGTGGCTAGTCTTGGCAGCAGGTGTTTTTCCAGACAACTGTCCTAGTTATAAATTATGAATTTTTTTATCCCCTACAAAACCAGAAACAACTGTCGATTAAGTAATTACAAAATAATTAGTATTACTATTCTGGGGTTAAAAAACAAGCATATTTTTAACAACATTTTCTTTTTAAAGCCACGAGCACTTCAAGATCAAACAAAGGAAGTTTAGAAATATAGGTAAAGTCTAATGTCCTGAACTAAATTTTCCTGCATTCACATGGACAGTGAAAACATTAATGTCATCCATGAATGGACCAGTCTGTAGAATCTAAGATCTAGATTTTTAGTGTGCCACTAAAACAAACTTAAGTGAGTATGACATATCTCAAAATAAAAATTTCCAAAAGATGACTAATACCATATGCTAGAAATTTTTATTTAGTTACTAGAAATTCTGTGGGTTTTTTTTTATTTGTTTGCTTGTCTTGTTTTTGTTTTTCATCTTTATGTAAGAGAGAAGAAGGGGAGTCATGATGTAATCTGAACTCTGAACAAATAAGAAATGTCACATAATGTGATCTCTGGCCACTAATGTGAATTCGTTAATACGAATTCAGTCTTCTCAACTAAATGGTTATCTTGAGTCAAAGCATAAAAGAATGTCTGGAAAATTGTATGATAAAAAATTCAATTGACTTTTTTCTACCTCAAAATGTCATTAGAAAGCTCATAAGGCAGTTGATTCCCATAAAAATATAAAGCAGAATTTATCAGGACAGTATGGCTTTGGAGTACTCCAACATATAAGGTCAATCATTCATTTTCAGATTATTCTCTTGATATTAGGCATTTGATACTTCCCTAATAAGCCATGGTGGTGAAACCTAATGTCTGATCCATTGAGAGATCTAGGTGGTAACATTTACACTGTGATGCCAAAAGTACCTCCGCGACCACCATGAAAATGCTACAGAAGCAGCCAAAAACAGTGAACTATCTGCACATGAATTAGGAACAAAGAATACCTTCACTCATTTGAGTTACACACCACAATTTCACTTATATGAAGCATAAACATGGTTTTACCATTTTAAAAATATTTACCTTAAAAATCTAAAAAAACATACAGTAACATAGCTGACATGCTTGTTAATCATAAGCTACTAAAATGTTTAAATCATAGGTGCCTTATATTTAAACTGAACACATAGATAATGATATATACATTTAAGAATCCTTAGCAATCAAAATAATCAGGATCATAATTGGTTTAAATGATTGAAATAGTCAGTTTCTAATCAAGTAATGAGATTTATTAAGGAAATTCTTGTCATGCACAGATAATTCCAATATTAAGATTTTTCCAAAATATCTGCAAACTCAAAATTGTTGATTGTCTCTCAGTCTGCCAATAAACTTTGTAATGAAATAAAACACGGCCAAATTTTCTTGGCAAGCAAGTGTAATCAGATATAATGACATTTATCTAATGAAATCACATTTTGTAATTCAAATCTATTTGCCTAATGTTCTATTTATTTGTGGTCCAGAATAATGTCTAAAATTTTCAAAATAAGCAACTTGGGTCAACAGATGTTACTAAACGTGCTAATGTTATATACTAATAAATACAAACAGTGGCTGAATCACAAAAACACCAAAAGAAATAGCACATTCCTCTTAGCTGTTCTTCAGGCCATGTGGTTGAACAGCTATTAAGGAATAAATTATCAGAGGAACGGACTGAGCTCGCAAGGTCCAGTTGAAAGGCAGAACGAGGGAGAAGACAAGCAAAGAAGTCAGGACCGCGAGGGGTTTGGTCCACCAACTGAGGCAGTGTACCTGTTCTAATGGGAGCTTACCAAATCCAGCTGGATTGGGTCTGAATAAGCATGTGATCAAACTGGACTCTCTGATTGTGGCTGACAATGGGGGCTGACTGAGAAGCCATTGATAAAGGCACTGGGACTTGTTTTTACGGCATGTTCTGGCTTTTTGGGACCCTGGTCTATATGGATGCTCAGCTCTATAGGCCTGGATGTAGTGGGGAGGGCCTTGGACTTCCCATAGGGCAGGATTCCCTGCCCTCTCTCAAGCACGGTGGGAGAGGAATGAGGGGGTGTGGGGGAGCAGGAGGGATTGGGAGGAGGGAAGGAAGTGTAAATAACTGAATGGAAAAATAAAAAAAGAATAAACATAAATGCATGAAGCAAAATCCTTGATGTTCACATTTGTATTTCAACATGAAAGTTTGAGGAAAGTTTTTATGGGATCATTTCTCTTTTTTTTGGTAGATATATATTATTATTTTAGAATTTGATATATGCAAACAGCATTAATAATATTTATAGAATATTCACCCATATAATGTCTATCAGATCCAACACTCACCCTCCAACCTTTCTCAACTTCCTGTTATTAAGTATCTATATCTAAACCATAACACTTTTTTAATTAAGTGAATACATTGATGTATTTTTGCTTATGTTTTAAACTATAAATTCCGTCAACTAAGAGAAAAGCATGACTTGATTATAATGTGTTAATATATATGCAATACTAAAGCTGTATAGTATACACTTTCAAAAATAAGCAGTTATACTAAATGATCAGTGAATATTTCTATCTTCAATTTATTATCTGTGCATCTTTATATGATATAAGCTACCATAGTACTTGGTATGAATGAACATCGATAATTCAAATTAATTATTTTTTTAAAAAAACTTTCTCTTTATACCTAGGTTATAAATAGCTTATAATACATTGCATCAAATTGTTTTTACTTAAATGATCTGAAGGTACTCTCTTTTTGTTTGCCAGTTGTGAAGACAGGTTCATACTATACATGCCTGGCTGACCTGAAACTTGCTATATAAACAAGGCTAAACTTGAGTTCACAGAGATCTGCCTATATATCCCTAATGCTGGACTTAATCAGATACCTTAACAAATAAATAAACAATATAGAATTACACAGTGTTAAGCTTGTATCCTAAATGTTTCCATTTAAACCTATCTTAAGAACACTCAAAAATTTTCAAGTCCTACTTTTCTATAATTTAGCACATATTACTCTCTGCAGAAGGAAGATTTTATAAAAGCAAACTTTTAGGAGAGTGCTACTGTGTAAGTTCTTCACCTTAAGTGTGTAAGTACGTTTGTGTATACACATACATGTTGCATGCATGTATGAACTTATAGTAAAAGTTGCAATGGAGTGACATGGGCAGGATAAGTAAATGTTAGTGGCCTAATAGAAGGATGCATTTTGAATCAACAAACTATGCACTCTGTTAATAAAAGCCCAGAGTTATAAAGTATATTTTTAAAAATATGTGTTAATACTGATTCCTGGCATTTGTATTCCTAACAAAGTTTGCTGACCAAGGTAATTTTCAACACATCTTTGTCTCTAATACAGACTTGTAGAGACTAGGTGGATGGCTTAGGTGGTAAAGTGCTCGCTGAGCAGGTATGAGGTTCTAAGTTCTGATACCGAGTACCCATGTAGAGAGTCAGGCACAAAGGCACACAGGTAAAACATGAGCACTGAAAAGGTAGAGGCAAAGGGTCCCTGGGGCTTACTGAACAGTCTAGCTGAGTAGGCAATCTCCAGGTTCAGTGAGAGAACCTGCCTCAAAAACAAGGAAGTGGGTTGTGGGACAAAGTGACCCTATTTTATTTCCATCTTGACTCAAGGTTAGATAATTCAAGTTTGACAAGACCAATAAGATTTTGGCAAGGTGGTGGTGGTGCCTATCTTTAATCCCAGCATTTGGGAGGCAGAGGGAGGAGGATCTCTGTGAGTTCGAGGCCAGCCTGACCTACAAGAGCTAGTTCCAGGACAGGCTACAGAAAAACCGCATCTCAAAACTGCCCCAGCAAAAAAAATGTTTAACCAAGGATGTGGTTACCAGCTGTTTTAAGTCTTAAGGAGGTAATTACCCTTGTTTGTTCTTTTTATCATTGTAGCGAAGACTTTTGCCCTTCCCTTTTGCTTTGGGTATATAAGAGCTATAAGAAATAAATTCGAGGCTCTGAAAGCCCTCCTGATTGTATTCTTCTGTCTCCTACCTATTTCTTTCCTCAATCCTCACTCCCCTTTTCAGGCACATACGAACAGGTAGACGGTGGGCAATTGAGAAAGACATGGAAAAAATCTTGCACTACCCCATGGCCTTTGCATGCATGTATACACATGAGATCACACCTATAAACACACTCACACATAACTTCACACACACAAACATACACACACACACACATACACATTGACTTCTTGGAAAAACTTTGTCACCATCTTCTGCCAAGCAAGCCAAGCTAAGCTTCTATGTTTTATTAATGTCCTAATGTTTAATCAGACACAGCTGAAGTAATCTGTGGAACTTCACAGATGTCATCCTAACAAAACATTGTTCTTCTTGGCATGAATTAATGTACGTTAGGTAGCCACATAAAGGTAACAGGCAAACATATGTTTTCCAAGCATGACTAAAACCCTCACCTTAGTTATACAATGAAGATGACTAGTACTTCATATAAAAAATAATGACAGTACTGTGATTGCATATGTAGCAAGAGAAATATGTTTTACCTAATAATTAACTTTTATGAGCTTACTTTGAAGTTAAATGTTGGGAAAAACTTACTAATCAAATATATTTTAACTTTTTCATTCCAATTTACTTCTAGTAAGAGTAGCTTTAAATGAGCAATTATAATATTTACCTTTTAGAAATTTCTCATCTTGGTAATTCCTCATTGTCTTATTTAATCATAATTAAATATATAAGATTATTAACTTATTTTTAAGCAGTACCATTTCAAAGATGGCTTAACAGATACATGGATGAAAATAGCATGTGTCCATAAGACATAAGCTCTCTCTCTCCAGCAGATATTCTCTGAAACCCTCACTGGACACGGCAGTTTTCTCTTTTCTTTCTTGATATATTCATTTTTATGTTTGAATTCATTGAGTGTGTGTGTGTGTTACAAAAGCATATATACAGAGTTGTAAAAATAAAGATATCTGGTACCCTACCTTGATGCATTTCATGAAAAAAGTTATGACTTATTGTCCTTAATTAAAATAAGCCGGGTGGTGGTGGCGCACGCCTTTAATCCCAGCACTCGGGAGGCAGAGGCAGGTGGATCTCTGTGAGTTCGAGACGAAAAAGTTATGACTTATTGTCCTTAATTAAAATAATCCATATTGTTCTAATACACTAAGTTTGCTGAATTAAGAGTAAAAGCTTAATTCTAGCAAAATTTAATAAAGTTCAATTAACAAATAATCTTTCTAAACCTAAGAGTAATGATTTTTGCAGGAAGTTATGGAGTTTGATTTCTCTATAATTTTATAAATTCTCATGAAGCTAAACTGAAACTGAAAGGAAAATTCAAGATCAGGATATTTGAGTTTCAGAATATGGACTAAATAATTTGAATTTATGTACATTCATGGAATTTAGAACAAAAAAATATTATCACATAAAAACCAAATATCAGGATCATCTTCCATGTTTCTCCTATTATAACTCTAGCCATCCTTGAATACCCACGATAAAGTATTTCCACAATTCTGTGCATCATGCCCCCGCCAGGCAACATTGACGTTAGTGAGTCCCAGATCCCTCACCCATGAATGCCTTGTGAGGAGAAACATTTTGTCCACTTTTATATTAAACTAAACCCAACTGTTCTGCCATAAATTAATTAACTTATGTACTTATAAATTAATGCACATAAAAATGATTTAAACGTAGATGCTGAATAAAAACTTTTTGAAAACAAAACCTTGTCTCAGAAACAGTACATTAAAAAAAAGCTAATATTATTTTACAGACACATACATAGAAAAAAGGAAATTAAATACAACAAAACTCCTTGACTTCTGAAAAAATTCAAACATGAATACTAAGTATTCCATAAAGGGAAAGCTACGAAAGTGTCTCTGGTTGACTGATGTAGAATTTAAACTACAAACATCATGAAGAAAACTGAGTAAGAAATTAGTTAGAAAATTGAGTAAAAAAATTATCTTCTTTTTTATAATTCCTCTTTAGTAATTTTTAACAACATATTTACCACTAGCAAAATCACTATATTCGTTGCTAATCTTATTTTCTCATTAATGTATTCATTTTTTATTAGAAGTTTAAACACACATGGGCATTCAGACAAATATACATTTAAAAAACAGAGTAATATGTCTGGGCTCAGTAAAAGTTCACATTGACCTGCATGTAGAGCCTACATTGGGATAAGAAGGCTTATGATTAAATATTGAACATTTCCCCAAATGTTGCATCAGTCTCCAGTGAGGACAACAAAAGAAAGGAACCATGAGACATCTGTATCCTTGAGGAATCTTCAGTTTCTTTTTGTTTGTTTCATTTATAAATTTTGCATTGCACATTGCAGCCTAGAATTTCAAAGAGTTCTGCAATGATTAATTGAACAAATCATCCATACTGATCAAATATAATGAAGAACTTTTACATACATATGATTTATTTATCAAGGACAGAAACATGGGGAAAACAGAACTTCCAGCATCCAGGAATTACATTAATGTGAGAATGGATAAGTATCGACCAAACAAATACTACATATAAAAATAAAGCCATGAAGCCGGGATTCTCTAGTGCATGAAAATGTGAAAATATAAAGAATCAAGGTGTACTTTTTTAAAGTTAATTTTATCTGGTTATGTAAAATTAATACAGTGATATATAATAAATGCTTACTAAATGCTACAGTTTGTAATGAGTGTTTCGCATGATTAATTATGTAATTCCCACAGCAACTCTCAGAAGCACAAATCATGACAAGGGTCAGTAAACTTCTCTTGTAGAGGCAGTAAATAAACATCCTAGGCATTGTGGGCCATTGGAGGTCTTGACTTATGATACAACAACCCAGTTCTGTTGTTGTCAAGGAAAGGAGGTCACAGTAAACATGTAAAGTACCAAGTATTGCTGAATTTCAAAACAAAATTATTTATAAAAACAAGCAACAGCCAGACTTGGTGCAAAGGCCATATAATTTGCTCTCCAGGCAATACCAATTTATGAATTATACCAGTACCAATATTTAGTTTTCACCTGGCAACATATCTAGATAATGATGAAATCAGAATTTAAACTCAAATCTATTATCATACAAGACAGCAGCTAAAAAATTCAAAATTCAAATCTAGCCAGGAAGAAGAGATTTTATAGTAAAACATGCACAGACATATTCTAGAATAAAAATGAACTATTTGTAATAAATAAATCAATACATTATAAACATTATGGTACTAGAAACAGTCCTAACAAGAGAAGGTTACATTCTTCAGTAACCTGGGTAAAATGCAGAAAACTTCAGAAATCCACTTTCTTTAAGGACTTAGTTTCTTAGAGCTCCATGGCATAGGAAATGTGTGTGTGTGTGTTTGAAATATATATATACATTTATATTATATTATATTATATTATATTATATTATATTATATTATATATTGTACCAAAGTTACACACAGGGTATTACATATTGTCATTAATATCAGGTATTTTTCTACTATCATGACCATGGTAACCTACAGAATGTTAGAGAATAGATGGTTCATTTTGGACTTATAAATTCAAATGGGAAGAATCCATTTCTGTTACAGTATGAAAGCATGACAGTAACCACCACCATGGGGTGTCAATGACATTTGAAAGAGCAAACAGGAAACAGAAAGAACACACTGGAAAAACTTCACAGTTTTGAAGCATCAAAGCTCACCAGACAGATTTCCCTAGACAGACCACACCTCCTAAACCTACTCAAACAATATCATCAGCTGTGGACCACGTAGTCAGATGCCTGGAAGTAAGAGGGATAGGTCATCAAAACAGCATATCATCTATGCCCTGGTTCTTTGCAAATGTGCAGTGTATGTCCAGGTTGAGAATAATGGTCTATACCTGGTCCATGACTTGCTTTGGTAGAGCATACTTGTCGCAATAAAGAAAGTCACATATCCCTTGCAATAAACTACAATTAACAGGCTTGTAACAGGGTCCATGCTGATCTGGTTCCATACTTGGACATTATCTTACCCACTAAGCACTAACCCAGTTGTCTGCTTTCAGTGTCTGAAGCATAATTGAGCTCCTCTCACCTACAGATATTTATCCAGCTATGACTTTGGCAAGAAATCTCTATATTTATGACAGAGTCCCACTCTAATGTCAATCATATTTCTTGCTACCTATATCTATGTGCACCTTTTTATTATTAACTACACGCTCTTGCTTATAATTCATCACTTATATGACGCATTGGCTATTTTCTGTTTAGCAACCCGTTCCCTTCTATAAAGCAATCATGTGTCATTACACAACCAGTTTTTAAAACTGATTTATTATAGATCTTCTTTCAAGTAATACATCTCTGCTACCATCAGAGACTTTGCATTTTGTTCATGGCTGTTTAATCCCCAGAGACAGCAGAGTACCTGTTACTTAGACAATATAGGAAATACCTGCAAAATGAAGAAATGAAGAGACACAGAACAAGAAATCACATCTCTTCCATTCCCATTATAAAATTCTATGCAACACTGTTCTTTCCGGATCAATGTCTTTTAGTTTGGAGAACTATGTGCATGAACACAAATACACACACGTGCACACGCACACATGCATGTACAAATACAAAAAGAAAAAGACAAAAATAAAAGCTGCTCATACATTGAAGACATATTTGAAATTCATAGTTCCTTCATATTTTATTCAAAATGAAAGAAGCCGAGTTTTGTTTTGCTTGTTTTTTTCCTTTTGTATTTAGATCATTATGATCTATTGTTATCCAAATGTGGAGAAATGTAATTTTGCCTCTGAGTACGATGGCATTTAAACACTATTGTAATGCATACCACTATTTTATTCACTTTTCTTTCATTTTCATATTTTAACTTAATTATTTAAGCAAGTATTTAAATTTTTAGCTTACTTGAGAAAAGAAAGCTTGTTCATAGAAGCTGGTTTTTCAAAATGTATGCTCAGCTTAAAAATCATATCAATCTAATTAATTTTTTATTGTCTCTTCGATCCCCTTAGACCAAAATCTGCTACTTTTATCAAAGTTAATTCTTATCCCTAAAAATTCAGCAAATTCCACAGTGGTTGTTAGATATCAGCATGCCGCTACACATACAAGCATCCCAAGGGATTTCTGGTCAAGTCTTCAAATTCTTATAAGAAATCATTGTTTTCAGGAACTGAGAACACTGTGCAAACCATTTGGCCTCTGGTCCCACAAACACTGCTTAGGGCTAGGCATGTTTGCCCCAGGGAGAAAAAAAGTGTTACAAAATAAACTCCAGTGTTTTTTTTTTTTTTTTTTAACTTAAAACTCATAGTAAGGGACACTTTATTTAAGAATATGAATTTTAAATGTTATTATTTGATTAAATCAGGCATTTAAGAGAACCGCTTACTGAGGGCAGTGAGATGGCTCAGTAGGTCAAGAAACATGCAACAAAATGTTTGAACCTGAGTTTAAATGCAACCCTCACTGAGGAAGAAAAACCTCACCCCTACAAATGGTCCTCTGATCTCCACATGCCTGTAAAATGGCACCTGACTGACTCTCCCATCCACAAACCATTGTCTTCTTCCTTTTAGACAAGGTCTTGCAGACTACATTTTCCGTATCTGCTGCAAGCATCACTAAAGGTTAGCAATTAGTTTTTTAACATTTGCTGTCTTTCACTGACACAATGACCTCTCATTGTGAACACTTCAAACTCCTCCACACCATGAACTCCAAATAGACACCATGAAATGACTGTCAGAATGACACTGTGTCTTAACTTGTTAATGGGATTCTCCTCTTTCACTGAAGATGGGATTCTGGGATGAAGAAAGAAGAGGAAACTGCCATTGACGGAGGCCCAGAATGGATCATGGAGTTATAGCTCACTTTCTCACTACACCATGGCAGGAAGTAGAGGAACGCAAGCTTTGCCTCCACCTCTAATTCGGCAGGAAAATTAATTTGAAAAACAAAAACAGGAGAAAATTACACACATTTCAATTTTGCGTGAAACAAAAGTCTTCACAATGAAATGGAGATCCACAGTAGCAACCTCTCCATATTCATGACGGAGGGTCGAAAAGAGTGGCAGCTGCGAAAGAGCCTATGCAATAAACAGAGAAACAAAGGAAAGGAAAGTCATTTCAGGAGTGCGTGCAAATACGTCTGGAGGTAGGGGTTCAACTTTATGTGTTCTACCTTTGGCCTTATTCGTGTGTGTGTGTGTGTGTACGTGTGTGGTGCAATGCACCTGTGTGCATATGCATGTAGAGACCAGAAGTTGGCATGGGTGTCTTCCTGTACTTTTACTTCTTTGAGACAGGATTTCACAGTGAACCTAAAGATGATGTAATTAGGCTGGCTGACTGACCGTAAGCACCCTGGATCCACCAGTCCTTGTCACCTCCAAGGGATAAGACTGCAGATTGGTACCATAATACCCTATATGGTTCTATATGGTTTCTAGGATCCAAACATAGGTTCCATATATTTTTATGACACGTGCTTTTCTCAACATTTACCTCATAAGTTATTTTTAGTGTGGTACAATTTACAAAATTCTCCAGCTCCCTCTTCTTAAACTAACAACAAATCTTTGTTTCTAGTGCAGAGTGAACAATACTCAATTGAAAGCTCTATCTTGAAAAGAATCAGAGGACCTATCTTGTTATTTTCCAAAGTATTCTTAAGTATGAAGCCATCATATGCCAAGACGGAATATTATGTGTTGATGTGACTTTAACAGAGTCACATTATCTAATTATAGACAAAAAAAAAAAAGACGGAATATTATGTGTTGATGTGACTTTAACAGAGTCACATTATCTAATTATAGACAAGAGATTTTAGGTAAACAAGAGACACTGTCTACCCCAAATCACTGGATGGACAATGGAATGTTGGGGACAATGGCCCACTTCTATCTGACTCACACTTAAAAACTTTGCATAGCCTCAGACAGAAATTTAAGATTATAACCTGCATGTTCCTGGAGTCTTAATTTTTAAAATTTATGTACTAATTGTTTCTTTCATTTGCTCTTGAAATTTTGTGAAGAAAATTGAGCTCTCTATACCACAGGAGACTCCTGAACCTTACAGCAATCTCCCAACTTTGCCTCTCACAGAGCCTTCTCTGGAATGTGTGCTTTTCATTTATAAATTATCTTTATAATGCATCCTTTGTGGAAAAGCAGGCCTAGAGTGGTTAAACCTACATAGGAAAAATTAAACTATCGGGATGTATTATCCTAACTATTATAGGCTGTGAACATAGAAATTATTCACAGTAGAGCCACAAATACATCATACTTGGCACTCTCGCTTGTCACTAACATAAAAAATGTGATTCTGATTCATTCACAACCAATTCCATAAGGAATCAATGAGAAGAAAGTGAGAGAAATGGGGCATTAAAATGTTGTTAATGATGCTAATGTGAGGAGATACGGAAACAGGCACAAAATATTCAGGAAATGCCTACACAAAAAAATTAGTAATGTGAAGTATAAACTTCTCCCACAATTGCCTGGTGTTTTGTGCCACATTTTAGACCTATTGATTTAAGATGTACCTTCTTTTTCCCTGGAGCAATAGCAGTTTCACCCCACAGAAGCAACTCTGGCCACGCAGCTTGTTTTTCCCACATCATCATCCAAGCATATAACACTCTGACCTTTCATTTACTATGCTAATCAACAAATCATTTCAATACCTCTTGTTTTGCAGGACTTGCTAGTTTTTGGTAATAGATAAAAAAAAATAAACCAAAGTTTTCCTTTTTAAAGATTAAAAAGAATATCTATTTAAAGACAAATACATTCTTATGAAAAGGTAATGTTTATATATAAAAGGCCTACAATTGGTTTTCATAATTCATAAAAACTTCACAAGGAAAGATAATTCTTTGAAGTTGCATGATCTTATTAAAGCAAGAAAAATGATTTTGATAAACAAGGTTTTATATATTTTTCTAATGTGGTTGTGGCCCAGGGATCTCAGAAATATTGTCACATCAAAATAATGTCTGAAAACAAAAAGGCACTAGGTCTCTGAAGCTCCACAGCTTGTTGATAACACCGTGATGACAGGCGCTGTATATGAAAAGATCCTCTTCAGTTGCTACCACTGTGATCTAAGGCATGGGAAAGGTGATCCAATGGCTTTCAAGTTCAGTATTACAGCTCAGAATCACTGAATCAGGAGCACTGGCAAGTCCACAATTTAGCTCCTTAAAAACATAAAAGTGGTGTGTTTTCCCTTCTCTATCAAGAAACCCCTTAACGGATTGAGGCAAGAAATGTAATCTAGTCACTGTGTCTAGGAATCCAACTTAAACTGAATGATTGATTTAACAATTTCTAAGCACATACTAGCCTTTGAAAAAGTAAAATTACACTTTACATCACTCTCAGTGATAATTACAATATATCACTGCTTCTTCCATCCAATTGTAAGAGTGACCTCTTCCATCCAATTGTATATACTGTGTATAGAAGATAGACCACCAACAAATGTTAGTACAATGCAAGAGCTATAATGCACATGTATTTTAAGTATAAAATAACAAACCCCAGTATGATGATACATTTCTATACTGGGCAATGACTAAGCAATTCTTAACTCTAATACCATATGAAAATCAGAATTCACCTGGTATATTGCACACAGTTCAAAATCTGATATTGAAAAGGAAGATAGATCAGTTTAAAATTTTTATCAATAGAAAATTACAAATATGTAATGTAACAAGAAAAAAACAATTAAAAATGAAAATTGTCTGGAAATAACATACCCCCCCGAAAATAATTCTGAAAAACATACAATAATGGAGGTGATTAGCTCCCTGTTACAAACTTCCACAGGCAACATGGTGACAGATATTCAATGGAAAACTGAACTTTACGATGAATAGATTTGACCAAATATCGGAAAGGGCTAATTCATGAAATGAGTTTCAGTTACTGAAAATATTCATGGATAAGGTAAAGTGTAGATTATGAAGAGAAAGCTGGACTTAACCATGCTTTTGGGGGCCTTTCAAAGTCTTAAATCTGAACTCTCTAGGATGAGACAACACTTAGACTGATATAGTATCTCACAGAAAGAACTTGCATGGAGTAAGTCTCCACTGAGGGTGGCAAAAAGACATGGAACTGAGGCATCAGTACAAATGCTTTTCGATGCAGAGTCAGCAAATACTGAAATATGTAAAAATCTTGTAAGAAACCTGATTTAACAAAATCAAGACATATGAAAGAAACTGAAAAACTGAATCAATGAAAATATCATTTTGGGAACAGAAAAATGACTTGCATGATGACTAGGAAAGCAAACATCACTTGTCATAATGAGATACACTTGCTTAATCTGAACAACAAACACTAGATCAATTTGAACTGGCAAGAATTCAAAAACCGAAATACTAACCTCCTAGGACCATATAATTCTGTTCATTTGAATACTGTTAAGTCAGTTATTAACCCCCCCACCAAAAAAAAAACCCTCTTTGAACTGAAATAAAGTTACTTCCTTGATAAACATTATGGTCCCAATTACATCTTCAGGGTCCGCCCTTCCTAGTCATAGCCAGCATATGTGGTCACTACTGTTTTATCCATTGTGATAGTTACATGCTGATAGTTCACTATGGCCCTCAATATACTTCTTGGATAATACCAAATAGTTTCATCTATTTATTGTTCTCCTTTATATTCTATATTATAAACAAGGTTATGAACAAACTGAGGTTTTGTTAAGTTTACAGAACTCTAAAGTTTTAGTATATATGATAGACACACTTATTCTTGCAGGTGATTTGTATACAATTTGCCTCAGTTTGGAGCTTATTCATTTTTACCAGAAGTTAGTAAGTCCTTATAATTTTGATAAATTCCAATAAATTAATTTATTATAGACTGGGAGCTCTAGACCTGAAGACTTTTTTCTAGTTCTTTTTTCAATTTTGCATTTTAAAAAGTCAATTCCTGCCTTCTGCTGAGTTACCATGTATGAAAAATGTAAAATTTCAGTGGAGGCTTTTTGTCTATAATACTCAACTGCTGCAGCATCTTTTGTGAAACATTTGTCGCTCCTCCACTGACAGACCATTGTAGTGCAGCCAGATTAGGAAGGCATATTTGAGCATTTCTACTTCTGAGTTCTCTATTCTGTTCCATCAACATCTGTGACATTATGCACAAGCAGTTTCATTTTTTGTTTCTGATATGTATGTGTTTCATTTCCCCTTTGCTTTATTTCCCTCGCTGCACTCCATCACTGTGCTTAGTAAGAAAGGCAGGGATAGACATATATGCCCTGTTCTCTGTTAGTAGGAAGCCTTTAGTCCACAGCCATTATTAGTACACATTAATTTCAGAAACTGATGACTCCTATATTACCTAGCACAGATGCACACCACACATTAGTTGAGGAGAAATTGGTTGTCATCTTTGGGTGTTTCCCTTTTATAGGCATTGACTGAGCGTTATGATAAATAGGCACTGAACATAACCAAAAAGTAGTTTTCTACATCTACTAACATGATTCTTTCTTCAATATCCTGTTGCAATTTTAGGTTATTTTGTTAGATTTCATTGATTTTTACATTGAATGTGTCTCCCAACTCTGGATAAACTCACTTGGCTACAGTGTACAATTCCATTCAGGTATTCCTGAACCATCCTTTGTAGGGTCTGCTTCAGAATTTTAGGTCTCTACTCATATGTATTCCTCCGCAGTTTTCCCTTTATTACTTTTATCTGATTCTGATTGAGAGCCTCATGAAATATTTGCTTCATGAAATTAAAGGAAAGTGTTTCTCCTTTTCATACTTTATTTCTGGAATAAGTTTTATCTAATTAGTGACAATTTTTTAAAGTATTTTGTGAAATTATTCATTAAAATCTATATAGACAGATTTCTTATTTTAGATGCTTTAAAATTATTGCTTATACTTTTGCAGTAGTTGTAGCATATGCAAATTATTTTATATTAAATAGTAGGCAGTCTTTTCTTTTAAAAAATACTTGCTTAATCTAAGCTAGCAAATTTATTCATGTAGAATCATTCATAGTGTCCTTTAGTAACTCTGTGATGTCAGTAGAATGATATTAACCTAAAACGTAAAGACAGGACAACTCTCATACATATATACTCCCACTTCCACTTCCTTTCCTGCTAATCTACCATCTCCTTTATTTTTCTCTATTCAAAAACCAAATTTAACTACATTTTTGATTTTTTGGGACAAGAGTACAGACTACAAATCCTTTTACTTTTCTTCCATCTGAGTATGTCTTAATCTTTCCATTACAGAAAGACATTGTCAGTCTTTCCTAATTAAATAACTGTAGTGTCTATTTTATATGAAAGCATTTTAATATGTAGTAAGTTTGAAGCCTTAATAACTTACATATTGAACTTGTTTTACAGTAAGTTCCAACAAACAGCTTTCCAAAAGGATGGCAGTATTGTGTCAACCCCATGAAAAGGGATGCGTAGAAGTAATCTCTTCACTTAGAGAAAGGAAGAAATGCTTGACCTCAGAAAACCCTTATAAATCCACTCCTGAATTTCAAATCATACTAGTGAGGAAGATTTTTCAATGTGTTAATATTTATGCAAGGCATAGTGGAATACACTCTGAATATCACAGAAAACTGTCTCTTCCTTTCACAAGCTAAACTAATCCCTTTTCCTCCACTACATTTCACCTTGGCTTTTGGCTTAACTCTTTCTCTCTCACAACTCAGACATTCCATTACTGTACATATTCCAGTCTGACTGCCCACTGGACGAAGAAGGAGGACATCACATTAACTACACCTTAATTCACACATGTAGAAATGAAAGGGCTGTCAGTTGGTTACATACACAGTTATCATTTGAGAACAACAGAGATATTACTCTTTTTTGCTTAAATTTTGTTTTTTTGTGAAATTTTGCTATACATTCAGAAACACCTTACCTATTATGCTACAATATACCTCTGAAATATATAAAATACCTTTTTAAAGATCCTAAAATTGTATCAACATGATAAAACATGAACAAAACAAATCACATTTATCATTTTGTCCTCCCATGCAAGGATTAGAAAATTTTCATTTGTCTGTTTTTCTGGAGTTGTTTCTTCTCTTAGTGAACCAATTAATAATGCTGGAGTAAGAAGAATGCATTGTTACCCTATAAGATACACAACTAGTAACTGATCCTTACTGATGGCTCAGCAATAGCTCACACATATTCAAAAGTGCTCAGTCCATAGAAACTATGTTCTTCATACTATCCAAACCTTTAACAACATGACTCAATGTTTCGTTGAAACTGCATTTGTATACACATCAATGCTAGGAGAATGCTCAATCAAGCTTTCTCCTTATAATAAAGCACATCAGTGCCAAAGCCTTCTGCTATATTAACTTACAATTAAAACAGAATAGATACAGGCCAGGGTGTCTTCCTCTCTCTTAAGACTGGAGGGGGATGGGAGGAGGGTATGTGGAGGGCGTGGGAGGGAAGTGAGAGGAGGGGAGGAAGTGGGAATTTGGATTGATATATTTTTAGGTAATAAAATAAAATAAGAAAAAAGAAAACAGAATAGAGAAATTAAGATTACCATCTACTATTGCTTCAATAATGGTATAGTTATCATAAAGAATTGAAATAAACAATTACATTGATTATTTCTGATTTTATGTTTATATTGAGGTATTTTATATTAACATAAATTCTAAATTAAAATAATTATGACACTTTATATAATGATCCATTAAAAAATGGGATGGTATTTGTAATAAAATTTGTAAGTCACACGTACCAAATTCATCATATCAAGGAATCTGGGTAAGAAAATCCAATAAAATTGTGGCTGAATATGAGATTAAATAAAATCACAAGGCAAATAACAATAAACACAATTACTTAAAATTATCCTCTAGGTTAGAAACAGTCACATTTAAGAATTCTTTAGGGACTTAATTAAAATACTTTTCAAACATGATCAAGAGAAGTAAATTTGGCTCTGTATGTTTATTTTGAATTTTAAAATGTGTTTTAATTTAAGAAAAGAAAATAACACATTTTATTAAAAATAAAGTCTTTTTCATTATATTCCATTTCAGTAGGTCTCTTGGGGAAAACCCTTTTTCATGGTGAGTAAAAACATAATATTAAAATGTCATCACAAGAAACATTCCCCAATTTATGAACTAAATATCGTTATACTGCAGACAAACTGTATTGTAGTCTACAACTGAATATTACTTATTACTTATTATTGATTACTTATATTTAATTTCTTTTTAAATATAGCTTAATATTTAAATAAAATTAAAACTGAAAAATATGTAGCAATGATTTAACAGACACCATAGATCTATGAAAAAATTTTCAATAATAAATAAAAAGAATTGATATCCAGTCTCTCCACATAGACAAATGCCTCACATATTTCTCTAGGGCCTCATTCAGTGGGTGTCTCTGAACCACCCCATCCATATAACCTGCTCAAACTGTCACAGTTTTAGGGAGGTCCCACATGAAATGTCCTGGCTTTGTCTAGACATGCCTGCCTAGACCAAAACTAATCTCTAAGCTTCTGCCAGAACCCACGGTATGGTACTTCAACCCATAAGCCCCTTGCACAACACATTCAACCTTTACCCCAGCCAGATCTACTCCCACACTCCAGGGTTGGAACAGGAAGCCCACCTGGCTTTCCAGCCACATGACTTCATTCCACCCAAGCCATTTGCAGCATCTCTACACAACCCACAAGAACACCTTCCCTCTTGCTCTAATATTCTCCGTCCATATAAGAACAAAATAAGGTCTCTTGCCCAAATCTCATCACAAAAATACAATCAATATTAAATATCACAGGACTACCTTCTCCCCAAAGACTAGCAGTCCTGTGGAAATGTTTGTCAATGAGATTGACATAAACGAACTCCTGGATACAAAATTTAAAAGAACAATGGTGAAGTCCATCATAGAATTCAAGGAGTTTGAAGAAGACACAACCATTTTTTTCATATTTCTGTTTTTTGTGCTCAATCCTCTGTTTTATCTTCAAGTCCTGATAGAGTATTTTCTACTTAATACTTTCTCCATGTAAGACTTTCTTTTGTGTTTTCTATCTGAGTTACTGAATTTTCAATTCCATCTGCATTTCAGCTTGGGACTCCTCAATGTTTCTATCTCCTTATTGAATTCCATGTTTAAATCCTGGGTTTTCTTTTTTGTTTAAATAAACTTTTTTGTGATTCCATGGGCATCACCATGTGTGTTAATTTCTCTTACTTCTTGATTTGATTGACCTCTTTCTTTGTGTCTTCTTTAAATTCCTTCATCTGGGTACAGGAAGATTTTTTTCTTTGTTCTAAATCTCTTAGACTGAGAATATTTGATCAGGAGAGAGGGTGTGCACATGGATTGTATATAGATGTTGTACAAACAAATATCCAGACTACCTAATGACTCAGCTATATCACTGATTTGCATATGCCAAAGGACTCCGCATTCTATTACACAGATACTTGTTCAGCCATGGTCATTGCTGCTCTATTTACAATAGCTAAGAGATGGGGAAAAAAACTAAATATCCTTCAACTCACTAATTGAAAATGAAAATGTGGTGCATATACATTATGTAATACTACTCAGCTGTTGAGAAAAAAAGGTGAAACTATGAATTTGCAGTTAAATCGATGGAGCTGGGAACCTAGAAAAGAGCATATTCAGTGAGGTAACACAAACCCAGAAAGACAAAGTCACGTGTTTTCTCCCATGGGAGGCTCTTAACTGCAACAAATCTTCAGATATGAGGATATGACCTAGAGTAACTGCAGAAACCAGAATAGGAAAGTGAAACCATGGCAGGGTTATGGGCATGGGGAGGCAACAGAGATAAAAACAGAAGAGTACAAGTGATCTGATCAGAAAAAAAAAATGTGAAGGAGAAGCTCTAACTAGGAAATGAGGAGAGAGATAAATATGGATGGAAGGGGGTAAAAATAATAGTGTGTGTTAAAAAAAGCCACAGTGAATCAACAATCTAACTTAAAAATTTAAATGCATACAAATTTGTGTATAAATGTACATATATAGTTCAAGTGAGATTTTCTCATCTGCTCTGATAATATTCTTCCAAGACTCAAAGACCATCTAACATGAACAAACCAACACCAGGCTTAAGTTCTCTTTTGAGTTATTGATCAGGGTTGTCCAAAAGACTTCCAAAAATTTTACAAACTATTGCTATTGGTGTTGGTTTTCCTAGATGAGATTTAAGACAAGTCCCTGTTATTGAAAACACCATACATGCATCCCAGAAGCAGGTCCAGAGGCCGGCTGGAACTGACATGAATACTTTTTTCCAAGATCTAGCTTTCACACAGCATTCCAAAGGAAGGAGGAAACCTCCTCAGTTATGAGACCTATAAACCACAGCAATGGCCAGAATGGCACGATAAGCCAAAGGGTACAGTAGTGGTAGAAATACCTTGGAAGTAACTAGCACCGAATTTGACATACAGTTCACTTGATAATCAGGAAACCATGCCTGATATTGACGACCAGGGCAACTGAAGCCATAGGTCTTGAAAGAGAACCTATACTACTTGATCAAACCAGAATTAATCCTGCAGCGGTGGGAGATAAGGTGAAGCTTTTCAAATAGTCACTACTGGTGCAGAAAAACACATAAAGGCATATGTGTAAGTACACACTCATTTATTTAACACGAATGTTCAACACTCACACAACCATATCCCCAGCTTTTTTTCCTTTGTTGCTAATGTCCTATTTTAACATTAAACACCTAGAGAAGAACACAATCTTTTCCTATACACCATTTGGGCAACTGAAGAATCCAAGGGTCTTGGTCTAGGAATAACATTTTAGAGACATTTGATGCTGTCTTTGATATGGTGTAATTGCCATGTCAAACCCTATTTGTAAGTCTTTGGGACCCATATTTTCCTCTGATAGTAAAAACGACAACAAAACAAACAAACAACAAAGCTATGAAATTGTGACAAAGTGTACAAGAGGCAAATAAGCTGGAGGATAAGAGTGCATACAATAGATGTCAGGTTATCTTTTTTATCTGAACTACGAGCATTACTCTGCTTAGAAAACAACTGCCACCAGCTAGAGCTTACCACCAAATGATTTACATTCGGGAGATGCACAGCAAATTTACATTTTTGAAAGCTTAATCTGGCAGCACTAAGGAGACCCAAGGAGAATTCATTTGAAGAAGTATGTCTGATTCAACTGTATTCCAAGCTTAGCTTATAATTAATTATACCTCTTCTGCATCTTTTTAATTAACATTATTTGACAGATTAGACCTGAAACTCTATGACGACTTTTGTTGCTTTTTATGAACATTGGGAAAAGTGCGAAACTTTAAGAGAAATGCGAAACAAATGGCCATTCAAATGTTTACCGAATGACTCCAAGAGTTACCTTTTTCCTGTTTGTCAAGAAGCCATGAGTGTGATTTATGCTAAGTAACAGCTTTGTATCTCTTTATGTAAGGCAGCTTCAGCCACAAAATGCCAACATCAGCAGTTCATCACAGCTTCTCTCCATGAAACATTCCCCTTATCCTATCCTACTGTGACAAAAATGCCATTCACACACCATTAAATACAATTTTCTTGATTCAACTTCCTCAAAGTCAGTCAAGAATACCACCTTATTCCCTTCCTGAAACAATTTCCCACTCTCTTCAAGAACAATTCTTCAGACCCCCTCACCTGCAATTCAGATACTTTGGACTTAAAGCTGGTTTTGTGCATTTTATTTAAAAAAAAAAAATAAACAATTAGAGAACACCATTGTCCACCTATATGTATGCCCTAGAGACTAGTCCACATCTCTAAAGGTTCCATCATCTCCCTCTCCTTCCATCCTAGGAACCAAACCTTTAATCACATCAGATGCTGTGGGACATACACATTACACTCAAATCATAGCACTAATTCATTACCTGATGTCAATTTTTTCCTCCCCTCACATATAATCAATCATTCTACAAGATTTTCAAGTCTAACTTCAAATGTTTTGCATTTTTAATTGAACTCTAATATCAGCTATTGCCAGTACACAGACAGACCTAAGACTGCCTTGTCTTAGTTAAGGTTTTTTATTGCTTCGAAGAGAAACCATGATCATAGCAAATTAAATAAAGGAAGATATTAATTAGGGTGGCCTACAGTTTCAGAGGTTAGGTCATCGTAGGACATGGTGGTGTTCAGGCAGGCATGGTGCTAGAGAAGGAGCTGAGTGGAGAAGAAGCTATGTCTTGATCCCACAGGCAGTGTTGTGAAGCAGTAGACATGGCTGCAGAATATATGAGACCTCAAAGTCCACCTCCACAGTGGTACAGTTACTCCAACAATGCCACACCTACCCTTAGTGTGACGACCTTTGGGGGCTATTTGCTTTCAAATGACCACATTGTGGTCTCTGGTCCCTAAAGGCTTGTAGGCACATCATAATGCAAACATGCATTTATTGCAACATTAAAAGTCCCCACAGTCAATAACAGTCTCAAACTTCTTTAAAAGTCTAAAGTTCCAAATCTCTTCTGAGATTCATGCAATCTCTTAACTGCAATCCCCTGAAAAATCAAAATCAAAAAGCAGATCACACACTTCCAACATATAATAGCACAAGCTATACATTGATATACATTACCATTACAAAATACAGTGAAGACAGCATACTAATAAAGTACTGGATCAAAGCAAGGCCAAAAACCAGTTGGGCAAACTGCAGACTCCGCATCTCCATTTCTGATGTCAAAGTGCTCTTCAGATCTCCAACTCTTTTCAGTTTTATTGAGTACAAAATACTTCTTTCTCTTGGATTTGTTCCACTTCCTCTTAGCAACTTTCCTTGACAGATACCCCATAACTATAGCATCTCTGACATCTTGGGGTCTCCAGGACAATCCAGACTTTACCTTCACAGCACCACCAACTGTTCTCTTGGCCTCTCTGCAGGGGAATCCCTGATGTCTATCTGCCCTCAGCAGCTTTTTTTAGTTACTCCTTGACTCTAAAGCCAGAACCAGGAGACCAAAGCCACCAAGTTCTGCTGCTTGCTGGGGCTGGAATATATCCCTTCGTTCACTTACATCTTCACCAGCTTTCAGTTTTCAAAGGTTTCCTTTACTGCCTAAGTTTGTCTTTTCTGGAATTTACTCTGTAGACCAGCCAGGCAGGCCTCACACTCAGAGAACCACCAGCCTCTGCCTCTGAAGGGCTGAGTTTAAAGGCATTCACAACCACACCAAGCTCTAAGATTTCTTTAATTCCTCTTCACAAGTTGGAAATCTAGCTATTTACCACTGCCTTTATTCCATTTCTTAATCTACGTATCTCCTTCAACAGGGACTTAACTCCATTCCATTTCCTGGTGTTCCTTTTCTCCTCAAATTGCTCGGCACCTTGTATTTTTTTCCTGCTTACTTTGCGCCTTTTCATTGCAAATCTTCATTAGAGTTACCAGTGATAAACATATGACAATTTATACTATGCTGTTTTGAGATTTCCTCTGCCAACAGAATTAATCCAGAACTCTTCACTTTAGCCTCAGGCAGACTCGTTGGACAAGGGCAAAATGCAGCCAACATTCTCAACCAAAAACTTCACATGACCACTCTCTAGGCCACATAATATTATTCTTCTCTTCTGAAACATCTTGATGCAGGCACCCAAAGTTCAAATATTTCTCAGCACCATTGTCTTCCATGTTTTTACTAGTATGGCTCATATAGCAGAGCTTAATGCATTTCACTGCGTTCCTACCACAAAATATCAAAGTCCAGATTCCTCTAAACAAAAACATGGTCCAGGCCTATGACAGCAATACCCCACTCCTTGTCACAGTTAGGGTTTCTATTATAGTGAAACCATAACCATGACAATGGTAACTCTTATAAGGGA
This sequence comes from Chionomys nivalis, assembly GCF_950005125.1. Lineage (NCBI taxonomy): Eukaryota > Metazoa > Chordata > Mammalia > Rodentia > Cricetidae > Chionomys > Chionomys nivalis. The sequence continues at coordinate 27,217,107 of NC_080088.1, forward strand.
AAATATTCAAAGTAGTGGCTTACAGCTTCATCAGAGGTTTTGTCCATTACTATCATGGAACGTGGCAGTGTACAGGCAGACATGGTGCTGGAGAAGGAGCTGAGAGTGGAGAAGGAGCTACATCTCAATCCTGCAGGCAAGAGGAAGTTTTCTGAAACACTGGGTGTGGCTTGAGCATATATGAGGCCTCAATGTCTGCCCCCATACTGACACACTCCCTCCAACAAGGCCACACCTACTTCAGCAAGACCATACCTCATAATAGTGCCACTCCCCTAATAGACCATTTTGTTACAAACCACCACACCACCCCCAAAGTAAAGACAAGAGAATGTCTCTTTAATCTGCTCATATTTTTTACATCTACCAAATATCCCTCTCCTTCTTAATTTATTTTTACACAGTAAATACCAATATCTTTCAGGAACTGCAAAACTTTCAAGCATTTAAAAAGCTGCTGAAACAATGGGGATGATCTATCGGGAACTCACCAAGGCCAGCTGGCCGGGGACTGAAAAAGCATGGGACAAAACCGGTCTCGCTGAACATAATGGACAATGAGGACTACTGAGAACTGAAGAACAATGGCAATGGGTTCTTGATCCTATTGCATGTAATGGCTTTGTGGGAGCCCAGGTAGTTTGGATGCTCACCTTAATAGACCTGGATGGAGGTGGGTGGTCCTTGGACCTCCCACAGGGCAGAGAAACCTGCTTGCTCTTTGGGCTGAGGAGGAAGAAAGACTTGATTGGGGGAGGGGGAGGGAATGGGAGGTGGTGGCGGGGAAGAGGCAGAAATCTTTAATAATTAAATTAATTAATAAAAAAAAAGACTGAAAAAAAAATAAATAAATAAATAAAATTTAAAAAAAAAAAGCTGCTGAAACACTTTCCCATCAGATAGATAAACAGTAAAAGAGAAGATTACACAAACTCCTTCCAAAAGCCTACAGGGCTTTATGAACTGACAGCCGACAAGCCCTTTTGTTGGGGAAAAATCTTTTTGTATACTGTAAAGGTATGTCACTGTGATTGATCTGATCAAGACCTGAATGGAGGGTTTCCAGGCACAGAATATGCTGGAAAGAAGAAGGGAAGGAGTCTCGAGAAGTTGGGGAGGGGGAAACATGACATGTAGGAGATGAGGTAACAAGCCATGACCTACATGGCAATACGTACATTAATAAAAAATGAGTCAATTTAAGTTATAAAGCTACTTAGAAATAAGTTTAATCTATTGTCCAACCTTTTATAATTAATAAGAAATCTCTGTCATTATTGGGCAACCAATAGTCCTAACGACATATCCACCCACACCATTTGGCAAAGGGAACTTCTTTCCTATTCATTCACATCTCCTTGGCCTTTTATAAACACACACACATAAGAAAAAAAAAGCCTACATTCTCTCGAGATGGACCAGGCAACTACTGTTCTTAGTAGTTCCTCAGTTCTCAGGATTCAATATTGCACCTCACTTCTCTTGGTCTGGGATAAAACATTGTCTCCTCAGAACTGCACAAGTCAACCATACTAAAATATAATTACTGTGTAACAAAACACCATACACTTTGAGAGCTGGCTGTCACTGATTTCACATGTTTGTTTTAGTTTTTCTTACGCTTGATAATGAAGTCCTGTTGTGTTGACCAGAATGTTCTCAATCTTGAATCCTCCTGTTCTTGCCACCCAACTGCTGGAACAATTGGCTGTTTTCTGGGTTGTTCTTTTTTTCTTTGTCCCTTGCTAATAATTATCCTTATCTGAAATTTTGTTTCACATTTTCTACTTTTTTCACTTGGACACGGGGATCTGAGGGTGAAATCTGTTTTGACTAATTTTCTTCCATAACTTTATTTTGGAAGTTTTCAGAAATGTATAATAATTATTCTAACTTTCTTAATTAAGGCATCTGCTATACCAGATTTATCTTGAATATATTATTTTCACAAGTTGATTTCTTAAGCATCAACATTAGTTCACAAAGCCACATGATCCTAAGATGCAACTTAAAATAAAGACCACAGAGAATTTTTACATATGTATATCTTCTATCCACTATTCCTTTAATGTCCTACCCTACCGACTCCACTGTTTTAATATACACTATGCCCTCATCTGTCCCCTGTCCCATCCCACAACTCTCACTTTGCAGTTTCCTTACTTGTGAAAGTTCTCCAGATCACTTCTTTTGTTCCATCCATACATCTGTAACTTTTATAATTTTTTTACAGAGGGATGAACTTCAAATGTGTATATATCACATTTTACTTATCAATTATCAGTTTATAGACTAATAAACTATTCTCTGAATGAATTTGAGGCCTGCTTCACAAGAGATTCATACTTGTTACCCTTTGAAACACCCATGGATGACAAAACCTGGGCCCTATAGGTAGCGATGTCTTGTTTATGTTTTAACAAAGAATGGGTGCCTGAAGATCAGAGTGCAGAGCTAAGTCACTAGGGACCAGGGAGTGGTGGCATATACCTTTAATCCCAGGACCCAGGTGACTGAGGCAGAGGGATCTCTGTTAGTCAATGGTCACCCTGGGCTATACAAGATTAAATCTGTCTAAAAGAGAAACAGAGCTGCACAAAAGTGATCCCAGCAATTGGGATCTCATGCCTTTAGTACCAGCACTAGGGAGGCAGAAACAGGAGTAATATGGCTCAGTAGAGAGAGAGAAATAAAGCAGAAGCAGACATGAGCTCAGTCTAGTCTGTGGTTTGGTGGAGACAAATGAAGTTTGGAGACAGGATCACCCTTTAAGTTGGAGCATTGGTAGAGGTAAAAGAAATCTCAAGTGACTGGCCTCTCTGCTTCTCTGAACTTCAGCATTAACCCCTACATCTGACTCTGGGTTTTATTATTAAGACCAAATAGAATTTGTACTACACTTATGGACAAACTTTCTGCAGCGGTTTAGCTAAATTGTCACAGATCAAACATAATATTTTTTGTTTATATTTATACGCATAGAAAAATGCTTCCCCTAACCTTAATCAAAGAGGTCTCTCTTTGCAGTGATTAGAGGGGCATGTGGCTATGCAGGGCTGCTCAAGGTACTGAGCATAAGTGATAGTTGAGAGAGTACTAAGTCCCAAACAGAACCATTTATATCATCACCTTTAGCATGTAGGGATCACTGCAGAAGAAGGGACAAAAAGATCATAAAGGGCAGAAGAAAAGTACAGAGGCTATGAATACTGACGTTTGGGCCTGGCAGAGCCAATGTAGTCAGCCATGAGTTCAGTTGCTGTAGCTGCCTACAGTGGGTCTACACAAGACTGGGTCATTAACAGTCAATATAATACAGTCAATTTCACCACAGTGAAAGGGCTGGCTGATGGGGCCTTTCCCCTCCTTGCTAAAATAGTGGCTACTGATGGATTCTTGGAAAAGAACAGTCATTGCCTTCAGCTGTATATTCACTGAAGCGCCTATCAAACTCCAGTATGTAATTCAAAATCCATAGTAACACAGATGATCCTTGTCAAACTCAGTGGGCCTGAAAACATGCACATGTGCAAATGCACATGCTCAGAGATTAGAGCAGGAGGGACTTTATAGCAATCTGTATGCACTTTACAAATGTACAAAACTGTCAGGAAACAAATTCAATAAGCATAAAAGCTATAAATGCGTATTCACTAAATATTCTAAGGTATTTAAACTATAAAGAAATGTGTAGAAATTTCCATAATTTAGAGATTTCTAAATTTCCCATGGCACTGAACATTCTTCATGGGACACAGGATGATACGCAATGCACTCCTTTTTGGGGAAGCCTTTTATTTATTTAATTTTATTTTATGTACATTGGTGTGAGAGTTTCAGATCCTCTGGAACTTTAGTTATAAACAGCTGTGACCTGTCATGTGGGTGCTGGGAATTGAACCTGGGTCCTCTGGAAGAGCAGCCAGTGCTCTTAGCCAGAGTCATCTTGCCAGTCCATGAGGAAGCATTTTAATAAGCAAATACATAGAACAAGGATCTGTGAGAACCTCAGATACTATTGCTATCAGAGAAATGAGAAGAAATACCATTTTCTCGAAGTGGAGCGAAATGACTTCAACTACTCAAGAAGTTTTATTACATAGAATAATTTCTACTTAGCTGAACATACATTTGAGAGATATTTTCTGATATGTTTCCTAGAAACCATACTATAAGATATCCAAGGCCTGTTGTGGGAAAATATTCTGCCAATAATACTGGGGTACTAGAATTAGGGCATAGCTTCTTGTCTGTGAAGATGATCTTTAAAAAGGAGAGAGACAGAAATCACACACTCTCTTGGGTTGTGAAGATCAGGTCAGGAAGCCTGAAGCAGGGTGTGATCAGTCCCCAGCTTCTGGGTTCCAGCTCTGTGAGTCTGTTTTCTCCATAGCGCTCTTTTGAGGTGTGTGTGTGTGTGTGTGTGTGTGTGTGTGTGTGTGTGTGTGTTTCTCAAAACAGAGGTCTACACTGTAATTTATGAGAACTGGTGAGTGTAAATGTACCTATGTATTTATTCATTCAACAAATCTGTGTATTAATGAGCTAAGCCCTGCTTGAGTCTGAGAGATAAAGTAGGCACCAAGGCAAATATTGGTATTTGTCCTGCTGAAGGTTATATTCTTGTTTGGTGTACATGAGAAAAGTAAACTAAATGATACTAATGTAATTCAACAATTAATTAAATCTGTATTATGATGTAGAAAAACAAAAAGTAGAGGCAGTTATAATAGCAATCAACACAGAAGAGTAAAAAAAAATAAAGTTCAGGTAGGAAAAATAATTTTAAATAAAATTAAAATTAATCGTAATGGTGAAATGTATTTATGGATAGAATGAATTAGAGGCATAGATTTGAATTCAATAACAATAAAAAATGTATAATTGTAAGGACATCATAACATGTCCAAGAAAGGAGACTAATTCTTCTTATATGCCAGAAATTGTTTAAAAACATCACAACTTTTAAAGATCTCATAATAGTTCTAGGTAAGTGGCACGTTAAATTTCAAGTACATAAGAATTCAAGTTACTTCACCATCCCAAGTCACTGAGGAGTCATTCTCCCGGAGACATCTATGACAATTCCACCAGCTGAGATTCAGGTGGTCACTTGCCAGTGTATTCACCTATTAATAAGCCAACCTGTGTTTTTGCTTGTCTTATCCTGTGTTTTGAGCATCAAATGCATCAGATTTTGATTCCCGGAAGGTGGGAGCCATATCTTCTCTACATTTTAAGGAAACTGAGTCCAGCACAGAAGGTTCTAACCACTGTAGAAATTAATTCAATCCCAAGGAGGAGGTGAATCAAGTGAAAGAGTACGAGAGGAGACGTGAAATCAATGATGCTACATGGAACTTTGTGGAAGTCTACGCCGAAAGCAAGTTCTCTAACATATCACAAAATGGGAAGAAAATGTGAACGAAAACAGAAACTCTCACCAAATGACATGCCAGATAAGTGACGTTTCTTCATTACTGCTAACCTGGTTTCTCTAGGATGCTATCATTTTTATAAGTTTAAATAAATTATAGGTCTTTAAAATTCATAAAAATCACTTTTCATTATTTATCTATGCTACCCATCGTCTAAATGAAATCCATAACTTCTAAAATATGGATGAGAAAGAACAAATGCAGTTAGATTATTTGAAACAGAGTAAGTTGCTAAATTATTTATTTCATGTTTAACCAGAATGACTGAATCATTCATTCTAAATCACAGATGTTTGGATCATTTGCCAGAGAAAAGTAGAGTGCCACAACAATTAAATTTATGTGTTTACTGACTGACAAATTGGTGTGTATTATGCTGGCTGTTCTATAAAACTGCTGCAGGCTAAGGGTTAATAAATGTCAGTGGACATTTTGTTGAAGTTATATGTTCATCATCAATTTCCGGAGAAACTGAAATTTAGTGTTTTATAAAGCACATACTTCCATGTTTTGAGCTCACTGCTACTAAATTTATTGAAAAATAAAATGGCATTTCATTCAACTAGCTCAATAAATTGATGTGCATTTACCTAATCTAATCAATTACAAAGTCATTATAGAAAAGCCTTCAGGGTACTTGCTCAACCGCACTAATGTGTCATACAACACAATACACACAGGGGTAGTGAGTCCTCAGCAGCAGGTTAGAGTGAGTACTGAAATGGATTCATACATATTTTTAAATTACTCAAAATTGAAATTTAAAGGCTGACACCCAATTCCACTACTGCAATCCTTACAAATGCTTAGAACAACTCAGATGTAAGGAATCTCTGTTTCTACCATAAACAGTTTTATGTTTAAACACATATGCACACGCACACACACTCACAAGTTCACATGCACACACAAGCACAAGCACTCGCATGCATGCTCACATGCATGCGTGCACACACAAACACACAATTTAGGATGAAAATCTAATGTGAACTGAGATATGCTGTGTGAGCAAACAAGCCATACTTATAAGTCACACTACATCAAAATGTGAAATACCTTATTTTAGTTAATTTAATGAGTTTTATAGAGCTTTAAGATTAAAAAAATGATTTGAATCCCCATAGTTAATGAAGCTAAATACAGTTGCTCTGCTTATTTCACCTTGTATTTTTGCATTGCTACTAATTAATGAAATTTTTCCATGTCAGTTGCTTTCCCTTTATGCTAAGCAGTGATACGCCACTACCTCAGTGGGACCACTGAGTCTGTTTGGCACTTATTTCATGTAAACATCACATATAATTTGATGGGACTATTTTCCATGCTGGAGACATTCTGAGCTTTTCTCACAGTCTTTATAAAATGAAGGTGTTTGGTGAATGAACTCATTTCCCAGTGCACTACAAGTTTTCAGGAAACTCCCTGAAATCTCTTTCCATAATGTTAACTCCTAAAAAGGGTATTTCAAATAAACCTTCAGATATAACCACACAAATTAGGAAAGGATCCCAGAACAAAAGATAAAAGGAAGAACTACTGATCTATCAAATCAATGGTAAGTAACTATGAATAACTGCTAATAACATTTCATCAAATAACAGTAAGCAACTCAGGGACAAATGCTTTACCAGGCTGAGAAACCATACAGCACACAGAAGTGACAGCCCCTCCCTCAGAATGCAGTGTGGACACCAGAGATTCCAACAATCAGAAAGACACTATAAGAATCAAGTAGTCTTTTCTCACTAAGGACTTTATTTAAAGGTTATCGTCCAACCTCACTATTGGGAAAACAAAACATTTTTACTTATAGTGAAAGTTTTGACAATACAAGTCATGCATTCCTTTAAAAACAGAGAAGCATACAGCAGGGCCCTTAATCCAGCACGGTTGTACACTCTTGTAAACTCAGTATTTGGAAGACTGAAGGAGAAATCTACCAACAGTATAAGGGTAACAGAGCTGCATAAGAATGTCAAAGCTACCCTGCCCTGTGCGGCAGGATCTTAATTCAAAGAAAATTGCATCCTAAAAAGACATCTGACATACAATGAAAAGAAAGCAACTAATTCAAAACTAATTAGTAAAATGACGTCAGAACCTGAAAAAAAATTAAATATAGCACAAGAATGCCTCATTTATTTCACTGTTCAGAATAAATTAGTCTAGAGAAATAAAATCTTTCTAGAAATCTTCATTAAAACTTTATAGTAGATCTGGAGATGGAGCTCAGTGTCAGAATGCTGGCCTAGCAAGTACAAGGCCCTGGGTTCCGGGTTGGGGGAAAAAAAGCAAGCAAATGCTGACTTTAGATCATTAACATCACACTTAAAACAATAAACAATCTAACTAAAGGTACTTTTAAATTGCATTTAATTTTTTCTTGGCACCTTTTATGATACAGATTTTGAAGACATTTTTGAGTTTTTTAATGACTCAGGTTCGTTATGATCAATTATTATACTACACTGTGGTATAATGACGCCCAGAGGGACAATTGCAACATGCAGAACTGTTTGCTGCAGTACCTAAGTGGCTTTGCACTGCTGCGTTTTCAGTTCTGGTTTCTGACCTTGATAGGTTTTCTCTTTCCCACTGCTCTCAGAGGTGACAACTCAATACTATTAGCGGTGGATCACAATTGGTCATTTCAACAACTGATTCTAATTTTATGCACTCACCTAGAATCGCATCACCTGCTTTAAAAGCTAGTATCAGACCATGATGAACAAAGACCCATTGCCATTGTAGTACACGCTGACACATCTTGAAAACATGCTATTACTTGCATGCATTTCTCTAATTGTAATTCCCAGGGCTAAGGCAGCTGGTAAGTCTGGCAATGAAATGGCTTCCACAATGATATCCTAATTGCAGCAATGAACACTACAACTTAGAATTTAGGATATTTGTGCCAATGAATCTTTATAACCATATGAGGTGCAGAAATGATCTAATTTTACAAGGAAGGAAGGAAGGAAGGAAGGAAGGAAGGAAGGAAGGAAGGAAGGAAGGAAGGAAGGAAGGAAGGAAGGAAGGAAGATTGATTAACCAGGTCTGGTAATAGTGTTATACACTGTCTTCTAGTCATTTATAATTAAAAACTTTTTCAACTTAGATGCACAGGATTAAAAGTATCAAGTGAATGTATGTTAGCTGTAGATATCTTGAATAAAGCTTCCACCTGGCTTTATCCAGCGGTAAAGAAGAAATTCATTTACTCATCTACTAAGATCAAGCATTACTAAGAGTCTGCCAAGTGATGATGCTCTGTCAGTTTAGGTTTATAATATTCTCTTTGCTGACACAAATGAAACTGAGGGAGAGTACTACATTTAAGTCATGAATTATTATCATCTTCACCACATTTTACTCCTTATAATTTAATTGGAAGTCTGGTAGAATCATATTATCTTGTGATCCAATGCACACAATGGAGTCCAAAGATAGTCCAAATGTGCTGGGAATTTTATCTATTTTACATAAAATTCTTTTGTATGAAATAATGATTTCAAAATTTTTACTGTGTGATATTCAAAACTGGAGCAAGTTACATTTAAAGTGTGTGTTTCTGACTTTCCTTAAGTGAAAGATAAGGCTGCCGTCATGTGCTCTCATGAAAAACCTGACAGGGGCTAGCTAGCAGCACCGGACTCAAACAAGTTCTGTTTGTTTCAGACTGTCAAAAGACAAGACCTGGCCATGCTCCCACAAGTTACCTGCTTTGTATAGCAAATATCTGAAAGCACAACTCCATATTCCACAGTATTCTGTATTCCTTGTGTTAGACATTTCAAGATGCATTGTTTTTTGTAATTGGAACTAGTGCCGGATAGAACATCAAAATATTATCCTTATGATTGTTTTACACATGAAACCAAGATTCAGGTGCAACCTGGGAGATAAAGATAACAAAACCACCTGCAATCTACCTGACATTATGTTCCCTCTTTAGCAAATTAATTATTTTGATATATTATTACTGTTGCTACTATTACTATTTAAGGTGAAAGTCCTGTTTCCTTCTCTTCATTGAATTCAGCAGTAAAGAATAAATGAACCAAAAAAAAAAAAAAGGCTGGTGATATGACTTGGTGGATAAGAAAGTTTGTTCTACATGAAGAAGAACCTCTATTTGAGTCCCAGCATGCAATCCAAAAATGGAGCATGACTGTACAGCCATTGAATCCCAGCACTAGCAGGCAGAGGAAGGAGTATCTTGACAGCTTCCTAGCCAGTTAGCCAAGCTGAAATAACAAGATCCCAGTTCGACGACAGACTCATCCCAAACCAGTAAGGAGGGTGGGAGTGGCATTTGCTTATATATGTTGAAGATGAAGGTTAATAGCTTGGCATTCACCCCTATGTTCATCATGTGTACGCCTGGGCCCATGCACCCATATGCTCAGATTTGTAAAATACATACACACAAAAGATATCCCTACAAAAATATTCTGAAGTATCACCACAAAGCATGCAGGGAAAATCTATGCTAGAGAAACAGGAAAGCAGAGAAAAGAAGAAAAGATTACGTCTAGCTTAAATGAAACATATGGAACAAACATTATGGACAAACTATTAACATTCATGTTCAACATGTATAAGCAAATGTCCTACTGAAACAAAAAAAAAAACCACACATAATTATATGCCCATAATCTCACATGGTATTCATCATAATGATAAACAATCAAGATGGAACCAGGAATGATAGGGGACTAGAGGGGTGTGTTTATATCAGATTGTCAGAGGCACATCCACAAAAATTAAGAAGGTGAAATCAACATGATTAGTGTCACATCAGTCCAGATGAGTCTACCTGAAAAACTAGCCAGTCTCCTTCCCCACTCCGTACACAATGTTCAAACCAAGGTTTTGGCTGTTTTGTTACCTACAGCTTTGAGAAAGAATGCTACCTACAACAGATTCCACACTTGACTAGTGCTTTTCTATGCAGATGTTTAACGGGCTTTCTTAAGCAAACGCCTAATTTTGCCAGGTACTTGGACGAAGAGGCATTTTAAAATGCCAAAAGGCAACGAAATAAATAAATTGAAATCTACTAGCTTCTCTAACAAACAGTGAAAATTAAAATCAAGATCAGGAATGACTCCAACCAGGGACAATGAGATGACTGGGTGGTGATAGGGAGAGGTTGAACATTAGTGGCATTTGCAAACCAGCCTGGTGACCTAACTGTGATCCTCTGAATACACAAGGTAAAGGGCAGAACTGACTTCCGTAAGCTGTCCTCTCAACCCAAGGTTGCCATGGAAGATGAATGTCCACATTTGCACATGTTCCCAGCCAAGAAAATGAATAAAATTCAACACAAAAGCAAATAAATGATTGAAAAAGAAATCCTAAAGTTTAGGGGTACCAGCAGAGGGTTACTTTAACCTTACAAAATGTATCCAAGGAAAGACAGCAGTTAGAGAAAAAATATTTCTGGTCACTAACCTAAATTAATGGAGGGGAAAGCCCTCAAAATGAACAATTTCATATTATTTATGAACCTTTTCAAATTGATGAGAAGCCTATATTTTCTGAAAATAAGTGGCTCAGTACAACACAGTTTATTTATCTGCACCAAACACTAAGGAAATCATTCAGCTAGAAAACCATGAAATATCTCTTTCGAGCTTAAAAACTGCAACCCAGACTCTAGGAAATAGACATGCTTAAACAAGTTGTTCTGTTACACACAGATAAAAGGAGAAAAAATTGATTTTTTTTCTTTAATTTTGACCTGCTTATTTTTTTTAAAGGGCCATAAAAAACTAGAAATCATTATTATTATAGACTCCATAAAATTCCCTGACTTAAATGGATAATCACTTGAATATAGACCCTAAGACCATTTTTACAAGCTTGTGCCTTGCCTTGAGCTGAAAGTAGCTTTTAGGACAGCAAATGGCATTTTAAGTTTAAGACACTGTCCTATTTTATAGTGAGTTTCAATTTGGGAAGGAAATCTTCCAGGTAAGTAAGACCTAAATACTCAGGATGCTCACATGATATCCCTGTGCACCTAAACTGTAGGCATGTGCAGAATAAATGAGACCGATAATACCAGGAACAAAGTTTATACAAAGACAGTAAAGCCTCACTCCTGTGCTGGGCTCTGCATCAATTGAAACCTTTCTACTGGACTGAATAATCTCATAAAGCCTGTGAGAGAAGGTATATTTCTTGCTATTCAAACTCAATTCCAGACAGGATAGGTTGATACTGAAACTTCCTTAATCTTTTCCACAAAAAAAGATTAGTATGTATGAGTTTTGAAGCTAACTTTACCTTCTTTGAAATAGTAGATTTAACTGTTTTCCTTAATCAAGCTCAAATAAGTTTCTGACTTCTCAACAAGGCCAAGTACTAAAAGAAGAGTTAAATAAATTAATAAATGGGAAAATGAATAGATGAATAAATATATGTGAAGTTTTTAAAAGGTTGTAAGCTTATTTTTATGGGATACCCAATAACCTCAAAAGCAATTAATAACAGTCTTAAAATGAATTTAATATTTTAATTAAAAATAGGCTATGAGTTATTGTTGTATATTTTTAATTGTCTTAGTCCCTTCTTATTCGTTACCTGTTTCCTGAAACTACATTCAAAATTGCCTTATAATGAATCATTATTACTTTTATGACTAGTAAATGGAACAGGCTTTGTCTAAATGAATTAAAAATGTTAAATGTTCTGGTTTATCCCAAGAAATTAAAGGCAAATATTATAAGATTTTGTGGCAATTTTGAAATATACTGAGAAGTCCAATTCCAAAACACATGGAATATGATAGATGTTACATAAGTCTATCAAGTAAACAAATGAGCCAACTAATAGATTGATCAAAAAGGCCTAACTATATATGTGCATGTATGCATTTGTTATTTCATATCTGATCTATATAAACTTTTGGTGTGTGCTTTATTAGCTCCTTAGCACATTCTTCCACATAGCATTAGTAGTATATTAACTACGTTACCTTCACAAATGGTGAAAAACAAGTGTTTGATGACGGCAATCAAGAAAGATCCTTTGGAACTGGGATGAAGAGGAATGGGACTAAACTAAAGCAAGATACCTATTGCCTGAATGTGGGCTTCTCCAGTCACCTCTGCCCTATGACTGGCCTACTTCTTGATCTGCACTAACACTGATTGGACAAGTGAATAGTGGCTAAAGTCATGCAGTGCATATCAAGAGGTTACCAGGCTCTAGCTTTGTGCTGTTTATTCACAGTTTTTATTGTTTAGCTTCTTCAGGTCATATAGTCCCCATTCATGCACAATGTATAGGCTGCCACTTTTCATGCCTTCACAATAAGCTGACTTAGTTATATGGACCCACATTTCCTACATTTCATTCTCTAACATTCTCTTTAATCAAATTCTTTCTACTTTCACACAGAGAAAGAATAAATACCTAGGAAAAATTATTTTTAAATAAAAGTAAAATACTCACGGTCTATTAGAGATATTATCATCTTAACACAGGACTTTAATGCTTATCTTTGAAATAGTAAATAGTTTTCTAAACAATATACAGATCTAAATAAGAGGAGAGGGTGAATGGTGGTTACTAAAACCTATGCTGGGCAGTGGTGGTGCACGCCTTTAATCTCAGTACTTGGGAGGCAGCTGGGATCTCTGTGAGTTCGAGGCCAGCCTGGTATACAAGACTTAGTTCCAGGACAGGCTCCAAAGTGAAAGAGAAACCTTGTCTCAAAACACCCCCCTGCAAAAAAAAAAAATTAAACCTACATAAACCATAGGCCAATTTCTCCAAAATTAGCTTCTTATTGGACTTGTTGCAGATTTACATTTCCATTTTCTCTATTAGTCAATAGATTCCATCAGCTAATCATAAGATGAGGCATTTATATCAATACTTGATAGCATACTCATTTTTGTGCAATTTGAAAACTTTGACAAAAACTACCATAAAGAGTTGTGTGTTCTTATAATAAAAGAAACAGGACTACGTGTCTTTGACATTTTACACATGTTTTTACTGTTATAAGAACTGTCCTTAAAAACAGCAACACCATTGATAGCTCATGCTGGAGAGGATGTGGAGTAAGGTGAACACTCCTCTACACTGCTGGTGGGAATGCAAAATTGTACAATCACTCTGGAAATCAGGATGGCAGTTTCTCAGAAAACTTGAAATCAACCAACCTCAGGATCCAGCAATACTACTCTCAGGCATATACCCAAAAGATTCTCAATCATACTACAAGGACATTTGTTCGATTATGTTCATAACAGCAGTATTTGTAATTGCCAGAACCTGGTAGCAACCTAGATGCTCCTCAACTGAAGAATAGATAAGGAAAATGTAGCACATTTACATATTGGAGTACTACTCATTGGTACAAAAAAAAATGAAAAATGACATCTTGAAATTTGCATGCAGATGGATGGAAGTAGAAAAAGAGCATACTAAATGAGGTAACTCAGATCCAAAAAGATGAACATGGTATGTACTCACTCATAAGTGGATACTAGCTGTAAAGCAAAGAATATTGAGCCTATATATAGTTCATGATCCTAGAGAAGCTATGTAACAAGGTGAACCCTCAGAAAAACATACATAGATCCACCTGGAAAGGAGAAAAAGACAAGATCACCTGACAAAATTGGGAGCTTTGGGGGTGGGGGAGACGGGAGGGCTGAATGGGATGAGGAGGGGAGAAGGGGACCAGAGAGAACATGACAAAACGGGATAGTCGAGGTGGAGGAAGAACAGGGATGAGAGCAAGCAAAGAGATATTTTCATTGAAAGAGTAATTATGGGGATAGCAAGAAACCTGGCACTAGAGAAAAAATCCCCAGATATTAACAAGGATGATCCCACCTAAGACCCTAAGCAATAGAGGGGAGGGTGTCCAAACTGGCCTTGCCCTGTAGTCAAATTGAAGAATATCTTAAATGTCGCCATAGAACCTTCATCCAGCAACTGAAAGAAACAGGGGCAGAGACCTGCAGTGGAGCTCTGGGCTGAATTCCCAAAGTCCAGTTGAAGAGTGGAAGCAGTGAGAATATGAACAAAGAGGTCAAGACCCATGTACACCCACTGAAACAGTTTACCTGCATTAATGGGAGCTCACCAACTGCAGCCGAACTCGGAAGAAACCAGCGTTAAGTCCCAACAAGACCCTCTGGATGTGTGTGACAGCTGTATGGCTGGGCAGACTGTAGGGCCACTGGCTTTGGCACCAGGATTAATCCCTACTGCTTGTACCGGCTGTTTTGGAACCTATTCTCTTTGAATGGATACCTTGCTCAGCCTAGATAAAGTAGGGAGGGCCTTGGACCTTCCACAAAGGAATGTGCCTTACCTTTTCTGAGGAGTAGATTAGAGGTGGGGTGGGAGAACAGGTGGAGGGCAGGAGGGAGTGGAAACTGAAATTGGTATGTAAAATTAAAAAAGATAGTTTATATTCTTTTTAAAAAATAAAATAAATTTAAAAAAGAGAAAAACAGTTGTTTCAAATTGATTTCACAAATCTATTTTGAAGAGACTACTGGGGTGATTTATTCTATTTTTCTGGAGTTTTTTTGAGATTATAATACAATTAAATCATTTCCCCTTCTTATCTCTGCCCTTCAAACTTTCTTATATCTTCCTCCTTGCTCTCAATGTCACAAAGAAACTCAATCAAACGTCCTAATATACATGAATCTCTGATTTAACATAAAATACAAAATTGTTACTTGGCCATACGTATTTACTGTGTGCCACTTTCTGCACAGACTGGGGACACCTAATCTAAAAACTCAAACTGGATATACTTCCTAATTTGACATTTTTGGGTATCAATATGTTGTCAGGGGTGGAAAACTCAACATTTCATCTTAATCTATAAGCTACAGTTAATACAAAAACATTGTATAGAGTCACCTCCAGGTTATAGATATATAGGAAACATTAAGTTTGTAAGTTTGTAGTTCCATTTGTATTATATCAACAAATACTTTCAGATATTTAAAAATCTTTTAGAGTAAATGAAAAATATTAATGCCCTAAATATTATAAAAGATATTCATACTGTGCAAAAGAATTTTACTTAATAAAAAAAATACCAAAAATGAGTTCATGAGTATTTTAATATAATTTTAGACATTTTTATCAATGTCATTGATGCTTAGTTTTTAAATATATTACTAATTATGTTGGTGTCATATGCTCATTAAGTAATATATCAGTGTATAATAACCCTTTAAGATTTATCATTAATAACTGATTTAGTCAAAATCTTACAGTACATGTAAAGATAGGCTAAGATTGTATGTAGCATACTTGTATCCATATTTATGTGAGCTTATGCTAGGAATGAAAGATTGGTTTGATATTCAAAAGTAACCAATGTAATTCATCGTATTAATAAGTGAAGAAAAAAAACATTTTTGATTACTATTGACCAACTATGAGACTAAATTTCTTTTGAACAAAAGCCCTCATGAGTTTTCTTCCATACCAATGTAGAAAAGAGTGTACTTGGTTAACAAAATCCTATTATTATTATAGTCTATAATTGCATGTAGGTATGAACAAAAGAGAAGACAACTGACTTTCTTTTGCCTCTTCTCAAGGATGCCCAAAAATATTCAAGATGAAACTTGGATAACCTTTGTAATCCCAACACAAAATACAAAATTGATATAATGTAGTTATACCAATTTTGCATCAGTGGAAATTTAATGAGAAAAAGATCATTAACTTGACTGTGATATTCACATTGAGAGTCAGAATCTTTATTTTAAAATTAATATTTAGCAAGAACAGCAGTCATTTGACAATGTGATAAAGATAGTTAAAGATGTAATAGTTATTCAACTGCAACAAATCTTACATTGTCTTATCCAGTGAATTTTTATAATTCCAGAGCAATGTGCAAAAAGAATGCAAAATTGAAGTGGTCAAGTTATACCCATTATTTTTCATTCTGTGTACTCTTGGGACTTATTGGTGACAGATTTATAAAAAAGCTCTCTGTACCAACTGAAAAAAAGAACAACCCATTCTCTACTATGAACTGTCAATTGTAATTTAGCAGAGTTAGAAGGCAGATCCACTGACTAGACAGAAAATTAAAACATGGGCAGCTCCTGATTAGAAATTTATTCATAGCAGGTAATAGGACAGTCAGTATCTCTGGCATTACTCAGAGAGAGATTTAATTCTGATAAGTTAGGTGATGGCACTTGAATCAGAGGTTATAAATGGTGACAGGTTGTGACATATAGAGAAGATGAAAATGAGTAACATCACTCCACAGAAGTGATTCAATATAGATGAATTTCTTGAGTAGTCATATAATTATTTTAAAAATCATTTGAAAGTTTTTAAAGAACAAGACTACACTTTAATTGAACCATTCACCACTTATATAGCTATTTGTCAATAGATTATAACATTAATCAACTGATCAAAGGAAAAGAGTGGAAAATAAATTATATTTAAAATATGAAATGGAAATTGTCATTTCTGATTTCATCTGAATAAGATACAAACTTAAAATTGTAGACAGACTAGTTACCATATGAAGAGAGCAAATGTGAAGTATTGAGGTTTTACACAGCTATATGGATGAGAGCGATATGCACTTAAAGCTTTAAAAAAGCAAGTTATTCATATTTATAAAGAATACATTTTATTTTGGATCTGTATGCCTCTTTTGCATTTTCCAATAGAGAAGTGCATTATTACATTGCCTTTTTAAAGATATAATTCTCTATACTACAGAAACATTACAGATATAAACAATTTTCCACATGGGCAGGTATCTTAATTACCTCTTTTGAATTTGTGAAGTAGTCTATTAATTGTGATCAAATCTTGTTATAGGTGGAGATTTTATAAAATAGGTTTAAAATCCCCTGGTGCTTTTCCCACTGAATGAAGGGACCACAACCCTCATTCCTTAAATCTGGCAGACCAATCATTCACAGAAGAAGTGATCCTATATTAACTAGAGGAGTCAAACTATATGAAATCTTGTTTTGAACATTCTGCCTTTTGGAATTCTTAGAAGGAAGCATAAGTAGTACCTGCAGTGGTCTTCAAGGGTAAAAACTGATACCAAGGACTCAATGTCATGGCTGATGCATAGCATCAACTGTCAGTGATGGAAGAAAATTATCCTGAAAGTAATTGGTCTACTTATAATGTGGATGTTCCTGAGGGAGCTGGGAAGTCAGACCAACACCATGACAGGCTCCTTGTAGTCCTGCCAGTGACTAGGCCTCAGTTTTGGTTTATTGGAACTGAACAAGCAGTTCTTAGAAAGAACGTAACTCAGGCACAACAAATTAGCAGGCGTCCCATAGCCTTCTGCTTTCCCTACCCAGCTGCTGTAAAATCCCTAAGCACTAAAGCCACCTACCTATGCTGTATCAACCCATAAATATAAGCAGAGACTGCACATTAGTTTTCTGGCCATCCAGACCCAAATAATCAAAGAAAAGCTATAATAATTATGACATTGTTTAGCCAATGGCTTAGCCATATTCCTAGCAAGGGCCTACATTATACATTAACTCATTTCTTTTTTTTTTTTTTTTTTTTTTTTTTTTTTTTTTTTTTTTTTTTGGTTTTTCGAGACAGGGTTTCTCTGTGGTTTTGGAGCCTGTCCTGGAACTAGCTCTGTAGACCAGGCTGGTCTCGAACTCACAGAGATCCACCTGCCTCTGCCTCCCAAGTGCTGGGATTAAAGGCGTGCGCCACCACCGCCCGGCCACATTAACTCATTTCTATTGATCTGAGAATGTGGCCTACAGGTAAAGTTTCAGTGTCTTTCTCCTTCAGCAGCTATATGGCATTTCTTTGACTCCGTCTGCTTGCTCTCTCTGTCTCTGTCTGTCTCTATCTCTGTCTCTCTGTCTCTCTCTCTCCATATTTATATGTTCAGATTTCCTGCCTGGCTTTATTCTGTCCTGTCACAGATCAAAGCAGCTTCTTTATTAACCAATGCTAATTAAACATATTCACAGCAAAAGGGGGAATCCCACATCACATAAACTTTATATTTAAACCCACCAATTAGCTCCCAGACTTAAGTTTCCTCCCTGGAATTCCTGTAATCTTGCTTACAAGGAACCTGTAAGTTTCTCTTGTGGTCACCATTTTGCCACTTTGTCTGACAGCTTTAACCCTGCATGCTAGAATTTTGACTCTAGAGAATTAAACAGTCTTGGTGATTAAATATGAGTCTGGTGGTCTTTTATAAGGCTTCTCATGGACCACAACAGTTACAGCTGATACAACAAGAAAAGTGTGCTCCAAATAGAAACAGAGTAAAAACTTGGTATCTTAGTCACTAAATTTGAAACTGGTTAAACAAACTGAAAAATAATGAACCAACAGAGTAGGAATTTACTTGTGAATGCCAAATTTATACAAATGGTTTTAGAATAAAGGTAAACTATACAAGTCACAATTAATAATAGACAATAGACAGCAGAAAATGTTGTGTAGCAGTTTCCTCTCTGAAGTAAAAATTTTCCATCCTGGTGTGGTGGTATACACCTTTAATTCCAGCACTGAAAAGACAGAGGCAGACAGATGTCTGTGAGTTTGACGCCAATCTGTTCTACAGAGTGAGTTCCAGGACAGCCAACATCAAGAACTGTTACACAGGAAAATCCTGTATCTAAAAGCAAAACCAATAAATTCCATCATCATGCAAACCTCTTAAGATGTATAGGAGAGAAATGGAAAGTGGAACAAAAGGATGTTTCGATAAAGGGTGTTTACAAGAAGGTAAAACTATAGAATATTCTAAGAGGTAGTAAACCCTTTCATATTACAGAGATGGAAATAAGCAACTCAAATTAGTTTCAGGAAGTCACTGAGACTGACAAGATTCGCAAGAGCCACCCTCCTCAAAAATATATACAGTGAGAATCATTCTCAAAAAAGCTGAGTAGCTTAGGAGAAGCTCAGAACAAGTAGCCTGAAAGAACAGGAATCAGCCAAATCACCAAAAAGACACAAAGACCAGCTGGGTTGTCAGGAAAGCATGCTCTCCAATATTGTGTACATTTTAGCTGATTAAATTTAAATAGCATAATTTGACAAAATGTAAAACTATATTTTCAATTGATATCATCACTTACTGTAAGTGGAAATATAATAAATATATGGTACAATTCATTTTGAAAGTAGAAAAGATTCTAGCACCTAATGTACAGGTTGTGAGACTCTGTTCTAAATACATAACACCCCACAGTCTAGAAAAGATTATAGCACTAACGACAGGTTACGCGCCTCTAGTCAAAATATCTGACATCCCACAATTTGAAATCTTTTGCATCTTTATGCTACAAGTTGAAAACACCAAACTCAGACTCATGTGATGGGTCAAATGCAAAACACATACATATTAAAATACTCTGTAAGCTGCTAGAAATTTTAATCAGCTGAACTAGCTGATTCCATATAAATGGAAAGCTAGCTTTTTACATATCCAGTTTCAGGAACAAATAAACTAAGTTTTAGTGTTTAAATGTTTAAATTAAACAAAGTACGTAAAAAGAAATATAGCTGTGTTTAATATGTTAGCTGTAAACAGAGCCATTGAACTTCTATTGATATATGAAGACATAATGCATGAGTGGCGTACTTAAAACAATGTGTATATATTTAACAAAAGAGTTTCTATGATTGATCCAACAAGATAAAGCTACCTAAAAAATTACTCACATTAAAACATTTATGTGTCAATACTAACAAAATATTTTAAATTGCATATTTATAAAGTTGAAATTTAATATAATATGCCATAAATGTACTATACGATAGCTAAAATTCCTTACATAAATGTTTAGAAATCAAATCAAAAGCATTAGCTAATGGTAATAGAACACACATAAATTGATTAATTAAAAATACTTGAAATTAATTTTAAAAACACAAGTTTCATGTTACATGTACTTACCTGGAATAGTTAAATAATCTGCTATCCCAAAGATCATGGGTCCCTCTGGGTCCAGAATGAAAATAACAAGAATCGGTCCCATCAAACATGTTCAACCCATCCTCTGAATTTTTTGAAGCATGGCTATGTACCACATCTAAAAGGACTGTGATGCCCATTGAATGTGCTGTGTCAACAAGTTCTTTCAGATCTTCAGGAGTTCCATAACGACTGAAGGGAAAGGACACAGAAAATAATTACATCACATTGAGAGCTGCAACTGTGCATCAGTGCCTATGCCCAGTATGGTATTAGCTATTTTAAATACAAAACTGACAATATAAATACAAAAAATATATACTTGGAAGTGCTATTTTATATAAAGTAAATTAAAAGGATTAAATAGAATATTAATTTAACAAAAGTTGTTAAATGGAACTCTATGCTAAACAAAATTTGCATTGGGGATACACAAAATAGTAAAACTCTATGTTTTTATCCTTGGGGTTTCTTCTATAAGCAAGCCGAGTTAGTCATGGTTACTGATACTTTCCAGATGTTTGTTCTTCTGCCTGCATACAACCAAACAAGGTAAGGGGCCCTTAGAATACTTTCATCGAAGTACTCAGAGCTGTCCATTCTCCCTTGTTCCTAAACCACATAATTTTTCTGGAATTAGTGGGCCAAGAAAATGTGCCATGTTTCATAGTTCACACATCTAGAAGACATGGTTATCTTATACATAGTCTTACTCTCCCTGCAGAAGAAAACAAAAATCACTACCACGTTAAGTGGCAGACTGCTAAAATAGAAATGGAATAGAATAATGCCAGATCCTGGCTCGAAGAATTAGAAGATTAGAGTATCACTTATTGAATTATTAAATATGATGGAGAAGGAGGATGGTGGACACGATGAGGTAATGTGTAACATATTAAAGATATGTACTTGACACATAGAGAACACAATGTATAAAGATTAGAAACATAAAGTTTACATAGAAACTGTACTAAAGGGGAAGGAATGGACAGAAACAAAACAAAATAGAACTAGAAAGTTTCATCTTAAGTAGTAAGATGAAAAGTAAAGAGCAGAAGGAAGAAGTGAAAAAAAAAGTACCAAAAAAAGTGCAGTGAGAGACACTACAGTAGGATATTATGTTCTGGAATTAAAGAGAAAAATAAAATTCTTCCAGGGAGGTAAAGGAACGTGATTGTGTTAAGTGATTGTGACAGTTTGAGTTAACCAAGAAAAGCCACTGTACTCCAGGGATGAAGGTCACCAGAAGCATTAACAAACACACTTCTTAGTACAGAGATAGGCAGCTTCTTGAATGGGCTAGAAAACCAGTTGGCAGCTATACATACTGTATATAAACAAACAAAGAGAACTACGGGGAGATGTAAGGAAATTAGTTAGTATTTCCTTCTAGACTATTATATGCTTTAAGCCCACTTCTAACCTTCCTCAGCTGTCACTGACTGTTTCAATTCACTCCAAATATTACATGAGATTTAATCTATAGTCAATTTTGCAGCATTATAAAAGCAATTTGTTGTTAGTGCTGATTAGCAGTAGAAACCACTACATGTATGGGTACTAAATTAGTGTCTATTTCCCATACTGTAAACTAATGAGGCTGAATTGATGTTGGGTTTGTTCAACTTGTGGTAATCAAGGCACACAGGACTATTTAGGGTAGTCTTTCTCTCCAAACAGCCATATTCTGGTAGACTTAAGACTGAGTTAAGAATTGTATCTGTGTAGTATAGATCCTCCCACATGTTCCCACCTGACACTAATCTCTTCCTAGAAAAAACCAGGAGTTCGTTCAGTACAGGCTTGCAGAGGACACAGTTTCTGACTAAGCATGTGCCTATAAAGGTATAAGTGTCAGTGAGTAAGTAGACATTTATTGCTGATATCATTCCAGAAAACCTGTCATTAAATCTCGGTCAATCAATGCTACATCTTTCTGATGAAAGTCAATGACCTCAGTCAAAGAAGACCTTCATCTTCTATTAACCATAACTGTAAGTGGGGTTATAAAACAAAATGAAGCTAAATGTTAAAATATAATGTGATTACATTATTTGAAATATACATGAACATTAAATATTCATTTTACCTTGATGCTGCAAAAAAGCTAGTGATTTGGTATCCAAAACTGGCATAGTAAGCATGTTCCATGATCGCCATCAACTGAATGCAGTTGTATCCTATACACACAAAGCCCAAAGAAAGTCAGAACTACTTTCAAAACAGAATGAAAAATTGCGTGTTCTTAAGACATAACTTTTACAATGAACCTAGAAGCTCTAATCAGCATGTAAATTTCTACTACTCTGACACAATTTACTTGTCTGACCTTCTAAAACAATTGGACATTTGTCTCTTAGAGCCACATACTGCCTAGTTATTTGAAATGTCTTCATTTTAATATGTGACAAATGATATGCAAATATATGCATAATTTTGCTTTAGAATATTAAACATGGAAATCTACATATGCTAAACTTTAGCTTTACTTGTAATATCCATATTGAGGATTATGAGGCTAAATACAAGTAACTGATTGCATAATACGCCTTTTAATTTGCCTCTTTTCATCATGGTTTAGATATTTTACCATATAGCCTAAGAAATATTATCAAATTCATTTTTTCTACAAAGTAAGTATTATGAAGCCAGGAGCAATGTCCCTATGGACTTACTCTAAAATATTTAGTGTGTTTCATGTGCACACACAGACATGGGACAAACCACAGTTTTTCTTTCTTCATCAGAATATATTTTTCTCTAGTTGTAAATGTAGTCACTCAAAAGGTAGGGATTGTCCTTTAAATATTCATAATAGCAATGGAACTAGTCACAAGTAAATAATCAGAGAAAAGACAGAACCTCTTGATCTTATACAAAATAAAGAAACAGGAAAACTTTAGGGAAATCAGTTTTTCTTTTCTTACAAGTACAATTTTATCATTTTTCACATATGTTCAGTTTGCTTGGAAACATTTGGGCAACAAACATGCTAAGTATTTGTATTATGCTCCTAATGTCCAATTCATATAAGCTTCAGTTTTATTAAAAGATTTCATAAAATTAGATTCCTTAACAAATCATTTAAATATATAACTGAACTTGGGAGAAAACCAAAACCCATATTAACTTCATTCTCTTCAGTTGCTGTGTGTAGCTCCTCATGACTGTATTTTAGCACATTATACGTTCTGTAACTTTCACAAATACAAATCCAGAAGTAAGAATTTACATACTTAAAGCATTTCTCCCTGATCTCACCTTTGGCATATTGTTGCAAAAGGAAAATGATTTAATTGAAACAGACCTAACAGAAACACATGTATCAGATGATGGACATTAATTACCATATATCTTAGAGTAAAACTTGGAGTTTTAATTACATCTCCATTATATAATAGGTACTATTCTCATTGAGCTCCACCTTGCATGGCCATTGTTTATTTCAATGGCACTAATCATGTCTCCCTTAGTGTGCTCTCTACCCATGGTGCTAGGTAACTCAAACAGTGGTGCAGAGGAGCATCCTGTGCTGCTGAGGCACATATTAAAAGCCAGGTATAAATAATTTAATAGTCTATAATAATGAAAGAACTTCTTCAATGAGCAAATGTAACATAATACCTATCCACCAATGCTAACAATAAATTTGATTAATTTTAGTTTCTGGAATTGTAGTTCAGTTCACAATCACAGATAATTAGGATCTATACATAGGTGAAAACTTTAACCCTGACTTGCATTTAAATTGTTCCTCTAGTTAAAAACTAAACTCCCTGGCAGAAGTGACATAATTAAATGTACTTTGTTTTCCTCTCCGGCTTCTGCAGCAGGCAACAAATATGCTACAGAATATTCTTTTAAACTGCATTACCTATAAGAAGAAAAATAAAATATAGCATCTATTGAAGCAGGTAGTCAACCTAATACTATTTATTCTTAGGCTTCTCTGAAGACAGTCATGTCTGATATGTGAATATCTCAATGTGTTTCAAGTGTGGTCCAGAAATGTTTGTGACAAAAATCATCCAGACATTGCCACTATATAATAACCGACCCAAAATGAGTTCCAGACACCTTACAAATACTAGATTTTTTTCATAAAATAATAAAATGGACTGGCTATTATCAATGACCACGTCAAATGATAAAGGTTATCTTCTGTAGAAAAGTAATTACACTCGCATATTTATCTACAATTTGGAAGCCATCAGTTCACATTACTTTAAATTGAAATTGGAATAATATCTTGAATGCTTATGCTCTATCTTATTCCATTCCTTTTTTCTATGCTATCACTATTACAGGGCAATTGGAGAAGCCTAAAATAAAATGCATTTTATTACATATTTAATCTCTTAACACAAAAAAGAGACACTTGTAATTAGCTTTTCTAATAAGAGAACAGTCTCATTAAAATTTTATCTGAATAAAAATCACAATTATTACTTACCAAGGTCTTTGATTCTCGGTAGTACATTGCTTGTAAAATGTTTATAAGAAGCTATTTTTCCTTCATGAGAAGAAATTCCCACATGAGATTCATAAATTCTTAGACTTCTTGGCTTCTTAGGTCTGGAATGCTTCAACTATAGAGTTACAAATGGAATTAAAGCAAGCATTCAGTTGTGACACTAACTAATCAAGTATGTGAAATAAAATAGTGGCTAAATTCAGTAAAATACTTGTGATTGTTCTCCCCCATCAAAGGCAAAGGCTGCATTCACCATGTTTCTTAATCATATATAGGATTGTTTTAATAAGCCAACTTTAAAAAGTCATGAAATAGGCATGCAGCATCAATGATTGGAGAGATTTTTTTTCATTTTTAAACCTATGTTGTGGAAAAATATGGAGTTCTAATTGGCATATATAATGTATTTATTTAATACATATCATTCATTAGCAATATTAAGTAATATAAATGACTAAAAAATTAGTTCTAAAACATATAACACATGTGGAACATAATCATAACCCCTAAATACATTAGTTTGCCATTCCACTGTCGTTTTCAAAACTATACAAATCCATCTTCACATACTAAATTTTTAAGTCTTTGTACATTTGAAATTGTAACCCTAAATATCAATATTCCTTCTTGGTAAGTATATAGAAATT
This sequence comes from Chionomys nivalis, assembly GCF_950005125.1. Lineage (NCBI taxonomy): Eukaryota > Metazoa > Chordata > Mammalia > Rodentia > Cricetidae > Chionomys > Chionomys nivalis. The sequence goes on from NC_080088.1 coordinate 27,242,631, forward strand.
TACTGTTTTTACTAACTTTAAAACCAGGCAGAAAGAAAAACCTTACTTCTGTTTCATGGGAAAGATACAACAGAAAATGATATAAGATGTATAATATAGGAACACTGTCAAGCAAAACACGAAGCAAGCAAAACATTGAGCATTGTCACAAAAGCTATAAAATATAAAAATTATTTTCCCAAGAAATACTGAAATAAGCAATTATTTAAAATCTGCTGTCCTCACTTTATATGTGTCTTCTGGATCCCAGTGTATCCAATCATAATTCACATTGTCACTTTCACGAACCACATACTTGGCCCACGGTGAAATGCGATACAAAATCTCACCACTTTTACTGGTAATGACGACCTAAAAAGAAAATGAGATGCCACTGATTTAAAATATCCCCACAAAACTAAAGGAGGATATAGTTAAAGAGCACTGCCCAATGCAGGAAATCAAATGAGTTAAAAATTCAGGTGAGTCCAATTCTTTGCTCATCTGTTATTACTATATGATCATTAAAGTTATGTATAAGTTTATATTATACAAACCTCTTTCTAATATATCTAACTATCATTTTTGCTTTGTGAACAGAACAAAACATCATTTTGGAACATTATTTTGCTGACTTTCCTGTATACTTAAATATCATCAGAAGCCAATGAGTTCTAAGTGACAGAAGAAAGAGACACACTATCCCTGCTCCTATACATTATGTTCAGTTACAGAAAGAATACAATCATTTAGTTACTGATGTTTTTGTTGTTTGGTGTGGGAGAATTGTCTGTATTCTGTCAATCTTGTTTTAAATAAATGCTGATTAGCCAGGCAGGAAGTATAGGTGGGTCAACCAGACAGGAAGTAGAGGTGGGGCGGTGAGAACAGGAGAATGCTGGGAAGGAGGAGGCTCATTCCTCCCTAGTACTGCCCAGACCACAGAAGAAGCAAGATGTGACCTACCCTGCTGAAAAAGATACCAAGCCATGTGGCTAACATAGATAAAAATAATGGGTTAATATAAGTAATAAGGGCTAATGAGAAGCCTGAGCTAATGGGCCAATCTATTTTATAACTTATGGAGACTCACTGTGTGATTTTCTTTGGGACTTGCCTGCTGTGGGAACGAGCTGGCCCTCATGTTACAGTTGTTGTTGTTGTTGTTTTATTTAATTTTTTTTCATTTTACATACCAGACCAAGTTTCCCTTCCCACGCCTTCTCCTCCTCCTACTTCCCCCCATCCCACCACCTCCCCTGCCATCCACTCCTAAGAGGGGGTAAGGCCTCCCTTGGGGAGTCAACAAAACCTGGTATACCAAGTTGAAGCAGGACCAAGCCCCTCCCCCACATCAAGGTTGAGAAAGATATCCATCCTACCATAGGGAATAGGTCCAAAAAGCCAGTTCATACACCCGTGATAAGTCCTGATACCACTGCCACACACCCCCCCCCGCAACAGACCAAGCCACACAATTGTCATCCACATTCAGAGGACTTAGTTCAGTCAGTCCCATGCAGGATCCCCAGCAGTCAGTCCAGAGTCTGTGAGCTACCAATAGCTCAGGTCAACTATCTTTGGCTAACACCATTTCTTATGGTCATTCTGAGAGTCACCTTAGAGGAAACTATAAATCAGACAACCCTATTGCATGCTATATAAAAATAGATATTTCCAAAATCACCACTCAACCACAATAATGCCAAACCACTGAGTAATTGACAGTCAACTAGGCCTGCATTTTCATCTTTGGAAGGCTTGGAAAATAAGGAAGCAGTGAAAACATGGTACTCGACATCTTTAGTGTTGTCAGTGATACATCATTTGTCTCCAGCCTGGGAATCCCGAACTTTCTGCCAGAATTTGTGAAGTGGTAAGAAAAAAACTCCCAAGCTTGTCATTAGGGTATAACCAATAGACACATTTGACAAAGAGGATTAATTCCTCCCCTGAATGAATTATTTTCCTCAAATGTACTGTTTCTTCTTTCTGTAACATGTATCAGTAGGGACACAGATTATTGTAAAGAATTTCAACTTTCTGTTTCATTTTCCTTTCATAGAAATGTACAAATAATATGAAGAGCACAGCTTTCCACTAAACCTGTAAAGTATATAGTTTATATGTAACAACTTTCTAAAGACTTCCTTGTGTTTTCCTTACTAACACCAAGTGTCCAAGGAGAACCCTGCACTTTCAGTGCCTCTTCAGAATGTCTTTATTCTCAGAAACCAATTAGGAGTATTATGATAAATCCAACTAGGAGACAGCAACCGAGGAAAATGATGCTATCTCAGACTTATACAAAAACATAATGAACATATACATCATGTGTCTACCCATCAGATAAGATATGTCACAGGGAACAGGCTGCTAATTTGCAAACTGTTAACCATTTAGTAGCTGAGTTATGCTAATTGTAGAAATCCCAGGAGGAATCCAGTGTTGCCTAGGGTTGTCCTATAAACTACCAAGTAGTATAAAAATACTTCTATCTCACAGTAAATACAGCCAAACATGTATTATTCTTGTCAGTACTTCTCATTCGTATGTCTGAATATTCAAATGGACAATAAACCCTGAGATAAGTTCTAAGGACCTTGTCACAATGTAGGTAGCAACATCATAGACTATCAAGAAGGACCCACACGATAGAATGAGATCAGATTCTCAAGCTCACCTCTAACCTCCATAGGTATGACACAGTCACAGCTACACAAACACACACACACACACAGATGTTGTAGGAGGCCACTCATTGGTTCCAGGCTGCTCAGCCCCAAAATAATATGATATAAAGCCCTGTCTTTATGGTTTTCCTTAGTTATGATAAAAGATAAAGTAGATATAAATATATAAATATAAATATATAAATAAAAATACTGTAATTCTTGCTTGACAGCTGTTTTGCTGTATGTAATTTTTATCTGTTAAAGTTAAAACCTTCCTTTATATTTAAACAGAAATGGGGAAGTGATGTGGGATTCCCCTTTGTATGCTTTGAATAGCATTTTTAAATTAAAAAAAAAAAAACTGGCTTGGCCTGACAGGGCAGAAGCAAGCTAGGTGGGGAAAACAAAACTAAATAATGGGAGGAAAAAGGCAGAGTCAGGAGAAGCCATGGAGCTACAGCCAGAGACAGATGTGCTGAAACTTTCCTGGTAGGCCACGACCTCGTAGTGATGCACAGATTAATGGAGATGGGTTAAATAAAGATGTGAGAGTTAGCAAATAAGAAGCTAGAGCTAATGGGCCAAGTAATGACTTAAATAATATAGTTTCCTTGTTATTATTTCGGGAGTCTGGGCAACCAGGAAAACAAACAAACTGCCTCCCTATTACAGACATACACATTCAATCACAAGAAAAAGTATTTGCTGAAGGAAATACATTATTTTCTCTTTTATTTTGGGTTTTGAGATAAAGTCTCACTTTGTAACTCATTTTGACCTTGATTTTACGCTTTTTTTTTTTTTTTTTGGTTTTTCGAGACAAGGTTTCTCTGTGGTTTTGAAGCCTGTCCTGTAACTAGCTCTTGTAGACCAGGCTGGTCTTAAACTCACAGAGATCTGCCTGCCTCTGCCTCCCGAGTGCTGGGATTAAAGGCGTGCGCCACCACCGCCCGGCTTGATTTTACACTTCTGCCTTGGTCTCCAGGCTGGTGAAATTCCAAGTTTGTGGTACCATATTCATCAAACCATCATATTCTTAATTTTCTAATTGAAAGGGTAAAAAATCTGAAATATTTTCTAATATTTGAATACATTTCATTGTGAACTTTAAATCTGCATTGCTGTATAAAAAAATAAGGCTAGGTATACAAAGATAGTCACAAAATGACTAATGCAATTGTGATGGATAAAAGTTCTTCTCAACTTGACTAAATGCAGAATCAATTAAGAATTAACTAATAATGCAATGGTGAATAATTGAGGTCCCTTGTATATAAATAACAACTTCATGGATAAATTTTTATAAAATTGTGAAAACTCCTTTGGTAATTTTATACAAACTTGGGTTGTATTCAGGCGATAAATGATATTACCAACATTTGTATACAAAACTTCATTGAATACTAAATAAATAACTGAGCTTCAAGTATTAAATAAACATAGCTATTATTTTTAAAAACAAGTTTTTAATAGTTTAATCTTGATAACAACAATCATATGTTTTAGAGACCCCCATCTTTGTTTCTCAACTTAGTTCATAAATTTCAATTAATTAAATAACTTTATGTAAACCATATATGCACATAAATAAACCTCCAAATTATGTCCTTTGCATCTACAAAGAAATATAGGATTGAGAGAAGTGGACTAGAGACATCAAATGAATAGACAAAACCCCTGTGTCTTGTGTTATGCAATAGTAGGCACTATACAAAGGAAGGAAAGAAAGCAGCCTTCCTGATAGCTTAGCCACAAAAGCAATACTTTTTTGATAAAGTCTCACTAGCTCTTTACTATTTAAACTTTGTACAACATATATAAAATAATAAGATAAAAGAGAAAGGAATTGTTTATTTTGGAACATGCTACAACAATTGAAACAAAACGTTTAGTTTCTCCAATTAAAAAGAAAGAAAAGGACAAAAGATTGTCCAATTTGAACCCATAAGAATTTGAAATCAAGTAGTGAAAAGACTTCTCTAACAAAAATAAGGTGATTAAAAGAGAACATTTTTAAAGACTAAGAATATTAGCCATAAAACAAATCTGTAATAAGAAACTAATCACTATTAGGAAAAAGTTATACAAAATTTTAAGATAAAGGGCACTCCCATATAGGACAAGAACAGACTATTTTTAAGGGAAAATATTCAATTACTTTCCCTTTGGCTTAGGACCAATTACAGAATATGGACATAAACATTGATCTCTGTGACATGGGTGGAAAGAAACCACAAAATTCTGTCAAAGGGAAATGGGTGGGGAGCAGTAGTTGTATCTCCTAAAGGCGGGTCCTTATTTAGAATGATTGAGAAAAACAGGTGTTTCATTCCTATAAAAACAAGTACTATCCCCCTTCCAGTCCCCCAGTCTTTTAATATGAATAAAATTTATTAGACCTGTTTTCCCCATCACTGAGTCAGATATTGAAGAAATAAAGAAACAACTAAGCAGAACTAATAAAGTGTTTGCTATTTCCAAGTGCATTACCTGAACAAAAACCTTATAAAATGAGGGAGGTTACTAAATAAAGAGAAAATCCAAATGCATTATTTGAGATTTAGGAAGCCGGTATTGAAAATGGCATCCCTGAGCAAGTAAGAATAACTATACCTAAGCCAAAAGAAAAGGAACAATGTTAAGCTGTTTTAATCGGGTAAAGATTGACTAGGTGTCTTAGGCTAGGAAGCAAATGAATTACCTATAATATTAAAATAAAGGATTTAAACATCCAAGGTATTGAAAGATCAATATAGAAATAAAAGGAAAAAGTCATGAAAAGGCAGGGAAATCAGTGAGTTTGCATTATTGAAAAAGTGAGTTGCAAAGAGATTCATCCATGTGCAGTGAATGTTGGAAATATATTATGTAAACAGTGTTGTAATATGATACGGTGCCAAAACAAAATCTAAGAAATACGTTCAGAAGTGAGAGAGAATAAGGTTACGAAGATGAGTTGTGGTTTTTTGGAAATCTTTCATTAAGTATCAGTATAAAAGTCTATTTGGTAATAAATTGAAACAATTGAAGAATGAATATGATTCTTAAGCAATCACTCTAAGTACTATTTCATTAAAATAAAATTCAAAGTGTAAAGAAGGGAAATGAAATGATTCAACCTCCAGAAAAAAAAAATGCAGAAGAATTGCAAAGACCATCTACTGAATAGAAATTTTAAGAATTATACGTTAAGAAAATATTTAATTACTTATTTAATAAATACAGACTAGAATCTTGAAGAGTACCCAATGACTACTAAAAAATCAGTTAATGAAAGGAATTCTGAATCCTAAGCACTCTTATAACCCTCTACAAATTTAAGTCTCAAAATAATGATTTCCATACTGTCATTATTTTTCTTATCTTCTGTAGAAAGTCTGTTTTTGCCAGGTACAAGTGGCATTTGGGAAATGAGACTATAAGAAGTTTTATATAAACAAGGATCGAGAAACGAGTATAGGTATAATGCGAGAAAGGAAAGAAATATTTCATATAGTGGGAAACAATAACTACATGGTTTAAGATGTAATTTGAGAACACCTGATGACCTCTTGTCAATTGATTTTTATATACATTTGCTTGTGGTTATAAAATATAGTGAAGAACTGAAGTGACCCTTTAACAATGGACTCGGGCAGTGGAGGAGTAACAATGAGGGTAAAGAAGCAGCCCTGATCAATACAACGATCATCACAATACAGTTATTTACTTGAAATCTTTCTTACCGAGGTCTGTTCAAATTACTAAACATAAATTCCCCGTGTCATCTTTTTCTAAAATGTTCTTTCCATCACTTTTTGTTTGACTCTTTAGGGTGCGCTGATTTACAAGGGGCAAATGTAATGTTGTTGCTATACTTTTAGTAAGGGGAAAAAAGGAGGAAAAGAAAACACACCTCTAAATTTGAAGAGATTAACAATAAGCCTGGATAGGGGAAGTAGACAAGACTGCCGGGCAAAAACTGGGAACTTGCGGAACCTTCATCTGGCGATGGATCGAGATAGAGACAGAGACCCAATTTGGAGCAACGGTCTGAGCTCTTAAGGTCCAAATGAGGAGCAGAAGGAGGGAGAACATGAGCAAGGAAGTCAGGACCACGAGGGGTGCACCAACCCACTGTGACAGTGGAACTGATCTATTGGGAGCCCACCAAGGCCAGCTGGACTGGGACTGAATAAGCATGGGTTGAAACTGGACTCTATGAACATGGCAGACAATGAAGGCTGATGAGAAGCCAAGGACAATGGCACTAGGTTTCGATCCTAATACATGAACTGGCTTTGTGGGAGCTTAGTCTGTTTGGATGCTCACCTTCTTGGACCTAGACAGAAGTGGGAGGACCTTGGTCTTCCGGCAGGACAGGGAATTTGTACTGCTCTTCAGTATTGAGAGGGAGGGGGAATGGAGTGGGGGGAGGAGAAGAGGATTGGGGATAGGGGTAGGGGAGTGGGGGAGGGGGAAATATGTAGGAGGAGGGGGAGGGAAATGGGAAACGGGGAGCAGGTGGAAATTTTAATTAAAAAAGAATAAAAATAAATAAATAATTTAAAAAAGAGATTGCATAAGAAAAAAACAATAAGTTTGACATTTACCATATACTTATCTGTAGTATTCAATAAATCTTCAGTTTAAATGTAAATGTTTAAAGCATGAAAGGCTGGACAGTATGTATTTTACCATAAATAATACAAACCTTTATGATTAGTTGGGGGCATACCTGGCAAAAGTGAATTTTTTTATTAAACGTAAGCAAGAATAATAACACCTAAGTAGTCAAAAACTGTAACTTCTTCCTCTTTTTTCATTAAAGCTATAAACAAATAGAAGTTGGGGACTGAGAGATGGTTCAGGGATTAATCCTAGCAGTTCTTCCAGAGGCTCATAGTTTGAATCTCAGTAACCAAGGAGTAATTCAGCTCCAGGGGATCCTAGCCCCTCTTCTGGTCTTCAGGAGCATCGGAATGCATCTGCACATACCAGTACACAGAAACATACGCACATGCATATGATTAAAAGAAAGTCATTAAAAAAGAAAATAAAAACTAGGTGCCTATATACTTTAGAGCAAAAAACTAAAGATAAGACACTTATATTTTTAAAAATTGCACATTTCTAGAGGACAATAGAAGAAAGCTTTCAGTTCTTCAGACTTTTATAATCACGTTTAATATATTATGAACACAGGGATAGACTAAAGAATAAAAGATCATAAAACAATTACATACTTGGAGTACAATAATACAAAGACAAAAATGCTTAGTCGTAAATTGAAAGCATTTCTAAAAAATGCAGTTAGGAGACAGCTTTATAGAGTCTAACAGTCTAGACACATATGATCACTTATATAAGAACTTAAATAGAAAATTTTTTATTTTTATTTTTGTGTACTCTCTTATACATCCAATTTTAGCAATAACAGAAGTCATCTTTACCAAGAATGATTTAGATGTGTGGACCTGTTTTGACTGTGAAACTTTTGGGCCTCAATGCAGTAGGGAAATGCTAGTCAATTATACATGTCTCCTCAAGGACTTTTCTGTCCTAGATATGGAGTCAGAAATCACATAAGAAACACCTGAAATTATCATTTTCTGAGCCCTGACTCTAATCCCCACCACTAACTTCTCTGCTGCCCTTCAACACACTTCTGGGTTCTGTAGATTTCAGTCACCTCAGGGAAGCCAAATATGAAACAAACAAAAAAAAAACAAAAGGTAAGATGAGATAATCAACTTTTTTTTTTAAAGATAAATGGTAATAGAGAATAGAAAACTAACACCAGTGCATTGTGGAATATATTTCCAATACCCTACAAATGAATTCATTTTTCCAAATAATATAATGTATTTTTCTTTGAAATTTAAAGTATTTCTTTGTATTTTAACTTTGTTTCATATATTTTAAGAATAATTTAAAATTTTTCTATTTGTATACGTATACTAATTCTACCAATTTAAGTGTCTCAATCAATAAAAAAAATATAATTTCACATAAACCCAGATTAATTTCATGTAAATCACTAAAGCTCTTTGTGTTGATTCAGAAATGTTTAGTGCTTATATTTTACATCATTTATTTAACAAAGTATGTCCCAGCAAGAGGTCATGTATTCACAAGAGTTCATAAGACCTCTTGATGGTTTTGTTGCTACAATGAACTCTATCCTATCTAACTTTAAAAAATGTCTTTTTTTTTTTTTCTATATGCTGTAGTTAAATTTTTTTGGGCCATGAGCTTTTTCCCAAATAATGACACAGAGGCATATTATCAATTATGAATGCGAGGCCTTAACTTAGGTTTGCCCCATTAGCTCTTATAACTTAAATTAATCTTTACATATTAATCTACATTTTGCCTCATGATTTTTAACCTTTCTTTCATCTTGCACCTCATGTTTCATTTTTTTTTTTTTTCTGGCTGGCTGGTAAATCCACCCCTTCTTCCCAGAGTTCTCTCTCTCTCTAGCAGAAGGCTCTGCTATACCTCTTGCCAAGCTACCGGCCATTTGGCATTTTATTACAACAATCACAACAGTACATTTTAACACAGTGTATAAAGATTCCAATATGCCAGAGAACTCCTTCTGAAGATGTTTGACATCTTCAAAATGAATTACTACTACTGAAATGATTTTTTTTCAATTTTTATCTTTCAATTAATTCATAATTTCAATTCAAAGTTTTAGCAAATAATGCCTTTTTTCTAAGTAATATTCCAGCACCCCTGAAAGGAAAATATTATAGTTGAGAGAATACAAAGCTTATAACACTAGTTTTTTTTTTCTTCATGTAATGTAGGCCTAGCAATCGAACTTAAAAGAATCTGAAGGAATGGAATGAGTAAGTGAAGTATATCATACAGTAAAGCATTTTAACCTATAAGCCATGAATGGTGCTTAATTTGATAAAAATACCATCTTCTTCTTAGGTACAGAATGAGAAACACAAGAAAGCCACCAGTCTGTGAAAATAAAGTAGCTCACAAAATCTATAGTTTCTATATACACTTTCCTACATGTGATTACATATGTATTCAGAATCAGCTGTCTTGCCAACAATAATCACAAAAATATGTTCGATTTGAAGAAAGCTTCTTCAAAGCACGTGTCTTCAAAGTTCAAGTTTTAAGATGTATGTATATTCTATCAACAGAATTTCAATGATTATTCTGTAAAGTGTATGACGGATACTTAAAATAAACATAAATGCTCAGCAGAAAAGCCAGAGAATGGAGACTATGTACCTCAGCAAAGGATTGGATTGTAGAACCTACCCTGCTTAAACACAGAAAACTCATTACTAAAGCAAGTCAAGGACAGGTTGCACAGTTTGGACTCACAAAGAAGTACTGATAGCAATATGGATTAGAGAAACAAAGAAGACAGAGTCAGTTACAAAATTAGATGGGCAAACAGAAAACCAGGAAATGCTGTGCAGAGGGAGACAGGAGGTGGGAGAGAGACCAAAGTGTTTAGGTTCAGACAAACCCATGTGGGCCTGAAATAGCCAAAACTCTTTGGAAACAGAAAACTAATTCTTTAGAAACCAGACATACCGTTGATGCAAACATTGGTTTAAATATGAGTTCGTATCACAGAAACTAATAAAAAATGCTGCTGTCCAGCTGAGAAACGAGTTTAGTAAGATTATAGAGGTTGCTACAAGATACAGAATAGAATTTTAAGCTCAGCTTACATTTGCTTTTAGTGTCAATCAAATATTTACCTAAACTGTCCGTACAAAAATTATCTATTTTCCCATTATAAAGTTTTAAGAATTATTGGTGATTACAGTTTTATTTATCTAACATTTGCTTGAAGAACTAGTACGTGCATTCACAACAATGGAGAATTGTTATACACTGTCTATAATCACCAATGCAAAACATTACAAATCATTGTTTCATTAGTGTTAGCTCTTCAAACAAGTGCGCATGACTGCTTATAAATGGGACATTTGTCAATGACACAGAATTAATTGGCCCTCACAAACTAACCACAGTTAGCATGATGATACAGTAAATCTACTGTGATACAAATATGAAAATGTCAAAGACCTTGTCATTGACAAAGGCAAAACCAGCATTAGCTATGCAGTCTTCAATTTGTATTACTACATAACATTATAATGTATATTCTAAGACGATATATTCAAAGTCAAAAGTAATTCACAAACACGCCTCAAAATATTCACACACTTTCATTATTTTGTATTAAATTTAGTTTTTGTAGTGTAACATAATACTTTCAGTCTCATAATAATGTCTACTTTTGAATAAGTTTTGAAAATAATATACGAAGATGAAGAAAATAGATGAGAATCACCAAAGAGAAGTTAGACACAAACAGAAAAACCAGTTAACAGACTCTTGTAAATACTTCCTTTTTACACGTATTTTATACTTTTACTGTATTTATAGCAGTATTATTTTGACGATTTTAAGAGTTTTTACTTCTCTAAATATGACTTACTTTACCTTCATCCTTTGTAGTTAAACCTGAATAACATATAAATACAGAGAGAAGAGGGGCAAGGAAAAACAGATTTAAGAATGCTTGGTGATAATGTAGGATGAATAACCACAAATGTTTCAAAAGCTGCTGGGTAGTGGGAAGCCAAGCTTCTGATGATTGTGTTCTTTGCCTTCCCTGTTACTAGGTTAAATGTTACTAGTTAAATGTTTTTAATAGAGATTATAAATTTTACTTAATGATTAAAAAAGCAATAAGCAATTACCTCTCTTAAAATAAAAATGAAAGTTATTTGAAATAATAAAAATATTGCCTGGGTTCCAACATCAAGTGGATGGCGTTCTCCATCTGAAGACATGTCCATGTGCACTTGTGAGCTCAGGCTTTATGTCTGCACTAATACCATAATCTCTCAAAGTAGTGGGGTACCTCAGAAAACCAAAAATAGGATTTTACTTTTTCATGCTCAGGGGGAAAAAAAAAGAAAAAGAACTGAAATGTGAAAATTATTTACTCTTGGTCTAAATGACATGCTTTGGCTTTCCAAAAGAGGGAGCCGGAACTCCACTGACAGGGCAGAAACAATGTAGCACTCCAGTATTCTGTGCCCATTTTAGCCTTTTAAGTTTAATTGCATAAAGACCATAGCTAAAGCAATGAAAGATATCATGATCCACAATCATAAAAGAAAAGCTGCTTCAAATTCTCTGTAAACATTCAGTTGTAAAATAAAAATAGGATGTCAGTCTTGTATTTACTTTTCCAAACTGTTGTAGTTGCATTTTTAGATATCTGAAGAATCTATGACCTCAGATGTTATAGATGCTTAAAAAATGGATGACAATTTTTACTTGAAAATCCAGAGTTCTTACTGTTCAAAAATATAGAGAAAAAACTAATCAACATCTGAAAATGATTAAAAAAAATACTAAAATTTCTATCTTGTCTGTAGTATCTTCTTGCTGAAAATGATGTCCAAGACACTTCATTAACTACCTCATACCCTTAAAATGTATTTTTGAAAATCAGAATACATTATACATTTTAAGCTAGTTTAAAGAAACCCAATGTATTAAAAGACTCAAAGTAAAGAAAAGGTCTGTAAGAGAATAATCATTAACTGTGAAATAAAAATATTAGCATTCAATCACAAATTCAGCCTGAAAATAAGAATACCATCACTTTGAAACCTTTAGATTAAATATTGGCAAACAGATAACACACACACGAGAGAGAGAGAGAGAGAGAGAGAGAGAGAGAGAGAGAGAGAGAATGTGTATATATGGGAGGGAAGACAAAATAACAGGAGAATAATTTTAAAACCATATATAAATTCTGAGAGCATGTATAATATCTTTCATTGCAGAATATTTGATCCCAGTGTGAACCAAAAACATTGCATTATTTACAGAAATTTAAAAAAATTGCATCTACCTATGGTGTGGCTCAAACATACTACACACCATCAATCCAAGTGCATTCTTCTTGAATACTATAAACAAGATTAAATAAAGCCAGCTATAGGTTAAGAGGCTGAGCAAGCAGCCAGGTGACAGGAAAACTGATGTGGGATTCCAATATGTACCATTGATTAATGAATAAAACTGTTTTTGGCCAATGCCTCAGCAGAGCAAAACCAAGTGGGAAATCTGAAGAGACATAGAGAGAGACACAGAACAGGAAGCAGGCAGGTTATAAAACATCAAACACTACCACCAACAATCCACTTCCTCCAGAAGCTCCATCTCCTACGAGTTCCACAATCCTGAGAAACAGCACCAAGAACTTGGGTCTTCAGGAGCTTATGAAGGATATTGCACATTTAAAGAATAGCAGACCATTTTCAGCTTTTAAAGGTATGGTCACACTCTCAGTAGGCACGAAATTGAATGTGTAAATAGAAAATAGAAAGAGCAAATAAATTGAGGCCCCGGTGGCCAAGCAATCACTCAAACTGCCTCGCCAATTTTTTGTACATGTCAATAATTCCAAATATTGTAAGGTATCAAAATCATGGGAACCTGTTTCAAAATAGAGAGTATGTTCCCTTCTTTATGGAGGTACAAAGTTATCTCTGGAAACATGTGTGTGATTAGAACAGACAGACATCTTCCAAAGAGCACAGTGTTCAAAAGAGGCATCTATCACATCACCAAGGTCTTCTGTAGTGGGAAGAGGAAGCGGCCAGAGTAATTCAGAGAGGAAGCAATAAAGGCCAGTGCTAACGATGAAAAGAACAATATTCTAGCAATCCTGCTGAGATAGAATCAGCTAAATTTCCTGACAGATTGGAAGTGACAACAAAAGAGAGACAAAAGGTGCAAGAACTGTAAGTTTATAGTTTAGAGACACAGACAGAAAAGTAGACCCTTGGAGAGCAATAGGTAATTTAGGAGGTTATGTGAGTTTACAAGTAAAAGTAATAATAAGTGTGTTTCGCACACTACATGCCAGGTCAGAGCCTATCTTGTTTAGATATGCCTCATTCCTAGAAGGTTTTGATTTGTACATAGAAATAAAAGTACATTATTGTTCAAAATAGATTCCATTTTTTTCTCTAAGCTAGGTATCACAAATACTATGTATGGTATGTGAGCATTCATAAATGAATATAGTTTCTGCTTATATATCAGTTTACCTTTCCCATTCTCCAAGAACATATATGCATTATTGAGACCCACAGTTGACATGCTAAACAATATTAATTTTACTCTTCCACGCAGAATAATAATAAAAAAAATTTAGGCCAGCAAAAGGAAAGTGTCTGGTGAGTCCTACTCATAATATTATTTTCAAATATAAATTACTTTCAACATTAATCTATTAAATTATTATATTCAAGGAATTAATGAAGTCACACTGTAAACAAGGATTATTTGCAAACGCTATCTAGCATCTATTATGAGTAAAGGAAACTTTACTTGCTAGCATACAATTTAGTCACGTGAACAGATCTTTAACGACACTAAGATATATTACAGGTATTGATCTTTTTAGAAAGGTGTGTTCCTTTCAGAATACATGCTCGAGTTATAGCTATATATAATGTACCATAATCATAAACTAAAATATCGAGAAGTTAAGCTAATTCCAGCACAGTACACAAGTCACAGATAATTGGTAAATCATTACATCAGTCTTCTGAAGTTTTAAGAAGAGACAGCAAGATATTTTTCCTGGGGTTGTTAGAGGTCACTAAGAAGACAATCTCCACTGCAGTAAGAAAGGCATACTGGCTATTCTGTGGACTGAATTGTGCAAGCATCCTGCAACCAGAGCCCCAGTGTTATCCAGTACTCACACCTGCAAAGCATTCACACTGACATGTTTTGCCATATTGATTAGACAATGCTGATCACTCACACCCAGTCCTCAGATTTGATTATTCTCAACTCTACTAGTTTTTCTAATTTTTAATAGTTCTCATTTCTTTAAATAAGTTCATCTTTCTTTCAGTTTACCGACTTCAGTTCAGTCTCATTGTCTCTGATTTTTCTGATATATTTTATCAAGTTGTCTTCTGAGGTTGTAGGGAGATAGACAAATTGTACTCAAGATGTAACTGACAAAATACATGACTATAAATATCATTATGAATTCTCAGTTATTGTTAGGAGTGATTTCATGAACACTATAGCAACTGAGTTAGAACTTTATGATTGAGAGGGCAAGTGCTGAACTACACACAACCATCTGACAGTGCCTTAGAATGGATTTATGAAATATTGATTCTGTATCCACAACGTGTACAATAATGCAATCACTTTGGGCATAATGCATGGTCTCTTGGCATACACATGCATAAAGCTAGATAATTATGGAGCAATAATGAAGGAAGATACAATTTTAAAGGAAATAATTTTACCCTCTCATCAGTTCTGTCCTAAATACTGTTACATAGCCACTATATAGATGAAGCCAGAGAGTCCTTTGTCAAAAGTCATGCTGTTGTCTGGCTATGGAAATGACAGTTTGATGGAGTTCATATTTGCGCACATTATGCGACCACTACAGTGCAAAAGGACACTGGGATAGGCAGCCTCTGAAAGGTCATAACACAAGTCCAGGTATAAAGCAAAATATCGGGGACGCAGAGTGCCTGGGAGGGAAATATATTATGTTAACCCACATTGTGTACATGTAACATAGCCAGGGGAGACACAGTATGACTTCCTCTGGTGCTTTTAAGCAGTAAATTTAAAGGATATAGGTTGCACTATCAAATGTGTTATAGAAGAACCAAAACTTAAATAATGAAAAACATATCCAGGTAGAATAAAAGTTACAACTATAGTTCTTATTTATTCCAATACAAATCAGAAAGTTGAAAATCACTTGGGTATTTTTCTTGCAAAATGCCCTGAATCTATTAGGTGTTTCTAAGGACAAACTAGGAAGAGTAAAAAGATAAGAGATGTAACTTGCTCAAAGAAATACAACTTAAAGCTGGTAAAAAATAAAATCTTACACTCAAAAGATTTTAATCCAATCCATTTGTACAATATAATCTGTCATGACATCCAAATAAGATGGTAAATAGACAACAACTTTAGAAAATACTGATTTTTACTGCACCTTCTCTAATGCATTTCCTTTAGGCAAATTTGTATAGCGGTACCACTCATTGATTTAACATAACTATATGAATTCCTCCCTCCCAAGGTTGTGTTGGAAAGGGATTATAAAAAGTTTCTAGGGTTGTTTTTGTTGTTGTTTTTCTACAGTATAATTGGTTGTGTGCCATGGGGGGAGTAAAATGTAAGCATAGGTGGTGGAGAAAAGGAAGAGGAGTCAATAAAGATGTCACTATCCTTGGTTTCTCTCTCAAACAAAATAAACTAACATGCACTCTTTTCATCTGATCCATACACTTCCTCATTAAAATTAGTACACTTGCATATTATAACTAACAAAAATAAAGTCTTCGTATTTTTTCTAGGCATCCTGATATAGACAAATATATACATATATATGTATATATATATATATGAAATAATACATAAGGAAGCAATTTCTCAAAGTAATTATATCCCATTCTAATGGTTCTGTGCCTTAGATCACAGATCCTTTGAACAATTCTTAGAAACAAGAGGACAGAGATATCTTGATCCAGGGAGCCATCATAGGGCTAGAGAGAAACATTCCACTAAGAAAATTCCCAGGAATCCACAAGGATGACCCCAGCAAGACTCTAAGCCAGAGTGGAGAATTGGCCTTTCCCTGTAATTAGATTGTTGACTACCTTAACTGTCATCATGGAACCTTCATCCAGCAACAGATGGAAGCAGATGCAAAGATTCACAGTGAAACACTGGGCTGAGATCCCAATGTCCAGTCAAAGTATCATGATGGGGATACACACAGAAACAGCTGACCTGAGCTAGTGGGAGCTCACTGACTCCAGACTTACAGCGGGGGAACCAGGATAGCACAAAACTAGGCCCTCTGAATGTGGGTGACAGTGTGGCAGTGTGTGGGGCCACAGGCAGTGGGACAAGTATTTATTCCCAGTGCTTCAACTGGCTTTCTGGAGCCCATTCTCCTCGAAGGGATACCTTGCTCAGCCTAAATATAGGGGAGGGGTTTGGTCCTGCCTCAAAGTGATGAAATAGACTTTGTTGACTCCACATGGGAAGCCTTATCCTCTCCAAGGAGAGGATGGGGGAGGGGTAGGTGGGAAGTAGTAGGAGGAAGAGAGGGAGTGAGAACTAGGATTGGTATGTAAAATGAGAAAAGAGTGTTTAAAAATAAATATTTTTTTTTTAAAAAAAAGTAACCTTGAATCAGCAGCATAAGCACCACTTTGTCTTTGGGTATACAGAAATTTTCAATCACTTGGATACTTGTTTAAGGCAAGTTTTCAGGTCCCCTAGACCTATTGAATCAGAGTGGCTCTCAGATGATGGACACATGTGTTAAAGTTTGATAGATTGCACTTCAGAATGCTGATACATAGATTTGGGGTTATGACTATGATGAATGGATCCAGAATCGTAATGTGACTAAGCACTCTTTGACATAGGCATTTTTAATTGAAGGCAAATAAAGGAATAGTTTTCTCTGTTCTCCCTTTTTTTCAAAAAGGCAAAATATAGATTTTTCTCTTAGGAGGGAAACTCCAGAGAAGACAAAGAAATCTGCAAACAAACCTTACTCCATTAGTTTCATCCCATGTACTTAGAACCCTGAAGTCTCCCCTCAAGGGATAACAAAAACTGCTTTATATTGTTCTGACATTACTTTACAAAACTATTGTTCATTGTGGAGGATGCTACATACCCTGCGATTCTAAACAGTCACATTGAATGCCTTTTGCTTTGGGTTTTTTTTTTTTGTTGTTTGTTTGTTTGGTTGGTTTTTTTGTGTAATGAACACTGCATTCATTAACACAGTTCTTTTATTTCTCGTTATCTGTCATTTTGTTAAGGAGACCCAGCTGAAAATCTTGAAGAGGAAAAGATTACCTGGTCATCAGTGTGGCTAGGAAGGATACCTTAGGCCAGGGAGGGTAAGTATGAGAGCCACCATTTGAGCTTCTGATATCACAGAAAGGTGCTAAGGGAGAGGGGAGGCCAAGATCAGTAGAAAAGTGACCAAGTACATCATGGACAGCTGGCTGAAGAATTTTCCTGTCCAATATTTTACAATCTTAACTTCAAATATGTTACAAGAAGCAGATTTTCAGAATGTTCTTATTTTAGTAATGTCCAATTAAATAATGCTTGCCTTTAAAATGGCCAGCCACCTTACCTACATCCACAGCAGACTTATTTGCAAGTGCATCTAGTACTGTGTAAAATATTTTAAGATTTTTTCTCATGAATTCTTACAAAAGACAAATGTTGACACATACCCTTTTCCCTAATAGTATGTGTTCTGCAATATTTTTGCAAAGACAGTGTGAACTTCATAATAGAATATTAGGGAATGAAAATGTAACTGAGAAAACTCTAACATCCATATACAGGGCTTCAGGTTCACTAGTCAACAAAATGTCAACAACAACAAAATAGAAGTATATAAAACAAAACAACAATAATTGTTTGAAAATCAGGTTGATGATTTGAAAATGATTTGAGTAATTACAAATTTAGCTAGGTTAAGAAATGGGTTGTCGGCTGTTGTGAGACCGTGTATAGCACAGTACATGTGTGAAGATAAAACCCACATTCTACCATGTGGGTTTCTGGCCCAGAGTTCAAGGCATTATGGAAGGAAGCAGGCATGTACCTCTACAAACTGACTCATAGTGCTAGCCCATTGATCTATTTGGCTTATTTTTAACATATAGATAGATATGTTAAGCAGAGAGAGAGAGAGAGAGAGAGAGAGAGAGAGAGAGAGAGAGAGAGAGAGAGAGAGTATGTATGCTGGCACCGTGGCTCACACATTTAATTTCATGGTACTTCAACAGTCACCCTTGTATGACTCACTTTATTTTATTACCTTAAACATATTCACTTTCTTTTTTTTTTGAGAATATCCTTGGAATATATTTTATTACTGAGAATATTTAATTTCAACTTACACTGTTTACTATCTTAAGCCAATTTTTATTCTCAAACATTATATCCCATTTGCTACTGGTTCCATGAGGCCCATGATGAGCTAGTAAGAATTTTTTTAATTTGATCATGTTCATCCTCCATGTTCCACCTCCAATTCTCTCCCACATGCCTCCAACACATTTTCCTCTCAACTTTGCCTCATCCCTGTTTCTATAACCTACTATATCCACTGAGCTATGTCTTATGTGGAGGGCTGAGATCATCCACTGAAACATGAGTAAACTACCACCAGTAATCACACTGTCAAAGGGGAATACCTCCCCTGTTCCAGCGGCTCTCAACTGCTAATAGCACCTATGGAAGGTATGAGGCCCCAGCTACTCTAGAATTTTTGACTGCCTTGATCTTTTACAACTCTTATGCAGACAATCACAGAGGCTGTGGAAGTAATTAGATCCAGAAGACAGAATTTCAAAGTAGACTGAAGTTTCTGTCCCACTACTCTCACATAATCATTCAGAGTCTTTATATTAATTACAAATGCTTGGACAATAGCTCAGGCTTATTACTACCCAGCTCTTACATTTTATGTTAACTCATATTACTTATTTACACCCTGCCACCTGGCAGTACCTTTATTAGCATGACTCATCCAATTCCTGCTCCATGATATCTGGCTGGCAACTCCAGACTCTTCTTTTTCTCATCCCAACATTCACCTAGTCTGGCTCTCCTGCCAGACTGTTCAGCTACTGGCCAGTCAGCTTCTTTAGTAATACAATCAAAGTGATATATATTTAGACAATGTAAACAAATATTCCACAGAAGTCGCGTCTCCTCCATCCTCTAGTTCTTATATTCTTTGTATGTATGGAGGGGTTTTATGTATGTGTGGGCATACACACACTCATGCACGAGTGTGTGGGCACAGTTACTTGCCCACATCTATAATAACTGTAGCTGTAACAATTTATGAAGAATTAGGTTTTTTTCCTGATTTCTCCTTACCTTTTTGTATAGTTAGTTATTGTGGGCTTCCCCTTTAATGTTCTGATTCGAATAACCATAAAATTAATTATGCATGGTGGTGGTGATTGACATAGCTTTAATCCCATCACTTGGGAGGCAGAGACATGCAGACCTCTGAGTTCAAGGCCAGCCTGGTCTACAGAGCAAGCTCTAGAAAAGCCAGGACTACACAGCGAAACACTGTTTCAGTAAAAAAAAAAAAAAATTATACCCACACACATATACACATATGTAGAGATTTGTAGACACTAGCATCACCATGAGATGATGCCATATCAGTTTTTTTGTATGGGTTCTTTTGGGACTTCACTTTAAACTGCTGTTCTACTGACCATTCTTAACAAAAGATACTAACATTTTATACTATGTTCTCTCAATGTTGTTACTGTTGGTGCCAAGTATCCACTGAAAAACAATGACTGTAGAAATGTATTCCAAATTGACAAATTGCTAAGAATTATCATTTAGATCAACATCTAACACTCTGGGCTTTAACTCCCATTCCCATTTAGTGATAATAGGAGATCTCTGAAAGGGTTGATATTAGCATTAATATAGCCAATCTCCACAAAGTTGTTCGAAAATGTTATCTGATGCATAATAAGTACTCTAAGGTAAAAGAGAAAGACGAGAAGTTCTACAAAGAACAAATTTTATCATAGCCTATACTAGGAAGCAAATCTGATTGGCCAACAACTATATTTTTGTAATTATGCAACCATTGTTTTCTTAACCAACGTTTACAAAAAGAAAACACAGAAAAGAACCATCAGTTGGACTACAGGCTGTCTCCCTGTGATCATCTGCAAAGGTGACACTTTTTTTTGGGGGGGGACATGTTATTTGTTCCTTAAGCAGCACGTGATTGGCTTCTTCATCATACAAAGACCAATTAGGAAGGCTGCTGTGGTGCACAGAAATCATTCACTAAAAAAATCAAAATTAATGGCAAAATTTAGTTCCCTTTGTGTTTGATTTTCATCTATCCACACTCAATTATAAACGAGCTATCAAAATACCCTGCCCATTAGTGGTTAATTCATAATGACTTGTACTACCATTGATGACTCCCTGAAAAGAACTCTGTGAGTCTTTAGTTGAAAACCAAACAGGAACCCAGAACTATAGAAGTTGTTCCTTCTTCTGACCCTGTCATGGGAGGTAGCATACAGCATGCAGTAGTTAATTTTAATATAAACAAGCTGATATAAGATTGGTTCTGTACATTGAAAAGATGTAATTTAACTATTTTTTTTTGCTGTTGCTTATTGTCTCTAATTAGTAATTAGTAGCATATACAGTGCAAAATTCTATCTTTCTTTATAAAAATTCTTCAAGATTTGAGAAATATTCAATGTAGAAATGTCTCAAAAAGCTGAAACGTGCTATGCTGAGGAATAACATTTAATCATTAATTTGAGAGATATGTGTTGTCATCTCATGACTGGAACTTTTTCACATTACAAGCATGACCCACTAAGTACTCTGAGTTCTGACACATCCATAGTAAATACATTGTGAAACCTCCTATCTCAACAAGCTCTGAACCACAAAAACAAAGTGCTGAGCCTAGTCCATTTATAAACAAGAAACTTAAAGTAATATGAAAGCCACCTTCAGTCTTGATTTGAAATAATGACAAATAAAACCATTATTCCCAAATGTATATACATTTAATTTCCTATAATCTCCTCCTTTACAAAACAGAAAGAAAGAAAGAAAGAAAGAAAGAAAGAAAGAAAGAAAGAAAGAAGGAAAGAAAGAAAGAAAGAAAGAAAATGAAAAAGATATTAAGTAATTTGAAAACAGAATGAGAATGAGGGCTTAGGAAGAAAAATAATGGAGTAAAAGTACTACAGCTTCACAGGATATTTATTATTTAGCTTTTTGATGAATAAAGATAAAAGTCAGGACTACTAAATAAAAGTAAGCATTTCAAATCTTTTAGAGTAAGTGTAGTAGTCACTTTTCTATGTGTGATTACAGCTCTAGAGAGCTTTGAATCCATCATGGAGGGGAAGGCGTGGCAAAAATCAGCTACATGACAGGCAGCAGGAGCAGGACTGAGAACTCTCATCATAAAATGGGAGACTGAAGAGATGGAACTAGAAGTGGATCAGGGTTTTAAACTCTCAAAGCCCTTCCCCAGTGATTTACTTCCTGTAGCAAGGCTGTACCTTCTAAACCTTCCCTAACAGTGTCACCAACTGAAGAACCAAGAATGAGCTGAGGATGAAACTTGGTGCTTAAGCTCTTCATGAATATTCACATGCAAGACAACTTACATTTAATCTTTGGTACAGACACACACACACACACACACACACCTGTCATTTACCTAAAATTGCTACAGTATTGATGTGGGATTCCCCTCTGTATCCTGTGAATACCACTGATTAATAAAGGACTGCTTCGGACCTATAGAAGAGTATTTGATAGGCAGGTAGAACTAAACTGAATGCTGGCAGAAAGGAGGAGTCAGAGAGAGAAGCCATGTAGCCACCAGAGACAGATGCACTGAAACTTTGCTGATAGGCCACGACCTCATGGTGATGCACAGATTAGTGGAGATGGGTTAAATTAAGATGTAGGAGTTAGCCAATAAGAAGCTAAAGCTAATGGAACAATCAGTGATTTAAACACTACAGTTTCTGTGTGATTATTTTGGGGGCTGAGCAAGCAGAAACGAACAAGTGGCCTCATTACAACACAGTCTAATAAAAACTCGGGAGTCAAAAATTGAGATAAAGACCTGGTAAATCCAAGGAGCAACAGAGTTCATTGGCTCATCCCTGCCCATGCTTTTTTTTTAATCTACCAGACCAGGAAATCCCTCCTGAAGACATTTTCTCTCTTACTGTCCCTTCCCTAGCAGACCTTCTCATCCTCCAGCAATTCTATGGCTGATCCCAGTCAACCATGGGCAAACTCCACCTTTTAATTCAAGGTGGGCTTTATTGGCACAGCAGAAGGCTGTATAGACAATTCAACTGCAGCATACATACATACACATGCACACACACAAACATACACACAATCAACAACAAAATATTCACTGCACAAATAGGAAAAATGAGGCTGTTTAAGTAACAAAAAACATGGAGAATGGTAAATATTCATTTAAAGAAACTTAAAACGGTATTTGTTTACTTGAGAAATTTTTTTCTACCTCTGATGTTAACAGGACTCCTCCAACACACAGAAATTATATTTACTAGCAAAATCTGTTTAAGATATTATATTAGTAAATGTACTGTCTCTGTAAAATTAATATTACCTTAAGAGATATATATTTCTTTCACTTTTAGTTTCTATGAAAATGCAAAAATATTTCCCATGATGAAGTCCAGCTTTTTATGGTGAATATACTATCCATTCATAAAGACAGTAATCATGAGTTAGTTCCTACAAATAAGATGTTAAAAAGCCCCTAAAACAACACTCTGTAAAAAGCGAAGCTACCTGATCAGTTACAGACAGGGTAATAGATTGTTCTATAACTGAAGTGGATACTGATCACAGCATGAGAAGGAACAGACCCTATAGGATTAGAGGAGAAAGGAATAACTAGTGAAATGAAAGCTGCATTTGAGAATATGGAAAACATCACTGAATACTTCTGGTTGTTTCTCAGACTATTATACATGAAAAAGGCATTTTGACTTAAAAAAAAAAAAGATATTGTCTGAACCACTCTGAAATAAGACTAAACTAGTCACAATTAGATATTTAAAAAAAAAAAAAAGTAGTCAAGTATGGTTCATATAAAACTGCAATGGAAAGCACGGGCCAGGAATGGAGGGCTTTGTACAGGGAATCAAGAGAAATGGAATTCACAATGGAAAATGTAAAGCTTATTGATGTGAAGGGAGGTAAGCGCTCATTTGGAAGAGTCACACATGGGATCATGACTATCAAACAGCAATGTGCTGGGGAATATAAAAACTGATCAAACAGATTTTCTATCAACTGATTCAAAATTTCAGAGAGAAGGGAATGGGACAAGGAATTTTATCACAAAGTGTTTAAAACAGAAGAATAGCATAAAGAGATCCCATGTCTTAAAATGAAGTCAACTCTGACTATTCTATAAAAATTAGAAGAGGAAGTAAGAAGTTTTATAAAGATAAGGCCATTTTGGGAAAGAATATGAAATAGAAACTGTGTCTTAGTGCACATAGTAAATTGTTTTCTTTTTTGCATTGCACTATAAATTCAAAAGCAGTGCTTCCATTGTTCCTTCTTTCCTAGTGTCCAGGACTGACAGTGCAATACTTCAAGTACAAAACACATAAAATCAAATATTTGTTAACTATTATAGTAGGAAAGGAAAATCAGAATAAAATTGTTTTTAATTTTTAGGTGTAAGCATAAAATACAAAGGAACACTTCCACTCTCTCACCCATCTTTACAGTCACAGTACTTACTCTCTAGACAATTACTTTACATATTTAAAGTTTTATTTTGTGCTTCCTATCACCATGCTAAGAAACTTACACACAGAGAGAGACAAGAAAGAAAAGAGAGGAAAAAAATGAGTCAATTTAACAGGGCTTTATTCTCATCTACAGGGAAGAGGCCATTTCCTGGTATGTTGTTTAGGCACATTAGCATTCGTACTATGTTTGCAAACACAAAGACTCATCATCTCTGTGGTAAGGAAAATATCTAAGTCTAACTATGCACTCTCTCACAAATTAGATGTTTCGGGGTCTTAAAGGTTGATTAAGTTGAACTGGATAACTAATGAAGTGAGTAAGGATTTTCTGTAGGTCACAGAAGAAAAAAAAATCACATATAATAAAAAGGACAACACAAGCAACAAATGATCAGAAAAGCCAGAATCTTATGACCACTCTACACTATGGGAATGCAATGACACAATGGAAGCCTCAAGTCATTAAGTATTCCACTGAGCAGACATAATTTCTGTTTCTTACATCTCAAAGGGTTTAAACGGTTTATTTTTGAAGTTGGTATGAAAAGGGACAAACTCCCCAGCGTTTCTTTACTCACCCCAGCAAATAAGTAATGGAAAAAAAAAAAAAAAAAAACCAACAACAACAACAACAAAAAACACTAACAGAACAAGACAAAATGAAAAAAGGAACCAGGAATTGCAACAAAATTTTATAAGACTGGAAAGGAGTTACAAGTATAAGAAACCAATATAGAAAGGCAAAAATGGGCTAGAGAGATGGGTTTATAGCACTTTCTGATCTTGCAAAAGCCTTGAGTCTGATTCCCAGAATCCTTTGCCATCTTCTAATCTACATGGATACATGGTACCCATATACATACTCCATTCTTTCTTAACAATATAATAACTAATTTTCTACATACATATGTGAGTGTTTGTGTACACACACCTATGAAGGCAAAACATTCACAAATGTACATTGTTTTAAGTAATTTGAAAAAGAAAGGCAAATCTACAATCTGATAATTTGATTTTACAGATGAAGAATGCTAAAAATGCTAATTTTTACAAGCACAATAGCAAAGGTCCTCTAAATGACTCAGCATCCAAAAGCCCTTAGGACCAGGAAGAAGTAAAGCCTGCATTGCTCCTGGGTGATGCCTCTGTGTTAATTGGAAGAGGTGCATACATCCTTCTGCAAAAGGAGATCCCAGCTTTATTCTATGAAAACTATAGACGTAGGAGCCTCCAGACACAGGAACTGTGAGTTCATAAGATGTCTGAAAATAATCTGACTGAGAGTAGGTGAACCACTCATCTGCATGTCCTGCTGTTATTTCAATGCCAAAAGACAAGTGTACAGACCTATATTTCATGCCCACTCTACTCATTCTATATACCTGTTCTATAATACACTGCAAATTCCAGTGCAAGAAAATGAAAACATTTCCAGACTTTTCACTTACTGTCATCATTTCAAAAAGAAACTCACCAGATATGCAGCAGTATCTGTATACATAGAATTTAATGACCTTTCCTACATAAAATATAAAATATAACTCTAATCATGTATCACTGCACAGTTAAGTAAAACTTGCAAGATGACATTCAGAGATAAAAATAAACATACATGCAAAAATAATAACAGAAAGAGAGGCAAAGGTAGCTAGATAGAAAATTTAATTTTTAAATATCTGTAATTTATACACAAAATATATTTTTAAATATTTTAATGATATTAATTTAAAAATAGAAATTGAAAACAAATTCTTAGAGACTATGAAAGCATAGTTACTAAAAAAAAAGCAGTTGAAAGACAAGATCATCTTTCAGAGCATAACAAAAAGTCAAAATGATGGGTAGGTTAAGAGAAAAAGACAAAATCTACAAGATTCGATATACACATACTAGGCTCCCTTAGAAGAATGAAAAAAATAGGAAAAGAAGGAAATCAATAATGACATAGCACATGAAATGTCCTAGAACTGAAGGCTCACAACTTTTCAGATCAATCTTCTTAGGCAATGCCTATGACACTAAATTCTTGCATGCAACATCTCTAACACAAACCCTTCATTACATCCTTATTCCCAAAAAGCCCGTTCCAGTTCTCAATAGTTATGTTTAATCTACCTCTTAGCACACAGATTCTTTCCACAGGATACCTATTTCTCCATTTTGTTCTCAGGAAAGATGTAATATTCTGTCTCTCAGCATGCTAAAACCTGGAGGTCATAGTTTCCAGACAAAGAGCTACAGAATATAGTACAACATGAAATGTTAGACCTGGGACATGTTTTAAATTCACCTTTATGTGTACCAGCCCTCCCTCTTCTTTGTGAACCCTTACAATGACTTGCAATATAGCACGTTTCAAAGTGTGGAATATGAGTAGATAGATTACAATAAAGACACAACTTGTAATAATTCACTAATTTTGTGAAAACATATCTTTAAGAAGTACTTCTTTCCTAGCAATATAATGAAGGATGGAAATAAATGAATACAACATGTATTTTTTTCAAAAGTCTTAGCTAACAAAATTCCAAGTATAACTATTTGGTTTCATGCCTCTTTTCTAGCAATCAATTCTATAACATCCAAATAGGTTTTATAATAGAAAAGAAGAACCCTCCTGTTATGTAATAAATGACATCTGTCCAGATTTAGCCCTAACCCTAAGATAGTGTTATCTGGAGACTGGGCCACTGGGAGTTAATCAGGTCCATGTGGAGTAACAAATTTAGATAGTGGGTTCTAAAGAAAACTCACAAGGATTTGCACACACATACTTTCTAACACCCAACCCGCCTTTCTTTCTGCCATTTGACAAAGCAAAGCTTTCCCCTGTAATCAGAGAATGCTAATTCATTTTCAGACCACCCTGACCCAAATAATCCCACAGAAACTATATTAATTACAACACCATTTTATCAATGACTCAAGTATATTTCTAGGTAGCTCTTATATCTTAAAGTAAACCATATCTATTAATTTGTGTATTGACACGACAGTATGGCTTACTGGGATGGGTTCTGTTCTGGTGTCTTTCTCCTTCAGCAGCTACATGGCATCTTCTTGACTCTGCCAACTCTCTATCTCTGTTTGGATTTCCTGCCTGGCTATACTCTGATAAACCATTGGTCAAAACAGCTTTATTTATCAATCAATAAAAGCAACACATATACACAAGGACACCCCACATCATCTCCTCTTTTCAGTCTAATTAAAAAGGAAGATTTTAACTTTGGCACAGTAAAATTACATATAGCAAAACAGGTACCAAGCAAGAATTACAGTTACAATTCACATAAATATATTAGAACAGTGAAAAATAAGTTAATTTTAAATGCCATTGCTAATCTTTTAGTTTTAATTGGAATAGCAAGAAAGAGGGGAGGGGAGAGAAAGGAAAAAGAGGGGAAGTAGAGGATGGGAAGGAAATCTTCAGTTGCCTCAGTAAACTTGTCAAGTTTACCTTCCTTATCTATTCACTCATGTCTTGGATACAGATACTGGCCTGTGAGAGCCCTATATCCTAGAATTCCAATTCCTAGGAGCCTTGGCCAGAGTCAGGCTCCGACACGATATCACAGATAAAAGGGAATGAGGGACCAGATTATTTGTCTCCTTTATTACTCTAGCTCCTTCACTTGGAGGCTGCTACAAATGACCTTTGGTTCTCAACCAAAACCCAGTGCTTCACTCAAGACAGTGCACTTCTCCCACTGGGTTCCCAGTTATTAATCTTTTCATCAACTGGAAGAGAAGCAGTTAAAATTTTAAGACTTCCAACTCAGCACTCCTTTGAACACTGTAGTTTTCTCTCTGCAACTCAACTATGAAAATAGCCTTTTTGAAAATAATACCTACTAAAACTGAGTATGGCATTTGTTTCCGCCTTGAGACCTGGATCAATACTCACCTTTAACCATTCTGCACTCTCAGGTTAGAATGCCTTTCTTCCTGCTACCTCTATGATCAACTTCTAAATATGTTTCCAAGTATGCTTGAATGTCATTACCACTTGTAAGTGTCTGATGTTGCCATCACACAATGAATATGTTGTTTATTCATTGTTTAGTCTCATAGCACTTTCTACTTAAAATATATGCATGCAATTTGTGGATAGATAGATAGATAGATAGATAGATAGATAGATAGATAGATGGAAAAGAGATACTTGATAACTATGACAATCTGTCAATTTCTTTTATTTAGATTTAAGAAGGTATTAAAGGAAAGCAAAATGAAGTGTGAGAGGCATGAATAATATAAATATAATTATCCTCAAGGTAAGTGGTCTTCCTTGTACCATAAAATCCATGAAAGTTTAATTTATTTTATCATTTTATCTTTGAATATTGTCATTCAATTAAAATTTGTAATAGCCTTATTTATAACATAAGTGGTTAAAATTCTTTTCAACTGTTCAGTTGAAAAATTGAAGTGTTTTGCAGAGAGAACAAAGTTATAATTTCAGTGGTAGGAAATGCTTATTTTGTAAATGGTTACAAGGTAATTCATAAGGTATAGTCACAAATAAGAAAGGTCAATCCCTTTGTGGGCTGAAAGAAATTTTAAGTTCTGCTTAGGAAATGGCTTTTCATTACCAAGAGAGACTAGTCAGGAATATCACCAGGGTAAAGGGCCAAAGGGTTAAGATCAGTTGATATTTACAGAAAATTTCCCAGCATCCCACAAAAGGTACAACAATTTCCACACATGATTAACTAGATATGTCACTGTATTTAGTATTATAAAACAGCTAAGTATTTACCCTTAACACTTGAAATGGCTAAACACTAGCAATAATATCTTGTTGTTAGAGTTTCTTGTTAATTACCTTGACCATAAATTTTAGAGACTTATTCTGAATAAAGAGCAGTTGACTTACTATGTATTTAATATTTCCTTTTTGTAAAACAATAGTTTTTTTAAAAAAGCCAGATGAGAATGTGAAAAGCATTTTAAACCATTAGATAAAAATATCTGTTTAAAAAAATCAAGCCATTGTTTAATTTGATCAAGGTCAACCAATTTTTGAAAAAGAAACCAAATGTAATATATACCACAGAAAAACTCTAAAATACTTCAATCAGAGACATCAACTCATTGCTACTCATTAAATTCATCCAAAGTAGCTACTCATTAAATTCATCCAAAATAGCTTTAACATATCAAAAATCATTCATTTCTGGTAAAGGCTAAGTAATCATTATCAAAAAACTTAGGAACTATTTTTTTAATACTTGCATATAAAGGAGGCAACTTAGAGAATAAATCTAAATCTGAATACAAACTTCATGAATATTTCCTCTCTGCCTTACACATATAGCCTGAAGGTAAGTATTTGCAATTCGTAACAATTTATGTAAGAAACACAATTTCATGGTATGGAATTTTCCACTTGTGTCATCACGTCAGCACTCAAAAGGCTTCTGATTCTAAAGCATTTTCATTGAAATTTTAGATTTGCAATGCTCACTACTGATTTAATTATTTTACCACTTGCATAGGAATGACATTTTAAAATTTATTCATTCAATACTTAATTTTAATAGCAAGGAAAGTATGAGGACTCATGAAACTATGAAAATAAAATAAATGATAATGTAATATTTTAAAGGATAATAAATCCACTACCTGAAGCAATAAACACAGTTTTCAAAAATGGCAAACCTGAAGAACTAAGAAAGAGCAAACTGTTGAATACATTCATTCAAAACTGGGCTTAAATGGGCTTAAATAGTATTATGGTACATGATTAACACAAAAGTTTGGTGCCATCTTGAGCTATGTGTCAATGCCTTATCATGAATAAGAGAAAAAAACAAAAACAAAAAGGAAGGAAGGAG
This sequence comes from Chionomys nivalis, assembly GCF_950005125.1. NCBI lineage: Eukaryota > Metazoa > Chordata > Mammalia > Rodentia > Cricetidae > Chionomys > Chionomys nivalis. Next base: position 27,272,571 of record NC_080088.1, read on the forward strand.
GGACATACCTTCAATTTGGATCCATGTGGTATCACAGATTTATTCTGCTTGGGTGGAATATGCAGCTCCCATTTTCCATATTCTAGCTTTTTATATGGGTGAGAAAACGGATTCCATCCATCTAAATAATAAAGATCATGCAATCAAAAACTTGATAGGACTAGGAGTTTAGTAAATCATAATATACTGTTTACCTGCAAAAAATAAACTGCTTTAAAAAAAACTGTTTTCTAATGTAATAAAGTACTCTGCCCTTCTTCTCCCTGTATCCCTGTTTGGATTTCCCACCTAGCTATATTCTGCCCTGCCATAGGCCAAGAAGCTTATTTATTAACCAATGATAATAAAACATATTCATGGCATAGAGAGGAGCATCCCACATCAGTATAGCTAATGAGGATATTTTTCAAATGAGGCATATACCAAAAAAAACAACTAATTAATTAGCTAATTAAACAAATGTTAAAGGAAAGACTGCTAAATTTTATCACTAACATAAGCCTATCTCCATAGATAGAATAACAATGCAATATAACACCTGTATGAATTCACTTAAGAAACAAGAGAGAAACATGTGAAAAACATAATTCAAGGAACAAAGGAAACAAAACAACAGATGAGCAGGCTAAGAAAATATTCAGAGGAAGAACTCTGAATGACCAGTACACATGAACAATAAAAGTCAAGCTGATTTAGATCATGGAATCACCAACTCATTGCTACTCATTGACTTAGCAAAAACTAAATGTTCAGAATATCAAATATCCAATAAGGTCATGAAACAACAGTACTTCAGAGGGTACAAATGGCTGAAAATAGCTTGGCACTGAATTTATGCTAACCCAATAAGTCTATTCCCAGGCAATACCTTAGACAAATTCTCCTAAGTGAATTCAAGAAACTACTTAAAACTGATCACTGAAGATTCAACTGCAAAAGCAAATAATAATAATAATAAGCAAACATATTTTACAGAAGCTATAGAATACAGAAAATGCATACAGGTGGGAGAATCAAACAATGAGGTGTCACACAAAGATGTAATAAGGATGTATCAGAGTAGATAAATATAAAACTGCAAAGCTGATCGTTAAGGAGAACAAAAAAAATCACTTATACCAAACTCAAGGAATATGTAGAATGCAACGGATAGAGACATGTGTATGTTGTAAAACTATTAAATCTGAAATGAAATTGTGAAACAACATCTACAATGATTTTCTCTAAGATAGGAAAAAATTAAATATACACAGAGCAGAGAAACAAATGAAACAAGACAGCCAAAATATTTAAAATATTCAAGCCAGCTATATAAACATAGGACTTCTCTATCTTTCTAGGATTAGAAAAATAGCACAATAAAAATTCATGTCAGGTCTCTGTACAGAAATAACTGTCCAAATATCTTTCTTTATCATCAATTATAAAGTGATATTATCAGGCAAAGGGCATCAGATCTTAACATATTTATGATTCCAAATACAGATTACCAAGCTACTTTCTGGGGTGGCAGTTTCAATTCATACTCCCACCAGCTGCACAGGGGAATGTTCAACTACCCATATCCTCAGCAACAGCAGAGATTATCATTTTAATAACAAGACATGCCTGTCTTTCTCAGCCAGGGTTCACTAAAAGAATTAAGTGCTAGTACCCTAAGGAACCACAGCAGGAAATAAATAAACTCCTCTTTAATGCATCAAGAATAGAACTTGTTATACACCATCCTTGGAAGAATTGAGGAAACAGACACTCCAATAATTTTCTGCATCCCATGGATCAGATGCACAGCTAGCACAAAAGAAGCTTTCTCTCATTATTTTTCAGGCAATAACGATAACGTTTGATATACGCTATTTTCATTTCTTTTCAAAAAATAAGCTGTAATTGGAACAATGATTACTCTCTTTAACCTTATTGTTATTTTGGATAAATTGAGTTGTATTATATTTCCTTTTAAATATCTTTCATTAATTTCCAGTTTTATTGAAATGAAGATAATAATGTGGCTTACTTTGAGGTTTAATACAGTGACAATCAAAGCATTTATTTATTTACCAGCCTATTTACTTTTAGCAGCTGAAGCCATTCAATTTTCTTAGAAAAAATTTTGCAGACGAGTCCAACATGAAACTATATAAAATAAATCAAAGCAGAGGTGATCTGCTGGATACATCTGTATGTGTCTGGACTACTCTACCCTCTCAGCTTCCCATCTATCCTGCAGACAGAACTCAGTTCTTCTCTTTATGTGATATAAGTGTGTGGTGCGTGCCTGTGTGAGCTTATGTGTGTAAATGTAAGTGTGAGTGCACATGCCTATATATGCGTTCATAAGCCAGAGCACAACATCAACTATCATCCTCAATTGTCTTTGCCTTATTCCTTTATTCCATAATCTGTCACTGAACATAGAGGTCAGCCTTTCTGTTCACTTCCAAGGAAGCTTCTAGGATCTGCCAGTGCCCACATCCCAACACTGCGGTAATAGATATGTTTGGTCATGCCTGGATTTTACGTGGGTGCTGAAAAATTGAACTGAAGCCCTCATGCTGGCACAGGAAGCTCTCTTAACCACTAAGCTATCTCCATAGCCCAGAATTCTGTTCTTAAAATCTGTGAGTTATTTGTGGAGGGTTAAGGACTCTGGGGCTTCCCTCTACCCATGTTAGCATGTCTATTGTTGTCATCTATGTTCAGCTCATGTTGAAGCAGTGATGTTAGTGACATTTTATGGCTTCAGATAATTCCAAAAGACACAATTGCACAGATGGAACAACCAGACCTCCAAATATAGGAAAACAAACTTCAGTTTATATCTTAAGACATACATAAAATTAGCTCAAAATGGATCCCAGAAATAGGCTTAAGAACTCTAAAGCATTTCAAATAAAACTACGGTAAATTTCTATTACCTCATTTCTGTACTACAATGCTAAATATAGATGGAACAAAAGAAAAATGATAAATCACACTATTCACAATGAAAATAACGAGTAAAGAAAAGACATCAAAAAAATGAAACAGCAAGGGAAGAAAATAATTGGAAATTATTATGAGCAATAAAGCTACTTGATTCTAGGATATATAAATAATATTTACAATTTAATTATTAAAATACATTTCAAAGCAAGCACAGGATTTTAATAGATGTGCCCTTCAAAATAGCAATGTCCAACAAGCACACAAGGGATACCCAATGCAGTTAGTTATGGGAATACAAAAATCATAATGAGATGCTGTGCTCACAGACGTAAGGCTATTGTGAAAACAATGGATATAAAGTAAACTGAAGGGTGTGGAGAAATAAAACTTCACACATTGCTACTTAAAATGCAGAACCATGTCACTACTTTGGAAAACAGGCTGGAAAGTCTTCAAATACTAGTGTCAGCACTGTACTCAGGAATTCAGCTCCAACTTATATGTCAAAGTTAAATCAAAACAGATTGTTCTGTAGAGTTCTTTGTCAACTTCAGACACGCTAGAATCCTCTTGGAAGAGTGAGCCTCAGGTTAGGAATTACCTCCATCAGACCAGACTGTGCGCAAGTCTATGGGCATTTTTTTTTTCTTTTGATGGATGAATGATGTGGAAGGCCCAGCCCACTACAGGCAGTGCCATCTTTGACAGGTAGTACCGGGGCATATAAGAAAACAAACAGGCAAGCCAGGAGGAGTAAGCCAGTAAGCAATGCCCCTTCAAGATCTCTACTCCTACTCCTCCTCTTCTTGAGTTGGTACCTTGGCTTCCCATGATGGGCTGTGATCAGGACATATAAAACAAATAAATCCTTTCTTTCCCCAGTTGATTTTGGTCATTGTGTTTATGAAAGTAATAGAAAGAAAGCTAGGACACAGATGTCCATACAAAGCCTTGCATGTATAGTGATCATTTGCAATATAATTCATAGTCATCAAAAACTGAACACTATCAAAACATCTAAGCAATTGGTAAAGAAAATGCTTTGTGTTCATATAATATCATATTTGGTCATACAGAAAAGTGGCATAATAATACACAGTACAACGTAGAATTCTATGAACCCAACTTATATTAAGGGAAAGAAGCCACAATATGTGTATATTCCACACTATTTATAAAAAATATTTGTGGTAGGTAAAATCTGTATTATTGTTGCTGGGACTGTGACAATTATAAAATGACACCTGAGTGAATACAAGGTTTCTTTTCAAGTAAGGAAAATGTCTTAAAACTGAGAGTGATGGTTATTACATAAACCAGTTTATAATTACACTAATTAAATGAGGACAGTGTATACTTTAAAAAGGTAAAGTGTATGCTGTAAGAATTATCTCATATTGAAAAAAATACCACAATAAAATTGTTCAAATAATTCAGAAACAAAGCTCAGGTAGCCTTATTTGTTTGTTGTCATTGATCTTTGCCTAGGACTCAAATCAAGTTCTGTCAGAGATATTGTAAAGGAAAAGGCCACATAGGGAGACATATAAAAATTTAACACTAAGAAGATAGCCTGGTCAATACATAGAATAAAAAGTCAAGTTTGATGGCTAAAGATGTCTTTGAAGAGAAATGACTAAAAGTTTAAAGGCTTGCCGAGGCAGAGCAATTTGAGAGCTTAGGGCTGGAGAGAACAGAGAGAAAAATTGGAACCAAAAATAAGAATATATAATCATCTTTCCATCTTGAGCCCAAACAAGCTGGTTAGGAGTCTGGGACAGGATTGCTGAAAATCTGAGGACAACCTGGGCTCCAGAGTGAGAGTCAAGCTAACCTCTACTATCAACACTACCAAGCAAAATATCTTATCTCACAAAAATAAATAAATAAGCAAAAACAGAAAAAGAAAAACAACAATAAAAGAAGCAACCAACAAAAATCTTCATCCTCGAGGCAAAGTCTAATGACCTGAAAAAAATACACAGGAATGTAAGTAACAGGGTAGATGCACTATAAACTTTTTTGAATGACTTGAGGAGAGGCTAAGTCTGTGTTATACCTAATATACAAGAATAGAGGTTTGTTGTGCTGCAGGAAATAATGAAATTATTACACTAGCAGTACGTAGGATGGCCTGGTGAAAATGACTGCGGCAGCAGTTATGGATTCTCCTTAGTGCTTGACATTCAATATCTGATTCAATTATCTCAAAAGTCCTATGCGGTATTAGAATTTTCATTTGATGGATAATGAAGCAGGCTCAAAGAGTGAGCGCAGCAAAGCTCAAGTCTCAGAGCTACTAACAAAGCCAGGATTTGAATCATGTTAGCCTGCCTCCTGCTTCAGTCTATCTTTTCTTACACGTTGGCATGCATAAACCAGCTAGATGAGGCAGCATCTGTCTCCATTAGAAATGCAGAAAACATCTGTCTTAGTGTGGGCTGCAGCAACAGATACTTAAATAATAAGCACGGCCGAGAAGCCAGGCAAGTAGAAAAAGGGGAAAGCATGCCAGTTTCTTTTCTTCCAGCTGGCAGGCTACAGGTATCTTCATGTTGTATTCTTGTAGGATCTACAGAAGTCTTCTCTCATGAATCTGTGGCTTGTAAGGCAATCCTCCCATTCCTGGGAACGCTCCCCTCAAGCTTTAATAACATTTCAAGGCTCCACCTCCAAATACCAACACCTTGGACATTCACAAACACAGGAACTGGAGATAAAACCCAATGCTCAGCCCATAGAAGGCTCTTAAATGGATTTTGCATTTGCACAACCAGTTTCTTATCTTAGAATCTTACACTTTTGGAAACATATTTTGCATGTAGATGTTTTTGTGTTGCTGTTTTCTTTGGTTGGTTTTTTGTTTTGTTTTTTCTTTTTTTTTTTTTTTTGGCTTTATCTTTTGCTCGTTTGTTTTTACTTTAACAGAAAAGCATAATCCTACATGGCTGTTTGCTGGAGCTGCTGTACCACAGAACAGTTCAAGTCTAAAATCAAAAAGGTGAGGGGCATACTGCCAAGATGAGTCACCGTTCTTAGCTAAGTGGCTGACAGATCTGTTATTTAGACTTCTCCCAGGAATGTCAACTTTGAATTCTTCTTCTGCTGGTTTATTTTTATATGAAGTGATCTCATATCACCCAGGTCAACTTTGAGATCTGTGTTACTGAGGGGGAATCTGAACTCCTTTTCCTCCCGCAACTATTTTCTGCGTGCTAGGAATACGGGCCTGCCTGTGTTGCCATGCCCTTTGAGCTTAAATGTAAAAAAGTTTTCTTATTTACAATGAATCTAACAGCAATCTTGGCACATGACCTTATGGGAGATAAATTCAAAAAAGAAAAAAAATAGAGAAAGGGAAAAACTAGGAGAAAGGGAGGGAAAGGGAAGGACAGAGGGAGACTGATAGAAAGCCATACAGAAACAGATTCAGAGAGAAAGGAGACAGAGACATGGAGAAAAAAAATGGTTCATTTGATTCTTTGAGGCAGTTTTAGGCTGTCTCAAGGAATACGCACAAGTAACAGCACAACAGGAGTGTATTATTAGTCCAGGGGAAAACTGTAGTTAGAAGAGGAAAGCATACCTCAGGTTGACAGCCGTCTATATCTGAAATTACCTGGCACAAGAAGAAAACATGGAACATGCAACAAACCTGCTTAGGAGTTTATGGCGCGGGGGGGGGGCGCTGTGGGGGGGTACAGGCCTGATGAAGGTCAGTGTGCAAAGAGAGAAAGAGACAGAGAGAGCTGAAGATGGCGCCTTCAGCTTTTAAGGGCTGCCTAGTGCATGCACACAGGGGGATGGCATGATTACATCATAAGGAGCTCACGCATGCATGTAAGAGCTCATGCAGCCATGTCATACGTAGATTAATGCAACCATGCTGCATGTGGGTCACGCAGGGTTCTTTAAGATTCCTGAGGCCATTTTAGGCACTTCTGCCTGTGGACTTGTCCGCACATGCGTGGCCCTGGAACCCGGAAGTGTCAGCCAAGTTGTGTGGCTGAATCATAACAATATCCACCACCAACTGCTCCTTCTGTTTACTGCTGAGGGCAGAAATGACCTTTTCCTCACTTCTCTACATTTTTGTTGTTGTTATTGTTTTTACTTTGAAACAGAATCTCACAGGGAACATGGAAGATACAAGTTTTTGAAAGATTCGCCAAAGAGGCTCATGATCCACTACTCTATACCGCCCAGTCCTGGAATGATAAGTATGCACGATGCCTGGCTTTTAGTGTGGGTACTGAGGATCTGAACTCAGGTTCTCATATTTGCACAGAAAACACATTGCCCACTCAGCCACCTTCCCAGCCTCTTGCATTTATTTTATTTTATTTCATTTTGACTTTTCTTTAAAAATTATAAACTTCTTCTAAATTTCTTAAAAATATTTTTTAAAAAAATAAATTTCTTTAAAAATTCCCTGGTCTCCATTCATTCCTTTTATCTTTTTCAATTATTTGATGTTCTGAGAATTCTGAACATTCTTAACTCAGTCTTAGTTTTCAGCGTTCAAATACAATAAATTTGTATATTTACTAAAACACCATCAATAAACATGGAGCAGGTTCTTGAATTCTTCTTCCATTTGTTCAGACTAATCCAACATCTAAAATGTCTCTGACTAAATTCATGATGCTTTCTAAATTTCTAACCCTAGATGTTATTCTCAGATTTCACCTGTCTTGTGTTCTCAGTGAAACACTTGCCAGTCCTCCTTAGGCTTTAGTAATCCACTCAAGTCGCTGTTCTGAAACCATAACCATGAAGGCATGAAGAAGAAGGAATGTACCTTCAAGCTATTTTGGTTATGATGGATACGTGGCAGTGTATCATTAGTAGAATTGTCTACAGGCGATACCTTCTTCTAGCCCTTGCATACATCCCCACACATGTACACATATACACAGAGATGCGCCTAAGTTAGGAATAAAATCAATCTTGGGGAGGGGGAATATGACAGAATTGGAGAAACAGACAGTCTTTTCTTTTCAAATATATTTGAAGAAGAGATATGGCAATTCTGTTTGTTTTTTCTTTTTTGTTGTTTTTTGTTTGTTTGTTTTTATTTTTTTTGTTTTGTTTTGTTTTTCGAGACAGGGTTTCTCTGTGGTTTTGGAGCCTGTCCTGGAACTAGCTCTGTAGACCAGGCTGGTCTCGAACTCACAGAGATCCGCCTGCCTCTGCCTCCCGAGTGCTGGGATTAAAGGCGTGTGCCACCACCGCCCGGCTTAATTAATTAATTAATTTATTTATTAAAGATTTCTGTCTCCTCCCCGCCACCGCTTCCCATTTCCCTCCCCCTCTCCCAGTCAAGTCCCCCTCCCTCGTCAGCCCTAAGAGCAATCAGGGTTCCCTGGCTGTGGGAAGTCCAAGGACCACCCACCTCCATCCAGGTCTAGTAAGGTGAGCATCCAAACTGCCTAGGCTCCCACAAAGGATATGGCAATTCTGTACACAGAAGTGGGGAGCTGCATCGAGGGACCTCAGAGAAAGAGGAAGTAAACACAGATTTACAGTCAAAGAGGGAAGGTGAAAAGGAGTTGATGCACTGATCTGTAGCATTATTTTTTCTATTATCATCTTTTATAACCATGCACAAATACAGACAGCTTTGAAGGGGGACACTTGGAGGCTGAAACATTGCCTTTTAGCTGGCTTCTACTTTATGTGAGAAGTCAAAGTGCTATGCTAAAAAAAGAACAAAGTTGTAGTGAAATAAGAGAAGGGATCAGAAGAGAAAACTAAAATATATAGACAACAAATGAAGAAAGAGGAGTCAGAGTGTGTGACTGATGTCTGTGCAGTTGACAACCATGAATCTAGATCATAGGAACAGCACAACACCTCTGATGGCCATGGGGTTTATCCCCACAGTCCCAGAAGAAACATCACATAATTTGATGTCTGCAACACTACAGATCTGTAGAGCAGGGATGGTAGAAAGTCCGGGTTAAAAAGACATGAAACCTTCAAGAGCAAAAAAAAAAAAAAAAGAGTCTATACAGGAACAAAGAAAATTAGTCAGAATATTGTGGATCTAGAGGTCTCACCAGCTGGAACTAAATGGGGTCAGAGAGTTTAAAACAAACAAACAAATAAACAAACAAAAGAGCCTGCCTATTGATGGTTCTATATTTTTTTTCAAAATAAATTTTGATAAAGGTTTCCATTAAGTAAAAGTAGCTGGCATGACCTGCATAAAGTCTGCATAAGGCCAAACCAGGCAAAATGTCAGCATAGTAGGGGGTAGAATTCTTCAAGGCCCAGTCCTTACTGAAGGCCACTGACAATTGATAGACATTGAGGGAGAGAAAGATCATTCTTTTTGTCTTGATATTCCAACTGGCCAATTTACCATGCTCCTGTGGGTGGTTCCCACACATAAAAAGCACTAATTGATCTTAGTAAATTAAGAACGAAAGGAAGGAAAGAAAAGGAAGGAAGGAAGGAAGGAAGGAAGGAAGGAAGGAAGGAAGGAAGGAAGGAAGGAAGGAAGGAAGGAAGGAAGAAGGGAAGAAAGAGAGAGAGAGAGAGAGAGAGAAACAAAAAAACTTGGGAGGGAACTTGGGAGGGGGATTTCTTGGGGATTATGGGTAGATACAGGAGTGAACTGGGAGTTCAATATGATCCTATTATATTAGTATAGATGTATGCAATTCATGAGAAGAAAATTATAATTTATAAAAAGCACTGTAATATTTTCAATTGTTCACTAGCAGTCTTGCAACTCATCAAAAATATCTCAAGTGCAATTCTATCTCCTTCATCTCCTTTTATCAGACCTCCAGAACCCATTACTATGATTGATTTATAGATTCATGAGTGTCAGGTAAATGCAAACCATTCTTATAAGCTTAATTTTGTAATATTGTGCATTAAAACATACTGCTATAAAACCATGGCTATCCCTAAATTGTGCATCAAGTTGGAGTGACTGATTCCTATCCAGCAGAACTCCCGACAAACAGCCTAAGCAGCTTCAGAAATGTTTTAATTTTTATACTAACTTTTGTAAATTCAAGGATATAGGTGTATGCATTGTAAGACCAACTAAACTTGACACAGAACTTCACACATAATTAAACAGTCACCAAATATTATTTAAAATAACAAGCTTCAAGTTTTTATACCAAATCAAGATGATATTCACCTAAATGGGCAGTTGTAAATTTAATAAAAAGCAGAATTAACAAAAACTTCAATTTTAAGATGTAAAGGTTATCATAAATGGTATTCTCATAATATTATATAAATTATTTGTATGTTTATTTAATGATATGGATTATTTAAAAGCATAAAATGTTGGTACTTAAGTTTGTTAACTTTTCCAATTAATCTGGATCCTTATCAAACCTGTATAGCAAAAAATATCAAGACCACAGTAAGTTAAAAGCTACATGGCATAAGTATATTTATTTGTCTTTTAAGGTCTTACAGTGCATAGTGCATACACCTAGATCCTTGATTTTAATATTCCTAATGTTTTAAATATCAAAATAACATATATAATATATAGGATTTATACAACCTAAATAAATTTTATATATATATATATTATGAGTGTATACAAATTATAATCATTGAATAGATTATTTCCACTCAATAAAGCTGTCTTCTAAAATGATCAATAAGCTATTTAGTGATGGATAAAATGCTTAACTGTCTATATATAAACACTAATAGCATCTAAAATGGACCTCTATATGTGATTTATGCATTGAGAACATATATAGCATGTAATTCATTAGACTACATTCCTTCATTTATGAATTCCAAAAATCCAAGAAAACGAATCCCTTTTAAATGAACCAATGTGTTTATTAGATCTGTGGGGTGTAAGGAAACTTCAATTGCAGCTCTGTGTCATGCTGATAGAGGCAGAAACTCTCAGGTTCAACTTCCCTCTTTGTAGTACAAGTTTCAATTTGGATTTTAAACAGCTCGAGGCCATCATTTTTCACATCTTTTTCCACTCTCATTTCAGAAATCAGAGACTCAATTTCAGCAAAATACTGTCAAGTTATGAGCAGGCTTAACGTGTTCAAGAATAAAACCAACTGCCATTAAAGGTAACTCCAATAAAGAAACATTTTAACTATTTATTCTTATGATTTTTAGCTTTTAAGAAACATATTTAACATAAAATAAGGTAAATAGTCTTGTTTTCTGAACTACTGATCAAATTCATGAAATTCTTAAATTTTAAACAAAATCATTAACATGTAATTATATTCACCTACTAATAGTTAGCCTGGCTCTGTCCTCTCACCACCATATTAATAGTTTCCCAGGACTTATGACTCAGCTGTACTGCAAATCTTTGACGAGATGATCAGACTAAGAATCCATTAGCTTTTCTTGATCACTGAGTGCTACCATACAGGCATATGTAGGTTGAATATTCATTATCTAAAAATGCTTGCTACCATAAGGGCTTTGTATTTCTGCTCTTTTCATATTGTGGGGTCTACACACACACACATGACATGTTTTTAGTAGGACAAAAATTAAAAAATAAAATTCATTTAGCTTTTGCCAGGCAGTAATCATGCATGTCATTAATTCCAGCATTCAGGTAGGATCTCTGTGAGTGCAAGGTCAGTCTGGTCTACATAGTGAGTTCCAGGACAGCCAGAGTTACACAAAGAAACCCTTTCTCTAGAAACAAAATAAAACAAATACATCATTTAACTTCTATGCATATTTTATTCACTTAATACAAATTTTAGTATTTTATTGATAAAATGAAGTTTCCTGCTGTACTTGCATATTTTGGCACTCAAGTTTGAATAAAGTGATACTTCAGATTTGGGGTCTGGGGATTAGGAATCTCCATTCCATAACTGTAATACTCCACTGAAAGATCTATTAGCATTGGTTTTCCCTGGGCTACCCCTGCTCCACAGAGGCAGTGGAACCTTGAGAACAATAGGAAGCCATTCTCTCTAGCGCTCTGTAGATGTGAGGTCTCTAAAGTTATATATACACTGGGGTGGTTTGAATGAAAATGATCCCTGTGGGCTTATATATCTGAATACATGCTTCGCAAATGGTGGAACTGTTTGGAAGGAACCAGAAGTGTGACTTTATGAGAAGACATGTCACTGGAGATGGGCTTTGAGTTTCAAATGCCCATTCCAGACCCAGTCTGCCTCTACCTCTCACTTTGCTTCTTTGCCTCTCAGCCTCTGCCTGCTTGTAGATCAGATATAAATGTGCCATCAATACATATCTGCTGCCATGATGGCCAGGGACTCTATCATGCTAACTCTGAGCAGCCTCCAATAGAGACTTTTCTAAGTTGCCTTGGTCAAGGTGTTTTGTCACAGCAATAAAATGGTAACTAAGACACTTAGTTAATCCCAACTACTACAAATAGAAGTTTCTGTCATCACGGTTGAAAAATGCACTGACCTATGGATATAATGATGAGTCATGGGATATTCATTTAATACTATATCCACTTAGCAGCATAATGGTAGTAGGTTTTCCTCTAGGTTTAGTCACAGGTCTTTGGCATAATGATGGTATCATAAGGGTTTTATTTCATGAAATATGGCCTAAATCCAATCAGAAAGTGGTTGTTTACTCTTATGATGTTCATGTGCCTATTACACCATTGGGTGTGTTTCTTAAGTCGTCATTATCTTAGCTTGTGGGGTTTAGAGTAGGGAAGATTGATGATTACTTATCTTCTCTGCATGGCATCTTCCAGCATTCTGAAAGCTAGAGGGAAGAGATGAAGTTTCCAGGTCACTACCAGCTTGATTTTGCCATATTGCATGACACAAGTAAGTGCTGTGTTTAGCAAAAGGATCTTGCTATTAAGTTCTGAAGGGCAACTAATGGCATCCGCAGTATCTTGTAATGTTTGTTGAAATCGAGATCTTACTGGCCACTAACTCCAAAGGTATTTATCCATTCCTAACATGGGGTTTTGTATTTGTTAGTGTATCGTGTCAAATGAAGACAGTGTTATCCTGTTCTCTCTCTCTCTCTCTCTCTCTCTCTCTCTCTCTCTCTCTCTCTCTATACATATATATACTTCTTCAGTAGTAGGATTCCATGTCTTTTTCAAAAGGACTTTAGTGTTATTTGAAAAACAGTTATTTTTGTGTTAATATATAATCATTTATAAATTACTGTAAATCAATAAATATATACTAAAAAAGAACAGGCCAAGTACTTTGCATAAGGACAATAGGAAATTTGCTTTGAAGGCATGTGAAGAATTAGTCAGACTCTACCCATGGTGTGTTCAAAGGCATGAGACAGAAAGCTCATCTGATGACTCCCTTGAGAAATGGCTGTCTCTTGAGCAATTTTCCAACACAGAGAAATTAGGATTGTTAATCCTGTATTCACTTCAGTACTTATCTATTTGGATGGTCAGAAGTCACTGCAGGTGGAATAAGGCTTGACTATTGGTGCAGCTGGAGGCCAAAATTGGCATTATTTCTGAGTTGTTGATTGATTAACCATGGAGAATATAAGAGTCATACAATTGTGGACACTTTCATTCAAATTGTAAAGGAAGGGCAAATAAAATAGGCAATGTCTGCCCAAGGTCAGGAAACCTTTCTTAAGTTCTCCAAAGGGTAATATTTGAAACTAAAAATGCAATAAAGACCCCAGGACATTTGAGTAGCAGAGTGTGGAATATCTACCAAAGAAAGCAGGAGGATGCAGTACAAATGAGATTGCATATTACTGCAGTCAATCCAAGACGAGAGTGGCAGGAAAGGTCAAGATGTCGGGGACAAATATCACCACACCACCAAGTGCTACTTCCAGTGCCCAGAACAAGGCTACAAGATTTAGTGATTGCCCTGTTGGCTTTGGTTGCACTTTACAATGACACTTGCTCAGTATCCTATTCCTCCCTTTTAGAGCAGGGATGTTTGTTTAGCAACCATTGCGTCTTGAAAACTCTATACTGTTGCATGGAGAGCAGGGACCCTTTGTTCCATCCCTGCCACCCAGCTAGTACACCCGAAATAATCACACAGAAACTGTATTAATTAAAACAATGCTTGGCCATTAGCTCTAGCCTCCTATCAGCTAACTCTCAGATCTTGATTTAACCCATTCCTATTAATCTGTGTTCACCACAAGGTTGTGGCTTACTGGAAAAGATTTAGCATGTCTGACCTGGCATCTCCAAGGCGGCTCACTGACTCTGCTTTCTTCCTCCCAGAATTCAGTTCTGTCTTCTCTGCCTACCTAAGTTTTGACCTATGAGGCCAAGCAGCTTCTTTATTGATTAACCAATGAAAGTAACACATAAACAGAAGGACCTCCTACACCACTGTACCTTATTTCTAATACTACATGGACTCACAGCTTCAAACTGCTTTAAATCTTAGAAAAGTCATTAGAATTGAACCCTTGAAAAATGTTGGAACTGCTGAGACTCTGATGATAATCCAGATGGACAGAATATATCTCCTATTATGACCTAAATATGAGATTTTATAGAGGGCCGGTGATAGAAATTGTATGGCTTAAGAGGTATTTAGGATTCACATTGGCAGAGGTTGACTTGTGATTTGTTTATCTTGACCATCAGCTTTACTAAATTTAGACATACCTCGAAGATTAGTAATGTGCACTCTGGGTATCTGTGGTGGTTTAAATAAAAATAGGCCCAAAATGCTCATGGATTTGAATGTTTGGTCACCAAGGAGAGGTACTGAATAAAATGTCAGTAGCAATGGGCTTTGAGGTTTCAAGGACTCAAGCCAGGTCCTGTGTCTCTTTCATTGCTGCCTGTGGATACAGATGTAGAACTCTCAGCTTTTTCTCCAGTACTGTGTCTGCCTGCATGCTGCCATGATCTCGTCCATGATGATAATAGACTAAGAAGTTCCAACTAAATAAATTATTTTATCAGAGTTGTCAAGTGTCTTTTGGTGTCTCTTCACCATAATAGAATGCTAACTAAGACAGTTTCCCTGTAAGGGATACCTAAGTAGAGCGGAAAGACTCGTACCAAATGGCAGTGTAAGCAAATAATAGATTGGAACACAGATGAACAAAAGATGAAGGAGAAGAAACCTGCTAGTGCAATGACTCCCAGTCTTGCTGGCCACCACAATAGCAGTTACTCTGCTGTAATTGACTCTCTTTGCTGTGACAGATGGAAATCCCTAAAACCATGAGCCAAAATAAGCAATGCTGTACTTCAAGTAATTCCCTCAGGCATTATGACTATATCTGTGAAAACTAATTAAAACAACCATGTTTAATTCACTGATTACACAAAAATAAATTAGTAAAATTAATATAATTTCAATAGGAAACCTTACTTTTCCATACAAAATATTCAGAAATTATCACCCATCTTTCTTTCACAATATAGACTGTACATAGTATTCATTTAAACTTTGGAAAATTCCAGAAAGTAATGCAAAATTAATGCCAGAGAAAACATTTAGACTGAAGGTACTACATAGAAGGCGTCATACAGAAAGTACTCAAGTGCAAACTTTCACCTGATCTTCCTAGCAATCTAACACCATATATAGCAAGTTCTTCCTGCAAGGCTGATGAGGGAAGTGTGAAGCAAAATATAGTACAGATGATGATAATCCATCTGCTTACAACAACGATTTCCAATTTTCTGAACGCCTAACATGAACATGCTTTCTTACTAAGCCTCTGAAACTGAATGAATCTCAATCTTCATTGAGAAAAGATTAACAACTCTATAATGTTGCAATTACCTTCGGGGTAATGATGGTATATTTACAGGAGATTTCAACCTGTGATTCCTCATCCTGTGGAGATGAGGGGAGAGGAGAACAAATACAGACTCTTTTCTATAGAAGGCATGCCTTGCAAAATGAAATAAAATTGTGGTAAATAGGTTTGACAGCATTTGTTTTGATTTGATATGCACAATTAGTCTGAGATACTTTTGTGCTACTCAGCATGGCCTGACCATAAAAAAATAAAGTTTTAGTTTCCAAGTTTGGCAAATCACCTAAAATCAAAAGTGTGTAAAACAGAAAGGGAGTAGAAGATAAAAGGGTGACTTCTGACTTCAGTATCCTCAGACTACCACAGTAAAAATCTGTGATGAGTTTATTGACAGGAACCACAGGGCTGATCAGATTGCAGCAACTACAGTCAATCTTATCACATCTCAAGTCCTCCTGCTATTCAGCTGGGCAAACCGGTATGGCCTCAGCACCCAGTCAGAAGATGGCAGCCTTACATCCTGAGTTTAGACTATGCAGACCCAGGGTTGAGGAAGGTACAAGCAGGGACAGTGATTTGCTGCATACACTTCTATATGTACCATTGCTTTGTTTAAAGACTTAAGTTAATAATAACTAGGCTGAACCACAGATTATGTCTTAGGTATCCTAATTTCTTCTCTCAAGCCTTAAACTAACTTGGTGCAGCACAATCTGGCCAATGTATGTGAAGGACATAGTCTCACTTGTGTGCTTTTTATATTTTAATAGCTTCACTGGTAGTACACCATAATTTAAGAAGACTAATATCCATCAGAGAATGCTAAAGCAAGAAGCTAGTCTATTGATTAGTAGCATTAAAATGTTAGTAAAGATCAGCAGCTATGGCTCTGAGAAGAGAGGGTAGGGCGTCATTTTGTTGTTTTATTCAGAAACAGTAAGGCTGGTTACTGTCCCTAGAAGGGAAGGCAAACTATATCCATCCAATAACTAAGTAATTAAAATTCCTTCAGAAACTTTCTTCATGTGCTCACTATAATATTTCAATTAAAATATACCTTTTGGTGACTAAACTTTATAAAGAATCCATATTAATGACAAACCCTGAATAGCAGTTAAATATAAACTAACAATGAATTGAAGATTTTAAACCTACTTCTAACTTAAAGAAAGGTTAAAGCAATCTACTTTTAATTAAATACATCTATAGCTACTTAATTCTAAATCTTAAGGTTCTTGCAACCCATTTTTTTGTGATAAGAATATTACTAAAAGTCATCTGCATTGAATGATACTCTTCCGTTCCTCAGCCCCTCTGAATCCATTATCTCTCTCATGGGAATGAATGCTTTGCTATGACTGATGATGAATAAGATATATAGGACAAATGATGCATTTTTTCATTTAAAAGACTAAAAAGGAAATTCACTTTAGACTCCTTTCTGCCTAGTTTCATTAAAACCTAAATACAGCTATTCTTAGAGATTTTTTTTCCAGGTTCAGGTTGCCAAAAAAAGAAAGAAAAGTCACATGTCATTTAAATAAATTATACATTCTCTAGAAATATATTACAATCGCTTATTTTCAAAACTTTTGGCTTAGAAATACACATGTAACTTATCAGCAAATTTAATAATCACAACACTTAAATGGTAACCTGAAAAACATACTGCTTAAAAGTCTCCGATAATTAGTCCTCACATTTGTTCTGACTTTAGAACATGGTTTGGAAAAATCTCTTCCAGTCTTAGTTGCTTTTCTATTGCTGTGAAGAGACACCATGACCAAAGCAACTTACAAAAGAAAGCATTTATTTGGGGTCTTGCTTACAGTCTCAGAGGATGAGTCCATGAATATTACGGCAGCATGGTCAGAAGCATCCAGCAGGCAGGCTAGCATAGCACTGGAGCAATAGTTGAGAGCTTTTATGCTGAGACATTAACCCAAATGTAAGGAAGGAACAGAGAGAGGCAGGGAGGAAGGCAGGGAGGAAAGAAGAGAAGAAAGGAGAAAGGAAGAGAAAGAGAGAAAGCAGAGTGCTAACCGAACTTTTGAAATCTCAAAGCCCAACCCCAGTGACACAACTCTTCCAAAAAAACCACACCCCCTAATCATTCTCAATAATTCCACCAACAGTGGACTCAGCATCTAGGGGTGCCTATTCTCATTCAAATCCTCACATTTCACAGATTATTTCCTGTGCCATTATCATTGGCCCCTCAGTCTGCCCCAATTGTCAACCACATTCAGAGGGTCCAGTTTAATCCCATGCTTGTTCTTTCCCAGTCCAGCTGGAGTTGGTGAGCTCCCATTAGCTCAGGCTCAACCCCTCGTGGTCCTGACTTCCTTGCTCATACTCTCCCTCCTTCTGCTCTTAAACTGGCACTGAGATTTGTCTCTACTGCATGTACTGGCTTTTTGGGATCCTATTCTTTTTGGATACATACCTTCCTAAGCCTGGATGTAAGGGGGAGGGCCTTGAACTTCCCACAGGGCAGGGTGCCTTGCCCTCTCTTAGGACTGGAGGGGTTGGGGGGAAGGCGATGGGAGGGAGCAGGAGGGAAGTGCGAAGAGGGGAAGAAGTGGGAATTTTGATTGGTATTATTTATAAAGTAATAAAAAAGAGAAAAAAAACAAATTATTTCCTAAAATATCTTAATAAAAATTGCCTTTTATTTTATTTATTTATTTATTTATTTTTATGTTTTTCGAGACAGGGTTTCTCTGTGGTTTTGGAGCCTGTCCTGGAACTAGCTCTTGTAGACCAGGCTGGTCTCGAACTCACAGAGATCCGCCTGCCTCTGCCTCCCAAGTGCTGGGATTAAAGGCGTAAAACTTGCCTTTTAAATGTATCTTCAATTAAAGTATCACATATTGATAACAACAAAAACTTAGGATCAAATTTTCAAATAATTTTATTATTCTAAGAAGTTACCATTCATTCACTCTCCTACTAGATAAGAACATTTTTACTCTTACTTACACTGTAGAATCTCCAATACATAGTAGAGTATTTGGCATACAGAAAATAAATACTGATAGCTAAGATGAAGAATACAGAACAATATGAAAAAGAAGCTATTAAATTCTCCATATGCAACTGTATTTTTAGTTACAGGATAATTAGATCATTTAGCTACCAAATTTAAGATAACTTTATGATACAGCCATCTTTTCCGAGTTTTTTGTTGCTATAGGAAAAATTAAGACAAAACAAATTTAATAGATTTATGTAGGATTTAGATATATAAAAATTTATCTAAGTTTCTTGACAATATTTTAGAAGTCCCAGATAAATTAATGTGAAGCCAGTAGTTTGCTTTTTGTGGAAGCCTGAAATTCATTCATTTTTCCATATCAGAATCTAGATATTCTGAGTAACATAAAGGAAGTATGGAAGAGAGAGGAAGGAAAAGAAAGGAGTAAGGGAGATGTCACTAAACCTGAGGGTCAAAGGGTTTGGCAACCCATCTTCAATAAGCCTAATTAAATGGGATAAATTAATAGTGAAAAGCAAGAAAGCAGATTTATACAATATGTCCAATTAGCAAGTGGGATGCCACCACCCAATTCCATCTTGTGATCCTGACAGGAAACAGATTACACAGAAAGCAAGAAAGACATGAATAGGTAAGGAGTCTGGCCAAGGTGTGCTCTCTCTAGCCACCAAAGTCTCAAGGCCAAGTTTCTCTCCACTAAGATCAGACTTTCCTGCAATTTCAGAGAAGCTGTAAAATCTTTCTACAGGAAGCAAGTGCCTCCCTAGTAAAGAAGTTCCAGTTCTTCATTCTCCCTGTAGAGCACTCCAGAGTAAATTCTAATTTCATGTGGTCCATTTTTAAAATAGTTCTGATAGCCAAAGAGAAGCAGAAGTGTCTCTTTAGACTATATTCATTCGCACTAAATTGTCTGGTTACAGAGAAACCCATCCACCAAAAAACAATTTTCTTCCTTTGAAAACATAATGTAATACCATTTAACTGTGAGGTCACTTCCAAAAAGCTAATCTAAGAAATGACTTTAATGGTCTGTTCTCTAAAGTCACATTCCGAGAAACCTGTGGACAATACTAACTAATCACAAATTCACCATGCCAGGAACAACCCAGAAGAACCTCTTAGTTTCTTAGACTAGCTCAGGACTCTGGACCCTGTATGATCCTGTTTCATATCATTATTGTCTTGGCATCAACTTTGGAACCAAAATAAAGTATTGGAAACATTTACTGAGTCATGCGCTGTCTAATTGAAACTCTTACCCATGTAGTGGTTTGAGACAAGGGCTACCTTCTTATAGAGAAAAAAGTAAGTTCTAATATTGCCTACTGCTGCCAAGAAAGGAGGTTGTTGTTTTGTAAGAGATCTAGTGTATGCCAGTACTCCTCCAGTGTTCCATTCTGCCACTAGTGTTCCCACTAAACCAACTCCACATATGCAGAGATCAAAGATGTGGGTTAAAAAAAAAATAGAACAGCGCAGAGAAGGCTAGGGAAATGGCCATAATCAAGACAATACAACAGAACTTCAAACAACCCCCACACACACATACAGTACCCAATTTCATGCAGTATTATTCACAATAGACAGAAGCATAAACCATCCAAATGTCGATTGGCTGAAATAAGTGCACAAACTTATCATTTGGCCACAAAGAGGAATGAATTCCAGGGGATTAGTACATTACACAGACACAAAAAAGGATCTTAAAACTTGAGGCTAAGTGAAAGAAACCAGACACAAAAGCACCACATGTTACATGGAGGAAGAAAAGCTATGGGGTCTGGGAAAGAAATAACAAAGTGGTCTGTAATTAGACCATAATAATATTCATATAGCATATTATACATTGTGTTAGCTAGTCTTATATCAACTTGAGACACAAATTAGAGTTATCAGAAAAGAGAGAATCTCAGTTGAGAAACTACCTCCATACTATCCAGTTGTAAGGAATTTTCTTAATTAGTGATTGATGGGAGAAAGCCCAACCCATTGTGGGTGGTACCATCCTTAGGCTGGTTCCTGGGCCCCATAAGAAAGCAGGCTGTGTAAGCCATAGGGAGCAAACCAGTAAGTAACATCCCTCTATAGGCTCTGTATCAGCTACTACTTCCATGTACCTGTCCTGATTTCCTTCTATGATGAACAGCAATACTGAAATATAAGCCAAATAAACCCTTTCTTTCCCAACTTGTTTTCTGGTCATAGTGTTTCATTGAAAAAATAGAAAGCCTAACTAATACTGTGAAAGCAAAAGTTATGCTGTCAGATTTTAATTACTGTGCCTACAAGATAAATGAAACAAAAATACCTCTAACCTGTAAGCCCTCTTACCCAAGGACAGATACTTCATGAAATGTCGGAAACATTTGTTTATGGGAAATAACAAGTCACATGTTTCAGTCCCCTAAACAAGTTTGATTCAAATGCACCAGATGAGCTAGATCACATGTAGGTGGGAGACTCTTGGGCAAGAATTATGTCAGGATGAATGCTTGCCCCTGATTGGATGTAGGTGGAAGGTAAGCAGGAAGGGAATATATCACAATATCTGATGGGAAATATAATGGCCTTATGGGTTTGCCTTTATAAGCCTTTGCAAAATATGACTTGCACCCATTTTCTGGGAATCCAGCAATAGACCTGGCCAGAGTCCATCATCCAGACCAGTACTGAATTAAAGCTTGCTTCAAATTTGACTCAATTTTAGTAGTGGTTTTATTCTTGTCCTGTGGAATTAACAACACAAACACTTTAAACAAATTAAATTTAGATTCTGAGAATATTATTCTACTCTGATGGGGTTAAAAATGAACACAAAAAAGTGAGGGTGAATGTTAAACAATGAAAATTAAGAGAAAATGCATCATCTGTGTCTCTCTCCGAGGATGCTCGGTAGTGACTTCTTGCACAAGTACCT
Source organism: Chionomys nivalis (assembly GCF_950005125.1). Classification (NCBI taxonomy): domain Eukaryota; kingdom Metazoa; phylum Chordata; class Mammalia; order Rodentia; family Cricetidae; genus Chionomys; species Chionomys nivalis. The sequence continues at coordinate 27,294,125 of NC_080088.1, forward strand.
CAATGCTTACAGACATTCATTATTGCTGAGAAAATGTAGCTATTTTCATGTTCCTAAACAATAGGTTTCAGCCACTTCTGCTACTGATTTACAAGCACCTAAGATGACTGAATCATTTTTCTCAGAAATTAATCATGAGAAGAGGGACTTTGGAAATCTAAATTAAAACTCATATATCCGCAATTTCTTGTGAGGACTACCTAAATACAATGAAGTGGTAATTACCTTTATTCTTCCTTCCCCTTAAAAAAACTCTATTCGTGTCTTAAAATACTGTCATATTTTTATAAGATGGTTGATAAGAATTTCGAATGTAGTCGGTGTACCGAGTGAGACGCCATTGGTAAAAACTAATTTTTCCTTTGTGAGCTGTCATCAATTAGAGATAGCTTCTGGGTTAGGGATGAGGGCATCTGTTTACTTTCCCTTCTACAACTGGAACCCAATATGGCTTAGACCTGTGCATGCTGCCCAGTCTCCTTAAGTCTCATGGGATTTACAAACTATACTTAAGACCCGGCCCCATGCCCAGCAGTAGGTGGCCAACACAAAAGGAACTCAATGGTATTTTGGAAGGATTTTGTTTCATGATGCTTTGCCTGAGCACTTTTCTTTCCATACAGATCTTTTACTATGTTTTCTGATACTATGTTTTCATACTATGGTTTCTGACTTTTGTTTTTATGGATTTTCTACATGTGTGACTGTGTGCATCTCAGCATCTGAATGTGTTTTTGTTTGTTTGTTTGTTTATTTATATGCCTGTGTGTAGTCCAGTAAAAGAAAGAAAGGATGAGGATTTGGGGTATGTAGGGAAGTGAGGATGATCTGGGGGCAGCTGAGGGGAAACCAAAATCAAAATACATTGTATGAAAAAAATCTATTTTCAGTTAAAAAAAAAGAAAATGAGAAGAATTCAAGACAATATTAGAGAAAAAGAAGGCACGCTGGAGACAAGAATGGAGATGAGAAGCCAGTTATAGCAGGAAACCTCAAGGCTTCACAGAAAATGACAGAAACGTCATTTGGTGCTTAGAGGAGGAAGAAAAACCTGCTCTCCACCTTTGACAGGTAATCCACATTTCTACAAACACTTCCAGAATGCAAAATAATATTAATCCATTTGCTATCTGTGGCATAAGAATGAAAACACCAACAACTTAAATTGAAATTTTCTTAAATGTGTATAATATGTGACAGTTTCTTCATTCAAAGTTAAAAGGAAAAGCAGCAATGTGATCAAGAGCCTGAAAATCTTCATCTATGTTAAAATGTGCCACAGTCATGGCTATATGTGACTATTATAAAGTAAAATATCACTCTTCTAAGAAAGCTCTTAATTAATACAAGAATAATATAAATAATGTACCTTTGTGTAGGCAAATGGTGAGCTTAAGAAAGACATTCTGATAGACAAACGTTGTTAAAGCTTCACTAGACAATTGCTAAAAAAACAAACCATTTTAAAAGTTTATAGACTTTAAATGCAAGAGAAGTATCAAAATTTAAAAACTAACAGGAAATTCTATCTTATCAACACTGCATAAATTTTTAAGAGGATTGTTATAAAAAGGCAATGTGATGATAGAAAATTACTACTTATGTCATGCAGTTCAAAATCTCCCTTCCAGCATTAAGGTCTCTAACAGCAACCTTCTAAAGTCCTAGGGAGGATGTGTCTCCATAAATATAATCCCATTAAGCGCTCCAACAAGACTCTGCGATCTAGCAAAACCGGGGTCTAAATCTGTACATAAAATGAAAATATTAGTTAAAACAGGGCAAGGAAAATGCACGTACATTAAAATATACATGTACAAACTATATAAATAATAAACATTTTTAACATAAAATATAAATATATATCCACCCATCTTCTAATGAACACTAAGACCATGCCTTTGAGTTTGGATTCGTTATAAGGATTTTGAGCCATCCTGACTTACAGAAACAATAAATGCAACACAACCTCAAAGGCTTGCATTTTCATTTCAATTAAAATGGAATGAAAGGTATAAGATGAATACAAAATAAATAGCACTTAAAATTCATTTAAATATACAGCTTTTTCTCATCTCACTTGCACATAATTTATTTCTCCCAAGTTATCCTTGTTCAGACTTTCCTAATACTAGATAAGTTTATTTACTGGCATACTCATAGTTCATCATCTTATATAATATCATGCCACAGAATTATAATGAAAATAGTTATTATTCATGGGATGGTGGATAAGGAGAAGTGTTCACTTCATAATATGCAGAAAACGCAAGAGGTAGACGCAGACTGCATATATGTAACAGGAGGGAAGAATCAATCCACTTGCTGTGCTCAGTGTCCTGTGGGAATCACTCAACATTACTTAGAGCTGTGTCCGTGAAGCAGAAGCTAATTCACTAAATCTAATAAACAGAAGAGTGGCTAAAGAACCATCATCAAGTTGGAAAGTAAGAGGAAGTACTGAAAACTTTCTACAAAATGCCTTTTTGCTGATTGCTTATTTTAGAGTCACACACATTACAGAGGCCATTTCTCAGCAGGGACACTGTTTAGGTAAGCAGCACTCTAAGGCTTTCCTGACCCAGCTTGCAATTTGCCACCCCTCTGCCAAGCAGTTCCCTGAATAGCCCTAAAACCCTGCTTTATAGAAACATCAAAACGGCAATAAGCAAACTAAAGGTAAACCATGTAACAATACACAGAAAAGTCACAGTGAGTTGAAAATGTCTACCAGGCAATGGATTCCTTTGAAGCTCTATTGGAATCTGTAAGTCAGAAAACAAGACATTTCTAAGCAGTCTAAGTCTCCCCTACCTCTCCAGTTCCCTTCCGTCATTAAAAAAATAAATAAAATGATATCAGAGACAAGTGAAGTCTGCAGAGTTTACACTTAATATACAAAAGTATGACTATCTTCTGGGATCATATATACAATGACATTCCGGTCAATGAGAAAACACACATACAACAGTGCTCTCTAAGATAATATGGTAAAGTGGTTTCATAGTCTTTATCTGGACAGGTACATTCTATGACATTGTCATGAAAACAAGATAATGTAACAAAATGTTTTGGGATAAAACTTTTCTTTAAGGCCCAGGTAACTAACTGTATTATTTGCCTCAACTTAATGAGCATCTCCATAAAAGAGTATTCGTCTTCCAGGCTTCATTGATATAAGGCTGGTCCAGATTATTTGAGTAATGAAAACAAAGTGCAAATCACAGATCCTCCCCCTCTCAGAAGATCAGCAGGGTCCAAGAAGATGTTTCTCCATTTCCTGGATTCCATAAAGAGTCTGACACATTGGGCAGAGCCACAGCCTGACAGCCGAAGCCAACATGAGTGGAAAAGGAAGGCTTTGTCATTGAAAGCTATAAAAATGCCACACCACAGTGAAACTTGGCTGGAGCCATCCTAGATTAGAGAAGGAGAATAATACAAAAGCAAGCGATGTTGGACTTGCAATGTTGTATTATAAAATGTTTACAAGCCTATCAACATAATCTGTAAATTTTAGATCAGTGCCTCTCAAACTATGATGATGAACGACTTATTTATTTTTAATATGGAATCTATTTCAGATACTCCATAAAATTAGGAAGATTATTTCATTCAAACAAAAAACCTCTCAATGTTTAAGACAATTTCAATATCACTGGCCCTGTTTCGGAGCTAAAGGATGGCAGTGCCCATATGCATTTTGGTGGTGGCAGCAGCAATTAGGGGCCTGCACACGTGGCTCTGAAAATTTGACTGAAAGAATATGAAAGGATTCTCTCAAACAAAGACAACAAATGTACTTTGTAAAATGTGAATTTCTTCTTCAAGAAGTTTTTAAAATACAGGATGGCGCAATAGGAAAAAGTGAATGTTATACACTATACAACTCTGAGTACTTAAATTTGATTTCCCAGATACTAAGGCTGAAGGGGAAAAAAAGATACCAGGAAGCTGTCGTCTGGCCACACACATACAAAGACACACACACACACACAACCACACTCTCACACATAAATAATACTAAATTGTTTAAAAAAATGATGGAGGGCAATAGCTTAGACTTCCTCAGTTTGGGCAAAATAGACTATATTAACTTCTATGAGGTTCAACTATCTTTTGAAATTAATAGTAATTTTCCAGCAAGAAATAGCATTTAAAAATGCATCTTCTCTTCATTAATGCAACATTGAACATGAAAAAATTGCTTCATATTTGCAAAATAGGGCCCAAAACAACCCAGCCAGGCAGGCAAGATCAACATATCACATTTGTCTCCCACTGAGCCACATGAAGATACATGGTTACAGAATTCAACTCTATTTTCAAATTCAAATCCTTCATTTTAAACACCAACTCATGACAACGTACTTCTTTTTTTTTTTTTTTTTTTTTTTTTTTTTATGTTTTTCGAGACAGGGTTTCTCTGTGGTTTTGGAGCCTGTCCTGGAACTAGCTCTTGTAGACCAGGCTGGTCTCGAACTCACAGAGATCCGCCTGCCTCTGCCTCCCAAGTGCTGGGATTAAAGGCGTGCGCCACCACCGCCCGGCGACAACGTACTTCTTTTAAAACTAAGTTTGTTCTCTCAAAGCACATCCACCTAAAATATTCTCAGGTCATACAGAAAAAAGGAAGGAAGGAAGGAAGGAAGGAAGGAAGGAAGGAAGGAAGGAAGGAAGGAAGGAAGGAAGGAAGGAAGGAAGGAAGGAAGGACGGACTTAAGTCCTGAAAATAAAAAAAAAAAATGTAAAGAGTTGTTAATTTCTAAACTGATTATAAAACAGGACACTGACTATAAAACACTGTATGCAATCTTTTTAAAACAGGAATCATTTTCCAGAAAACAAAATTAAAGGACGCATATTCTTTTCTTGCAATTCTGAGACTTGAAGATGAATGAGCCTTAATGTACTAGGCAGGCACTCTACCACTGAGCCATATCCCAGCCCTTTATTTATTTAGTCTTTCATTCATTTCATTTTGATAGTTGAATCTCTGATACCTGCTACAGCATTCTGAGTTACTGGGATTCTCGGCTATACAATCCAAACTAGTCTATATTTTCTTCATTTGTTTTTTATTTTTGTGGTTTTTTTAAAGTATACTTTTAATTAAATTTTTAATTTCAAAAATTATTACAGCTAAATAGATAACCACTTAGATAAAAGTATTTTTATTTTTCTTTGTTACCTAAATATAATTAATTTATCACTTAACAGATGTAAAATATTTTGCTGTAGATTTTTAAAGTTTGATAAAATCAGCATAAAAGAATTTTTCATTAATTACTACATAAAAACATTAGGAAAATTATGTTGGTTTCATTGTTTGTTTTTTAATCCCTGAAAATAGGTAAAAAAGTAATATTTCAAGTCAAATTCTTGCTGTATGACAAAGTAAAACAAAAGGAAATTTAAAACAATCAGGATGTGGTTAGAGGTTAACTACACAGAACCAGATGAGTTGGCTACTGACTCAATTTATCAGCTGGTTTTTATCTTCATTAACAAACCCACCACAAACAATATTTTATTTGGTTTCCAAATCTAAAATCGAATGTAATTTGTGAGCTTATTAACATCTATTTTTTTCATTGTGAGCATAAATATAGACACTAGAAGACTTATAATAAGATATTCTAATAATCTTGGGCTTGAAAATATACTGAAAATAAAAAAATGTATCTTCTTGTTCAACTAGTCTGAGGAGGGGGGTTAAAAATAGATAAGATTTATTTAAAAAGCAAAACAAAACAGAATCTGTTTTGTAAGGGAAAGGGTGTGACTAGGTAATGTCTTTTTTTTAAAGATTTGTTCATTTATTACATATGCAATGTTCTGCCCGCATGTATGCCTGAATGACAGAAGAGGGCACCAGATCTCTTTACAGATGGTTGTGTGAGCCACCATGTGGTTGCTGGGAATTGAACTGAGGACCTCTAGAAGTGTTCTTAACCTCTGAGACATCTCTCCAGCCCCAGGTAATGTTTCTAAGGGTGTATCTGAGCCAGATTATTACCAACAATAAAATTCTGTGTTTTAGACTTGTGCTTACTTGCTACCCCACACACTCACTGAAATAAATATTCCTTTCGATGCATGCTCATAAATTTGTCTCTGACTTATAAAGGTTCTGCTTTTGCAGTGCAGGAGACGTCATCCAGAGTTTCCACTGAGGAGCCAACGCAGCTCCCACTGAACTACCTCCTGATTAAAGCAATTTGCTCTTGCGGTCTGTTGGTTGGCTGACTGGTTGGTTTCATCCTGTTGCTCTAAGACAGTCGCACTGGGGGAATCCAGATAAGCCATCAACTTTCCATGGTCTCCCTGCTAAAGTCACAGATGTACACTACAACATTTGGCTTCCGAGAGTAACAAGTTTGTGCTACCGTGCCCAGCTTCAGAGTAGCTGCTGCTGGCTAAAGGCAAAACTCTTAAGTGATATCTCACAAGCACAGACCCTGAGATGAGACCCTGTCAAGATGGGCATAAAAAGAAGTTACCCTCTCACATTAACTTAAAATTAATTGGTTTGATAGTCTAATATCTCTAAAATATTTTTAATCGTGACTGATTTTAATCATAATGCCATTTGCATTACTATCCTACTGTAGAGTTAAATATAAAGAGATTCACTGACTAAATCTGATGATCTTCATCACCTTAACCATTAAATAAATTCTGGTTGATCAGAAATCATGTAGAAAAAATGCTATCTCCAGGACATGGAAAGCATTATAATTGGGAAATACATTTCATAAGAGGTGGAGATTTAAAAATCAGTTCAATGCAAAAAGAGAAATTTAGCAGAGGACTTCTTTTACATTAAAATAAGACTATTATGGAGCATCTCAGCTCAGGCAATAAAGGTGCTGCAGCCAAGCCTGAAAACCCTAGTTAGATTCCTCAAACTCACATGATAGAAGAAAAGAACAGATTCCTGCAGCTTGTCCTAGATATCCACATGTACATTTCAGTGTAAAACACAAGCAAATGCACACACACACACACACACACACACCAAAAAATGCATATTTTAAAACATGGACCACATGATGTGGGGGTCTCCTATGTGTTCTGTGATTACCATTAATGAATAAAGAAACTGCCTTGGCCTGTAGATAGGGCAGAACTTAGGTAGGCGGGAAGGACTGGACTTAATGTTGGGAGAAAGAAGGGCAGAGTCGGAGAGAGGGAGAGACGCTATGGAGCCACTGCCAAAGTCAGACATGCTGGAACTTTGCTAGTAGGCCACGACCTCGTGGTGATACACAGTTTAATAAAAATGGGTTAAATTAAGATATAAGAGTAAGCCAATAAAAAGCTAGAGCTAATGGGCCAAGCAGTGATTTAATTAATATAGTTTCTATTGTGGTTATCTCGGGGCTAAACTAGCCGGGTGGCCAGGAAGAACAAGCGGGCCCTCATCCTACAACCACACAATTTTAATTTCACTTAACAAACTCTTTAAATCATTGTACTACCTTTAATAGTTCAGCATTAAACTTAAATACATTACTTAAAAATTTTAAATCTTATTATTCAAACACCACTGGTAGCTTTAATAAATCATGACTTGTAATAACGTTAGCATCAGAATGTCCTTTTCATAGTTTCTTACCTATATTTTGATATTTATGAAAAGTATTCATGAATATGGTAGAAAATAAAACACCAGTATTAGTTTATTTGATATTCTTATACTACTTCTGGGGGTGAGAATGTTATATTGAAGGCCAGTAAGATGGCACAATAGATAAGGGAGCTTGCCACCATGCCCTCAGATCTGAGTTTAATCCCATTAGGTAGAAAGAAAGAATCGACTCCTGCACACTACTGTCTAACCCTCACAAGAATGGCATGACACACACACATACCAACACACATACAAAATAAATAAATGGGGGGGGACTTCAACTTGAATACTTTCAATCAATAAACTCTCAAAAAATATTCACAGTATAAGAAAAAGAAATAAAAAGAAGTCATAAAATTGAGTTCTGGGTGGTTATAAATTAAATGTTAATAAGAAATCTAGTTCCTTATGTGGCTATTGAGAATTTGAAATAACATTCATTAAGGCTACTGAGAAACTAAATTTTACATTAATTTAATTTTCATTAATTTTATTATTTTATTAAGCTTAATATTTAAAACTGTTATTCATGTCAGTTTCTAAGAAAATTTTAACTAAGTTGAAAAACTTCTGGGTCTGTGAATCGACTCTTAAACTGATAATTTTGTTAAATTAAAATGCATGCCATGTATCTCTCATGAAAAGGTAGCATTTGTGATCAAATTTGTGATAACCCAATTTCAAAGACATGGTACAAAAGGAGAATAAAAGGGTCTGCCAATGCGTTTTAAAACAATATATGGTAATTTCATAATACCTTTATATATTGGGCTAAATAAAATATTATAAAAACTCATTAAAGTGTTCTTGTACTTCATATTACTACAAAAATTCTTGAATTATGAAAGGTAGATAAATTTTATTTCTCTTGGACAGTTCTGCCTTATTCAAGACCTAAAACTTCTGCTAAATTCTAATTTTTATTCAAGACAAGGTCTCATTATATAACCCTCATCTGCAACTCCCTATGTAGCCCATAACTGACCTTAAATTCATAAAGAACTGTCTACCTCTGCCTCTTAAATGCTGGAGTTAAAGTCAGCTAGTGAAGTCCTGATTTGTGTATTGTTTGCAATGATCCCATCATATGAAGAATGAAGGTTCAGACCTATGAGAAATTGGCCAGGCCTTCCCCATATAGCTAAGGCTCAAAGGAACTGCCGAAGATTTCCTCCGGTTCTGGACTGAATGTGAGTGTCGGCAATGAATGCAAGTATAAGTGCTTAACAAAAATAGATCAATGTGTGCAAAACCTAGCAACTACAGCTTCCTCCTCCTGTGTGACTGCTGCCTGAGACTGTTCCCCCACAGAGGCCTCCTACCCTAGCTAGCTAACCCCTGCCCTTGTGCCGTACAGAACAAACATGCTGAAGTTTCAAGTTGTTGCTGCAGGTGACACCACTCCATCAAAGTGCACCTAACCTACCTAACCCCAGCTTTTCTGTAAATGTATCTGTGTGTCTATCCTTTCTTCTTCTCCTCACCACCCCAGTTAGGTTTCCAGACCCAGGCTTCATAGGTCTAGGTAGCCTGCGTGACCATCTTTTGCTCTGTTCAATTCTTTAAGGCACAACTCACATATAGAAAAACTTACATAAGGCACACACATACACATAAATAGTTCTATATTTTTACATTGATACAAGCAACTAGCCACCTGTGGTAGTTTGAATGTGATTGGTCCCCATAAGCTCATAGAGAACGGCACTATTGGGAAGTATGGCCTTATTGTAGTAGGTGTGGCCTTGTTGAAGGTATAATGGTCACTGTGGAGGCAGGCTTTGACATCATTTTGCTTAAGCTTCCCTCATTGTCACAGTCTTCTTCCTGTTGCCTTCTGATCAAGATGTAGCCAGCACTATATCTGCCTCCATGCTGCCACATTAGCCACCATGACTGATTGAACTTCTGAACTGTAGGTGACACCACTGAACCATAATGGATCAAACTTCTGAACTATAAGCAAACCACCACAATTAAATGTTTTTCTTTATGAGAGTTGAGGTCACCGTGGTGTTTCTTCACAGCAGTAGAAACCCTGACTAAGACACCACCATGGTGGTTTGAATGGAGTCACCCTACCTCAAGATCCAGCAATACCACTCTTGGGAATATACCCAAGAGATGCCCTAGCATACTACAAAAGCATTTGTTCAACTATGTTCATAGCAGCATTATTTGTAATAGCCAGAATCTGGAAACAACATAGATGCCCCTCAATGGAAGAATGGGTAAAGAAAGTGTGGAACATATACACATTAGAGTACTACTCAGTGGTAACAAAACAATGACATCTTGAATTTTGCATGCAAATGGATGGAAATAGAAAACACTGTCCTAAGTGAGATAACCCAGACTCAAAAAAGACGAATATGGTATGTACTCACTCATAAGTGGATTCTAGCCATAAACAAAGGACATTGAGCCTATAGTTCACAGTACTAGAGAAGCTAAATAATAAGGTGAACCCAAAGAAAAACAAAAATAGATCCTCCTGGAATTTGGAAGCAGACAAGATTGCCAGGCAAAAGTTGGGAACATGAGGGTGGGGGTGGGGTGGGTGGAAGGGGAGAGGGGAAGAGAGAAGGGAGAAGGGGAGGATTGGGGAAAGCTTGGGGGAGTGGGATGGTTGAAATGGAGGAAGGGCAGATATTGGAGCAGGGAGGAAGTTGTCTTAATTAAGGGAGCCATTTTAGGGTTGGCAAGAGACTTGGCTCTAGAGGAGTTCCCAGGTGTCCAACGGGATGTCCCCAGCTAGGTCCTTGGGCAGTAGAAAAGAGGGTGCCTGAACTGGACTTGTCCCATAGTCATACTGATGAATATCTCAAATATCACCATAGAACCTTTATCCCGTGATGGATAGAGATAGAGACAGAGACCCACATTGGAGCATTGAACTGAGCTCCCAAGGTCCAGTTGAAGAACAGAAGAAGGGAGAAGATCAAGGAAGTCAGGACCACGACTTGAATGGTATAATATTTATAATTAGCAAAAAAAAAAAAGTATACCCATAGGCTCACATATTTGAACACTTGGGTGGCGAGTTAATGGTAATTTTGGGGAAGTTGTAGAATTTTGAGAATGGAGGAAGTACATCCCTGGGGCAGGCTTTGGAGGCTTATAGGCTCACCCCACTTTTAATTCAATTCTCTCTCTCTCTCTCTCTCTCTCTCTCTCTCTCTCTCTCTCTCTCTTTCTCTCTCTCTCTCTCCCTTTCTCCCCTTCTGAATTCTGCTTGTGGTTGAAGATATATCTCTCAACTTCCTCCTCTAGATATCTGTTGCCATGCCTCTTCTCCAAATCTGGATTCTGCATCTGGAACTATGTGCCAAATAAACTCTTTATTCTGCAAGTCATTTTTTAGCATGGTATTTTACTACAGCAACAAAAAGTAGCTAATATACTAGCACAATAACTATGGCTTAAAGCACTTTCATCATTCAAGACAGTGTTGCGAAAGCTCCTTCTGCTCCTTCAGCCAATAGCCGATGAGATACCAGCCCATTGGGGCGTGGTCTCTCTTTAAAAAAGCAGACAACAGCCCTCTGCAATCTGGAAGGGAGCCTAGTCACCAGAATCAAAGCCGGAAGCCAGAGAGCGAGCGGAGGGCAGTGGCTGCTTTTTTAAAGAGAGAGAGACCACGCCCCAATGGGCTGGTATCTCAGCAGCTATTGGCTGAAGGAGTGGAAGGAGCTCCCGCAACAAGATGGTACCCTTTCACTCCAATCCCCTGACAACAATAATCTGTTTTTATCCCTATACCATTGGCATTTCCAGAATGTCTATAAATAGATTAATATATCATGTAAAATATTTCAATCTGACAATATCCAAGTCATACATAGCATACGCCTCTATAATACTAAAGATTATGATCACTTTCTTGTTTCTTTTGCTGATATCAAAGACTGCTTGACAATGTCTGTCTAATTCGGTCATTTCATTTTCAAAACATAGCTTTATTCCTTATTATTTTATGGATTTGCTTATCCTCCAAGCATAAGGCATAACATGCTGTCTTACAACTTTTCTCTAGGTCCTTCCAACCATAGACTACAAATTAAGAAGTCTTGTTGCTTGACACTGAACTTTTGTTTGTACTCTTAACGGTGTCTAATGTAGGTAACAGTACAGATGTCAAAAGAAAGGGATGATGAAGATGACAAAGACAAACAGCATTTGAGTGATCGAGGTCCCTGTCTAGCAGACAGAATGTCTACTGTGACTGAAGACTCAAAAGCAGTACAAGGCAGCAAATAAACAAGAATTGTGACACCGCTAGACACCTGCAAAGGCTCCTGAGGCTATCCATGTCAACATGTTCAGCAATATCGATCTTCTCTTTTGTAAGAACATGGCAGCAATGCTGGGTAAGGTTCCAGTACTCTTTCTAACACTATTTTCTCATATCCTGCTATTTCTTGTGCCTAGTAGTCTAGAAAGTAAAGATTCATGAATACACATATCATGATAGCATAAGCAACTGGACCACGTGATGTAAAATATTTAGTGAGTTCTACGACACTAGCTGAAAAGTCAGATAACTATTTGAATCATTAATATTAATCTAATAAAACATGCAAATTAAATTGGCATGACAGAACAATAAAATATTAATATCTTCAATGCTTTCAAAATACTCACTGAAGTCTCCAGTAAGAAAAACTGCTTCTGCTCCCGGGGCCCATTCTTTGCAGTATATGCCACCATCGGCACTTCTGTGGATGCCAAATGACTCATAGCCTCTGGAAAACTTATCGATCCCACCTTCGTTTTCTCCAATGTCACTCAAAATCTGGGTAAACTTCTTATACCTTTGAAAAAGTTCAATAAAAAAGAAGTTAGAAAGTTTGACTTCCAAAAGGAAGTAACATAGTCAAATCGGCAAGAAAATAAAATTACAGCAAAGTTTTACAAAATTTTCCTGAGGCTCTGTCAGCTCTCTGATCTCTTTGTCACAGCCCCTCAGCTGTGTCTTTGAAGCAAGAAAGGGGCCACAAATAATATGTTAATGACAGTTTGGTTGTTTCCAGTGACTATGATTACAAAAGCAGGAGGTGACAAGTCAAATTTGACCTGTGGGCTGCAGTTTGTCTACCCTTACCCTAAATCATCTGAGCATGGAAAGAACTCTTATCATGCCTCATCACAAAAGCCAGTAAGCACAGAGGGAAACTGAAGATTCCCAGGCAGAGAAGGACACAGCAAGATTATTGCTGCTCCATACCCTCCTCCAGATTCCCAGCATTCCAGGATCATTACTGGCACATTTAAAAAGAAAAAAAAAAAAAGAAGGAAGGAAGGAGGAAGGGTAGAAGAAAGGGAGGAAGGAAAGAAGGAAGGAGGAAATATAACAACAAAAACTCTACTTATTTCATTAGTCACTGCTTATATCTGAAGCAAATTTGGAGAAAAAACAACAAAACTAAACTACTAAACTGTGAAGCATATCTTAGTCATGGTTACTACAATTATGATGAAACACTATGACCAAAGCAACTTGGGGAGGAATGGTTTATTTGGCTTCTAAATCACTGTTGATCATTAAAGGACATTAGGCAGGAACTCAAACAGAGCAGAAACTTGGAGGCAGAAGCTGATATGGAGGTCATGATGGAGTGGTGTTTACTTGCTTGCTTTGTGTAGCTTGTCCAAGAAGCAAGACCGCAAAACCAGGAGGTTCCAACTACATGGGCTAAGTCCTTCCCACATCAATCACTAATTAAGGAAATGTCCTATTGTCTTGCCTACAGCCCCTATTAAAAAGGCATTTTCTCAAATGAGGCTCCTTCCTCTCTAATGATTCCAGCTTGTGTCAATATGGCATAAAACTAGTCAGCATAAAGATCTTTTACATAAAAAGTAAAGATATGCCTCAAGATGTACTGGTATTTCATTTGTATTTTAATAAATAAAGATTGCCTGAAAATCAGAAAGGTAAAACAGCTGCACTGGCCAGCCTTACAGACACCAGGCAGCAAAGCAAGGACACACACCTTTAATCCCAGGAACCACACAAACTTGCCAAAGGAAAAAAGAAAAAGAAAAAAAAAAAAAAAAAAAAAAAAACAGGCAGTAGTGGTGCAGCCCTTAATCCCGGAACTAGAGAGGATTATAAAACAGGAGAAGACAGCTCTCAATCTCAGTCTCATTCTCAAGTATCCTGCAGGCAGGATCACTATTTTTGGACTAAGGTCAAGGTAAGAGTCAGTGACTGACTGCTTTGCTTTTCTGGTCTTCAGGTTGAACCCACTATCTGTCTATGAGTTTTTATTAATTGTGCTTCAGCAAGATGAATCTCTCTACAGCATCTTCTGCAAATCTATAGGGAAAAAGAAAGGATGTTCCGAGAAAGATGGTATGAATCTAAATGGAAATGTACAGGGAACATATAAAATCATGGAGGCTAACTAATAAAGCAAAGTGAACTTAGTTAAACAGACAAGAATCTATATCTACTTCATGCTATACAGTAAGTGATCTTAAAAACGAGTCCAACAAATGTAAACTAAAGAACTCTATAACAATTAACAGAAGGAGAATTTAAATGTAACTGAAGGCCTAAGGAGAGAGAGACAGTCAGGTGGTTCCGTGAGAAATGGTGCTTGCTACCAAACCAGCTGAACTGAGTTTGATCCCTCGAGCCTACATGAAGAACGGAGAGAATCAACTCCTATAAAACGTTTTAAGTCCTGTACACACATACACAAACTAAAGCAAGGTGAAAAGAAAAAGATGATAAAAAGATGTGCTTCAGGAAAATAACTGATAAGTTAGGATAACTAAAAATTACAAATAATTGCATAATTAACAAGTAATTAGTAACTAATTAAAATATTAACAAAATATTAAATCGATTAAAAATAAGCATCCAAAATGAAAATGAACCAAACAAGGAGAGGAGGTAACTCTGAAAAAAACAAGAAAAGTAGGTTTAAATGACAGCTTTTTGTAAATAATTAAATCTGTATATGAAAAAAAAGACCATGCCGTATGTTACATTTTGAATATAATATGTTTCCCATGGACTCATCTGCTCAAGCATGGTCCCCAGATGGTGGTGCCAATGTGAGAACTTTTAGCAGGTGGAGCACAGCTAGCGGAAGGTAATCACTGAGATGGTGGTCGGTGAGGGTTCTTTGGAGCTGGTCCCCTCTTTTCTTGGCTTCCTGACTGTTATAATTATACTGGCCTGCCCTGTCACCTGGGTGACATGCTCTTTAAGAGGAAAGCTCTGCCCACTCCTGATCTCCCAATCTCCCACTTCCCTCCAAGGCAAGCTGATCACCATGCTTCTTTTCTTCTTTTTCTCTCTCTACCTATTCTCCACCCATCCATACCTCCTACTCTCTCATACCCTCATGTACTCACTAAATAAACTCTCCATAACCAAGCTCTCTCTGCATGGTGTATCTGTCTGTCTCCGACCCACTGTGGGACCTGTCAGGGTCACCTGTGTCATAAATCATTAACAATTCCCCCATCACACAGTCTTACTACCATATTTTATCTGGGGCTCATAAAAAACAGAGCCAGGCACAAGCTATTGCAATTCCTCCTGGTGGCCCATCAGAACCTGAAGGTAAGGGCCTAGTGCTGAAGAGTCGAATTATAAGAAATGTAGAAATCAAGCGGGAATGGAGCTAGCAGCATTCTCTCTGCTGGCCATGTCTAAGAGTACTCCAAGGTGCTAATCAGGCTGATGAAGAGAAAGGCCTTCAACAGCCTTACCCTCAGGCCCCACATGCTAAAGACCATGTACCAGGCAAGATGAGAACCAACTATTTTCTGAACTGGATTTGAGGCCTGCTCTGCAGGAGCGAATGCACAACTGGTACTGAGTTAAAAGCCTGTTAGTCTAAGTAATTTCCCTGTATGCCCAGAGGTTAGTGCTGCTGTGAGCTTAGGTTGGAGAGGCCGCTTCTATCACAGTAGGCAGTAATTAATTCAGGGACTCATAACTGGTCCAAGTGCTGAGAATAAGTGACTGTTCAATGTCAGCCCTGGACTGGACATCGCTCAGGGAATGTCACAAGAGAGAGGAAGAGGAGGGAATGTAAGAGCCAGAGGAAGGGCTAGAGTGCTGCTGAATACAACCGATCGTCCCACTTGATAAGGCTTTTTGGCCCAGTAACTCAGAGCAGCTTTGAGTATGTGCACAAGACTGACTCATGATTGGACCTATCAACATTCTGTCATAGAAGTGGGCGGGGTTTTATGAGGGGAGAAGATTTGTAAACAATGATTGCTTAGAGATCTCACTCCTTTCTTGGTATCTATAGAAAGCTAATGGTAGCAGGGGTAAATTATCCATGCACCCGTAGGTAACTTTTCAGCTGTATTACCAGAAGAAGCAAAGCCTGACTCAAATCACTGGGCAGGAAAATAAAGAGAGAGAAAGGAGAGAGAGAGAGAAAGAGAAAGAGAGAGAGAGAGAGAGAGAGAGAGAGAGAGAGAGAGAGAGAGAACACTGAGGGGCTGTGCATTGTGGTTAAACCACAGAGAAACTCTGGAACAAGTATTACTACAAAATAGGGCCTTGGCTGACAGATAAAAAATCAAATTGAAAAATAAAATATGGTGAAAATCACTCACCACCAAGTAAAAATTCATTATAGATTTTATGCTTTCTAATTTCCTGAGAAGGCTTAGATGAACATCTGCAAAATAACATATAATTAGGTAGAGAGAGTTACATATGAATCTTAACAATATTTTTTCATTTTATTTTAATTTCATTCTTTAAAATAAGTAAAATGAGTTAACATTAAATGCATCATATGCAATTCACTCATGTTTATGGATTTTTCTGCATTCTCCTACCAACAGACTATCATATAAAACTAATAAGAATGCTATTCCTTTGAAGTATTAATGATTGATTTTGAAGAGAGGGAGACTGGCTTTCTGTGGTTTTGCTTGTTTGGTAGTTCCTGTGCAAGGTTTCTTTTCTTGTCTTTCTTACTTTGCTCTCTTTTCTTCTTTTATAAAATGTGAGTACTACTTTAAGAAATTAGTTTTCTATAACTCATGATTTTTATATTAAATCCGCTAGATAGTCTTATATAATATTCATAGCAATTTCACTAGGTATGCAAAACTCTGTTTGTAAAATTTACAGAACTGAAACCATGTGAAATAGAGTTTTGGCGGTAACCTGGGTTTCTGAAATTGTTACGGGCTGAGCTCAGATATAAAAAATAATGAATGATAAACCAGCACCGTAAGTTAGCAGGGGAAAAGGCATATCTAGTAACACAGTGCAACTGTGAGCCTGTCATTAAAATGTTATCCTTAAGTACATAAAGCCATGAAAGTCCAAATCTGAACCTTCAGCCCTAATCCCTACTAAATGACCAGCCAGTGTGGACAGGGAGTAGTTGGGGTCATGGCGGGGAGGGGGCGACAAATACTCAAGGTTCTTTGTTGGAATACAAAAGAACAAAAGAATAATCTAGCATCCATCATTCAAATCTCAAATCTCAAAAACTGCTTTATTCAAGCAACTCCCTTTTCAGAAATGTATTCTTCAGACACATTCCATAAGAAGAAAAGCACCTATGTATAAAATTATGGCACTGTTTATAGCCAACTTTGGGAAATAATCTGTCTAGTGTACAATGGGAAACTAGTTGAATAGAATTGCAAAATATCCAAACAGGAAATGGCAGTTGGGCCTCTAAGAAGAATGAGGTCAAACAAAATGTGCTAATAATGGAATAACGTGCAAGGAAATCACTGATGCACTGCAGTCTTAATCCGGAGACCCAGCCTGCATTCTTGGTAAAGCTGTGCAGGTGCTGTACACCTGAGGCATTGAACATATGGAAGACACACAATATGACAAGAGAATGCTTTGCTAGTGAGGTTGGCCATGGAATGCTGGGAGTAACAAGGAAACGGGAGCTGCTTTGATACAACCAACACAGGTACCACTGCCCTCTAACTCTTAGCAGCTCTGTTGCCAAGCATGCTTTACCCAATCAGGTACTTTGCTAAAGGCAAGAAAAGAAGAAAAAGATCAGCATTTCTTATGAACTTAACAGTTTCAAAATTCTTAAAATAATGACCAAAGCAGGCTATGAATATGATTGAAATACCCAAAACCTTTAAAAATCTGTGAAAAGTTTCTTTCTTTTTAAAAATAGCCTCCATATACAAGTCAGATCCACTTCTTCGGATGCATTTTATTTCACTCTGACCCTTTTTAGATCCAGTTCTTTTTGAAGAAAATTCTAATTCAGAGAGAGCAACTGCCATTAAGTAATAATCATGCAATAAAATGAAGAAACAATATGAAAAGACTAATGAAATCAGGGTTGAGGGCAAAAAAATACAAATTATCATAATATAAAGAAAAATACTTAGTTCTAAAAGACATACATTTTCAGAGGTTAAATACTATAATAATTTTATTGTCAATCTACATATGATGCACTAAAAACACATTCTTAGATTTAAGCTATATTTTATTTAACTCACTTTTACAAAATTTGCTAAGAATATGTTCCAGGGCTCTGTCTGGTAAAGTTTCAATGGAAACAGGATTAGAGCACGCTATTACTTTCACTAAGTATCTTGACTTCCCTCAAGGTCAGCCCTGTAGCTTCTAAAAGAGGAATACACATTCCACTTTGAAATCACTATGGCTGGGGAAAAAAGAAAATGCCTGGGGGTACAGCAAGCTCATCATGCCTATGCCCTCTCGGGCTATCAGCATCTCTCTTAATATTTTTTCTATGCATTTATAGGATACTTAAAAAATAGGTCAAATGTTCGTAACCAAAACTACATTATGATGTTAATATTCGATCAAGCATTTTGAACAGACATGAAAAACTATTGTAAATAATGCAACCTACATTAATTAACCATTTTTTAAAAGGGGGGGGGAGGTGAAATAGAAGCACATAAATACAAAAGTTATTTAAGGCCAGGAAAATAAAACCAATAGGGATATATCATTATTGGCCCCAAGAGGTATCTTCAATAAAATCTCAAGCTAAAATCATCTGTCGTTAAGAAGCCAGGGCCTATGTTTTATTCCTGAAGCTATTCATCTTACAATTAGGAGTAACAGCACAAGATAACAATAGCTTCACCTCCAGGACTAAAGAGTCCAAGTTTATTTATTTATTTACTTTTTTAGCCTCTGTATATGACCTTGAATAAGCCACTTAAGCTCTTTTCTCTTTCTGCCCTGCCCCTGTTCAATGTGGAGAAACCTCATAGGTCACGGGGAATCAATGAAGGCACAGTGGGATCCTTCCTGCAGTAGCCAGCAAGTACTCAGTAGGTACTGGCTGTAGCTTTTCTACAAACGGAAATGGCAGTGCACCACTATTCTTTTCAATGTAGCAATTGCCTTGTATTGAAAACACGTGTTTAAACTTTAATGTACATGCTAATTAGGGCCCATTTATGTTTCCCTCTCAAATCCCAAAAGGTCCCTGAGACCTGTACTCAGTATTCCATACTGACTTTTCATATACAGGTTTTGGGAAATCTGAGTTTTTTTTTTTTTTTTTTTTTAAAAAAAAAAGACTGATTTAATGAAATCAATAGGGAGGCTAAGAAAGTAAAAGTAAAAGAAGTTGGGAACATGAGAGGAAAAAATGGTGCAGTTCAAACATTTTCTTCCCAGAAGATGACCTATACTAGATGGTACGTTAGTAGTGAAGCTCCAGTGTAAGATAGGGTTGTGAAGATCACAGTTGTGTAGTAGAAAATGGTTCATGTCTACCTGAAAATGTCTCTGATATAAAACCCATTCTTCTGAGTGAGATACAAATACAATCAACCCTTGCGAGAAGTTCCTTGATAAGTGAAGAACCAAAGTTCCTCCATTTTGTCCTCTGCCTCCATCTTTCATCTTGTGTAAGCTATTTCCTGTAAAACATTCCAGTCCTCAAAAATGGCTAGGGAAAAGAGGAACAGGGTAGCCATCTGGAAAATACAGATAACCACAGAATGTCCCCACCTGAAGATCAGCCAATAAGAAAACCTGACAAGCAACAGGAGAGGTTCCAAAACCAAATTTGTGAAAAGTCCCTAGATAGGAGCCAATTAGGACTGAACCTGTCACCCAAACCCTGCTAATGTAAATGTTCTGTGTTTCGCCTTAAATAGTGCTCTCTAGAAGTATGGGGTACCTCCTGTCGTTGCTGCACTGACAAGGTCCCTGTCAGCTTGAATACGTGTACACAATAAACCTTGTGGGAGCCCAGGTAGTTTGGATGCTCACCTTAATAGACCTGGATGGAGGTGGGTGGTCCTTGGACCTCCCACAGGGCAGAGAAACCTGCTTGCTCTTTGGGCTGAGGAGGAAGGAAGACTTGATTGGGGGAGGGGGAGGGAATGGGAGGTGGTGGCAGGGAAGAGGCAGAAATCTTTAATAATTAAATTAATTAATTAATTAATAAAAAAAATCAGCAAGAAAAAAAAATAAAAAAAAAATAAACCTTGCTTTTGCATTTTAGTGAGTTGGTCTCCCTGGTGGTCTTTAGGGGTCCCCATGGACTGGGCACAATACTAAGTAGCTCAGACTATGAGATCTTATTCTTTTCTCTTCATTCTAGAAGAAATTAACAATCCAGGCAAGAAGCACAACAAGGTAGAAAAGGATAGAGACTAGAGAGAAGGGTGGGAGAGTCTGCGCTCTTAGAAGATAGAAGAGAATGAAGTCAATCAATAAGAAGATTTAGGGCTTGTGCTGGTTTAAATGAAAATGACCTGCATAGACTCACATGCTTGAATACTTGGTCCCCAGTTGATGGAATTGTTTGGGAAGTATTAAGAGGTGTAGCCTTGCTGAGGTACATGTGACTTGGAATAGGTTTCGAAGCTTCTAAGACCTCCCAGGAAGCTCCCAGGGGTGTCTCTGGCTCCTGCTTGCTTCAGCTGTCTGGCACTTGCACTCTCTGTTCTGCCATCATGGTCCCTAACCTCTGAAACTTTAATCCCAAAATAAATCTTTGTTCTATAATGTGCCTTGGTAATGGTTTCTTTGCACAGCAACAGAAAAATAACAAGTATAGATGCTTAGCAGAAACCTTTTTCTTTCAGTGAAAATATCCACAATGCACAGAAGTGTCCACATATGGAGGCTGCCAAGTGATGGTTAGGCCATTAAGACGTCACAATGAATATTTTATGTCTCTCAACAAAAGCAAATACTTAACAACAACAAATAAACAAAACCCTAATGCTTCAGCTCCATAATGCTTGAACTGCAGGAATACAATAATTAGCAGAAAAAAAGTTTCAATGGTAATAATTTGAAAGGTGGTTTTTGTAAGTTTGAGTCTATCAATTAATGAGTCCTTATTAAATAGAAAATATTGGAAGCACATGATCAGTCCAAAACTGGTCATTGAAAATCACTGAAACTTGGATCTCGTAGTACATGTTTGCATTGGTCAACGTTATGTTACCACCACAAAATACCTGAGTCAACTAACTTTCTAAAGAGAAAGAATCTAGGCTTTAAATGGGATATCTGTATTACAGCCCAGAAAGCCAAGGAGCATCGCAGAGGAGCAGGTGAAAATACTGTGAAAGAAAGGTGATGGAGAGCAGCACCTGGAAAGCTGTCGTCTGGCTATGAGGTCACTGCTGCACTCATTAGCACATAGCTGATTTAGTCATCTGTGCTGCACAGATGAAAATGAAAAGAGGACGAATGGTTTAGATGAAAAGGGGTCACCGGGAGTGAAAGGAGACTAAGAGAGAGTGAAGGGGATTCATAAAACATTGTTTCATGTATAAACTATCAAAAACTACTTTTAATTGGATTAGAAACAAGTATCTTTCTGTAAAGGGAAAAGGTATTTAGCTCACAGCCCTCTGAGTCCATCCTTTGATAAGACTAACACACTGCGACTATAGGAAATCCTACAGCCAATAGTTAACCGCCCACTGGGGCGTGGCCTTTTATACATGTGTCCAGCCTCTTTTCTGGCTGTGGAATTCAGTTGCTGTTCTCTGTTCCAGCAGAGAATACTGATTTGTGAGTCTAACCAATCTGGTGGATAGAGCAAATTCCAGAGAAGCCCAAGCTATGTAGAGAAATCTCTGTCTCAAAAAAAAAAAAAAAAAAAAAAAAAAAAAGATAATGTTTTTAAAATAAGAAACAAAAAGTGTCAAACAACAAAAAGTTGCAACGATTATACCATATTAATTTTACATTACAAGATCTAGGTATCGCCGGGCGGTGGTGGCGCACGCCTTTAATCCCAGCACTTGGGAGGCAGAGGCAAGCGGATCTCTGTGAGTTGGAGACCAGCCTGGTCTACAAGAGCTAGTTCCAGGACAGGCTCCAAAACCACAGAGAAACCCTGTCTCGAAAAACCAAAAAAAAAAAAAAAAAAAAAAAAAAAAAAAAAAAAAAAAAAGATCTAGGTATCAATTCAAATACAAGATAATACAATACGCCAAAATGCAACTTTTAACAATTCTTATTCAGGCACAGTGAGCTGGACAGCTCAGTGAACGGAGGTGCTCGCTGGCCGACCTGGGCTCAGAGTTTGATTCCAGTATCCCACAGGATGGCAGAAGGGAACTGATTCCCAAAGGTGGCCTCTGACCCCCACATGTTCTGTGCTTCAGCTCTCATGCACACTCCTGTGGTACATGGGCATTCAAAGTTCCCAACCCCCATCCCTACATGCGCGAGCGCGCGCACACACACAAAATAAAAAAAATAAAAATCATGAGAGCACAACAGTTAACTTCTTGCTTCCCGATATTAAGCAACTGCTATTTAAATAACAATTTTCTCTTAGCTAGCATACAGTCAACCTTAATTTTAAAAATGGTCTCTACAATAACAGAGAAAAATGATGCTTATATCAAAATTATTTAAAATTTTCAGGAGGAAGGAAAAGGAATTCCACTGAAAATTGTCCTTTAAAAAGAAGAGTTGTTCCTACCTACAATCGTGTCCTGTCAATAAGTAATGGTTGCAGTTTGTTAAATACTCTTTCCTAATTCTGGCACTGAGCCACAGAAGAGCAACGGCTAGAGACCACTGCTGAAATCTTATAAGGTTGAAAATCTCCCTTTATAGTGAAATATTCATAAATTCACAATTGCTCAATACAGTTTGCTTGATGATATTATTTTAAAAGTCATATAGAATCCATCTCTTTTAATTATAAAATATTTATTGCTAGAATTCTACTTTTTGACTGGCAATGCTATACAGTTGAAGAAACACAAGGAAAGACCTACTATATAGCCATTAATGTAAACATATTTTGACTTTTTAACAGATTAATTAATTATAATAAATTAACAAAATGTAGCTAGAAATTAATTTTAATCGCTGTGCCTTGTCTCATGGTTGTGAGCAAATTACTAATGTATTACCCTTGCAGTTTACTAAGGTATGATTAATGGTTAATATTAAAATTCTTGGGGTCTTCTGGCAAAGCGAAAACATGATTGCCTAACTAGGAAAATAAATCCTCTGACTGCAATAAATCAGAATTACTGAAGGTAAAGCCTGTGAGCTGGCCCATCTGGTCAGTCCTGGGAGCACCAGGACTTGTCACAAGCAGAAGCTGCCAGCCGCCTTCCCAGGCTCTCTTTCGAGTCACGCTCCTGTTCACGTCTCTGCTACATGCTCTGCTGATTACCATGGAAAAGGGCAGAGCTGTAACTGTTCGACTGACCTTTCGGTTTATTTTCTCTTGTGTAATCTGAAACAGGAGCTAACACAGTCTTAGGCTACTGATTTCTACAAAGCATTCTGACTTCATGTTTCAACAGTCTTGGCTCAAATAGCACAGTGCTCTCCTGTGTTCATGTTTCTTTGCTCCGAAATCACATGGGAACACTAGCTCTATGCATGAGAGACAGAAACTCTGGGTCCTCGACTTAGCAGACCCACAGTCTACGATGCCCCTAGAGTGTAAGGCCATCCAACTTGTGAGCAATAATTCCAAGCTCCCATAACCCAGCTAAAATCTTGGTTTCATGGTGAATTTAGCATGACTATAGACAAAAAACAACCATGTATATTTCTTTTCTGTCTTTTGATAAGAATGCCACGATATTCAATCACTGTCAAAAAATTTATACTCATCCTAGAAAACAAAAGCACAAAAATTTTTTAGAAGTCAAAAAGCACATATTTGAGACCCAACACCAGCCATGTGACCTGGAGGAAAATAAATAAGAAGATTTAGGTTCCTCTTCCTTAAAATTGAAATGCTGCATACAGATCAACTAACACCTAAATACATACTCTAAACTTCTGTAGCTCTTAGTTCTCTTAGTTGTATAGTACACTGATCCACACATCTTTTATACCAAACAATGGTGAAATATCAAAGGTCTATCAAAAATTATAACAGTTCTTTGCATTTATAATGAGAGATGAAGGCTTCAAAATTCTGTCTGCTGAAAAACTATAAACATTGAAAAACTTTCACAGCTACTCACTCCCCAATATATTTGCAAGATTTCTTTTAAAGCATAAAATTTCAATCCTTATCTATAAAAACAAAAGATTGTTTTAAATAATTTTTAATAATCATACTCTATTGTCAATTCATGTGTCTTGTTTACACACCTCCATTAATTATTTCATTATACAACTAATGCCCTAATACAGTCCAAACATAATAGCCTTGAAAGCATAGGGTGGCAGGTACAGTGACCTGGATGCTATGGCATATTATTTCTCCCAAAGTACTTTTATTCTTTTACTTTATACCCAAACAGGGTTGAGAATAGGTCTACAGTTGTATAATACAGTGTGGCTATAGAATAACACTTATAATATTATCAAGAGTACTTATAGCCGGGCGGTGGTGGCGCACACCTTTAATCCCAGCACTTGGGAGGCAGAGGCAGGCGGATCTCTGTGAGTTCGAAACCAGCCTGGTCTACAAGAGCTAGTTCCAGGACAGGCTCCAAAACCACAGAGAAACCCTGTCTCGAAAAAAAAAAAAAAAGAGTACTTATAATAGAATAACTACTATAAAAAAAAAAAACATATGCTAAAAAAAGATAGGAAAAAAATTCAGACCTAAATTACATTCAATTAGTATCAAATTTACTTCTCAGTAAAGCCATGATTGGATTCAGGAGTCTTTTCAAGGTAAGTAAAACAGAATTATAAGTAGACTAAGAATACCTGTTACTTATGGACAACAGTTTTCTACCTTTGTGTTCCCAAAATGTATTGGGCAAACCTCAGACTAACAGGGACAGTTAATAAGTAGCCTATTCATCCAGAATTCCATAGCCTATAGATTATTCAAGGTCAACCTTGCCCGAGGCTAGGTCCACAAAAAGCGAAGGTCAAACTTCCAAGACGGTATAATCATTCAATATTATAAATCTCTTGTTCATATAAAATGCTCTTCACTGCAGTGATAAACACCATGAACAAGAACAAACTAGAGGGAGGCAGAGACAGGCGGATCTTTGTGAGTTCGAGGCCGGCCTGGTCTACAAGAGCTAGTTCCAGGACAGGCTCCGTAGCTACAGAGAAACCCTGTCTCGAAAAACCACAAAAAAAAAAAAAAAAAAAAAAAAAAAAAAAGAACAAACTAGAGGAGTAAAAAGATTAGTCATCTTAGATGTTACAGTCCACGGAAGCCATGGCAACGGCACAGGACAGGAACCTGAAAGTAGGAACTGAAGACCATGGATGAATGCTGCATACTGCCTTGTTCTCTATGACATGTTCATCTTATTTTGTTATACAACTCAGAACCATCAGCACAGAGGTGGCCCTGCCCACAGGTGAGCTGGGTCCTTTCATATCAATCAGCAATCAAAAAAAAAAAAATGCCCCAATAACATACCACAGACCAACTTATTGGAGGCAATTAATCAGTCGAGATTCTCCTTCCAAGGAACACAGAAGTTTGTTGCCAAGCTGACAAAGATAATTGCCAGTACAAACAGATGGATGTGTCCTAAAGTCAAGGAGTTTTTTGTTTTTTGTTTTCTATTTTATATTCTCACTACTCCATACAAAATTCTTTAAGGTAGTGAGTACAAACAAAAAGTTCTCTCAGTATGTCTCATTCTGGGATGCTTGAAAGAGGAGAAAATTCATTCATCTGTAGTTGCTTCACTGAGAGTTGCTATTATTGAGCATTTACTATGCATTCAGCAAGATGCTGAATGATATATAAGCAATAACTTACTGTTCTGTGAAAATAAATTCTGCTTTATTGAAATAAAAGAGGAACCCAAGGATCAGAAAGTTAACTTATTTGACCAAGATCCTTCAGAAGAAATTCTCTTGAAATTTATGTTAAAGAATCTTAAAATATAGTTGTTCTTATAATAATGACTTGTAACAGTGATTAATTCATCTCAATTTCAAATCATTTTTAATAATTCTCAAAGTTCTTATGGGAAAATTTAGCTGCTAGAATTAATACTTCTGCATAATAACTTCTAATTACTGAGCACTGTCCATGAATAGAATAGACATGATTTTATTGAATATTTAACATTCATACACAAATTATCAGGAAGTTTTAGATCTATATTTAGTAATATACACAGTTCATTTATGCTACAACATGAAAGGTGAATTAAATTTCAAGGGCTGTTTGCTGTATGTTTAGATATTGATATACACTAAGAGATAACAAAGATATCTGAAGATTTTTATGACAGAACATGACTGAGCTGTAAAAATATGTTTCCTTATTGTCATCTCTATTTCCCATTTTTCTAGTATAAGCATGCAAAAATAGGAACATAAAATAGAGAAAGATCTATATTATTTGTAAAATTATAAAGCTTAAAGGCAAAGCATGTTTCCTAATGCCTCCGTTAACAGAGAGCTGTTCAGAGAACTGTGCTGAAAGCTGTAACTCTGAGGTGGAGAGGTGACTCAGAGGCCAAGAGCACTAACTGCTCTTGCAAAGGATACTGATTCAGTTCACAGCATCCAATGAAAGCTCACAACCTCCTACAACTAAAGTTCCAGAAGATTCAATATCCATTCCTAATGCCCAAGAATTTATTACGCATAAGCGTGGTGGTCATGCAAAGACTCAGACACAAACACACACAAAATTCCTAACTGCCATAGTTTAAGAGTGCAACCCATCAGCATGGATCACACTAATGAAATAAACCTACTAAAACTCAAAGCTGATTGATTCTGCACTTGTTCACTTTCCCAATGCCTTTCAACCATTTATTTTCACTCAAAAGAATGCTTAGTTTCCAAGGCATGAGCATACATGTGCACACCTACTACCTAGGTGTATGTATACATACCTAATTTCAAATATGCATAATCTACTTAAAACACAAATCTAATCTAGTGCCTGGATATTGTAGACACCAGGAGTAAAATATCCCTTGAAATTAAAACACTAGTTAATTAACTAGAAACCTGACTCCTGTCCTCAGCTAACTACACCCTGCGAGTGGTCCCTTGTTGCTCTCACTTCTCTTCCATCATCATGTCCTCAAGGATATATAACATGTTGTAAAACCCCATGGATTTTCTGAGCAGTCCTCAAATGTGAACTGCACTTCACCCCAGACAAGCAGTCTCAAACGCTAAATGGGGGGAGGGGAGCGGGCAGGAGAGCTGCAATAGCAACTAAATAAACCATTTCCATTTTATCCACCTCCCATTTTTTTCCCTAACAAACTGTGAAGTGTATCTTAAATTACTGTAGTGTCTGTTGCACATATAATCCCAGTGATAGGTCTATTTTATTGCTGTTCGCTTCAATGCCTGTTTCCCTTCTCTTTTCTGATTTCAGCTCCACTCTCAAGAACACCCTCACAAACAGTAAATATAAGAGCAGGGGCACTGAAAGCAGGATGTGCTCATTCTCCTCTAAGACTGGTCGCCACCAGCACACACTAGCTGGCTCTGCACCCTCAAGAGGAACATTATTTCTATGTAAGAACTTCCAGAGAAGGGGAGGCAGCTGGGTAATGATGGGTCTGCAGCCATGCACTCTACCTGCTCGCCTCTTGCTCACCTGCTAGGAAAAGCCCTTGGCATTCTGCCTCCCAAATCAACTTCAGCATCAAAGCTGGAGCTGTAAGTCCTTGCTTGCTTGTTTCCCTTTTCTTGTTGTTTGTGTTTCTTGTCTTTAGAAAACATTTGCTTCCAACTCCCTCCCTTTATCTTGTTACAGGAGCCATCCCCTAAGTAATAATTGTACCCATCAAGAACTGGGCAGCTTAACAAGTGCAGAGAAAAGAGTGTTTGACATTTCTCTCCACCAGAATCCATCCTAACTTTTGGCACTGGTTCAGTGAACATGGCTGTAATTGAGAGATGCCTGAATGGAACAAAAGATTCATTCTACAATAGAAATGTATGCCCTTAAAATATGTTACATAGGGTATTTCAAGACTAAATAGATTCAATCCCAATTAAAGAGTGTTCACCACCATTTCCTTCTAAACATGAAGGACGGAAATGCTTCCTACTCCATTCCGTTCATTAACATACTCTTCCCGAGCTGTTTCCCACAGCTCTGTGGTATCAATATAGATGTTAAAATCATATTTTCTTGAAGTCACCTACCATCTAAAATCCTTGTAACCAAAAAAGAGAAACATGGGTTTTACCAGAAAAACAAATATAAAAAAAAAACAAAAACAAAAAAACCAAACCAATCCCTCAAATTATTCCAAAATTTCTTTGTTATGTTTCCACAGTTCTAGTAACAGTTCCAGTTCTGGAGCCATTGTACCCTCAGGTAGCACACGTTTTTTTAATGACTTGATCTAATACATAACAATGTGGATTTTACACTGAAAGAAAAACTTATGTTTCCCAAAGAAAGATGCAAATCTAAGTTCTGGGGTTTGTGCGTGTTCGTGCACAAATGATCAAAAGCCAAATGAGCATACAAACCCTGGACATGTGTCACATAAATCCAATGTGCAAGGAGCAGCCTTTAAAACTGCCTTCCACTGTACTCTCTCTGCAGCTGACCCAACAGGAACGTTAGTCAAAATCACAGCATGTGGGATGCTTACTTCACTTTACCAGGCCCAGTTTCTGGAGACATTGGTCATAAACGGGCATATGAACACACACATTTTCTTACACATACCTAAAACTATTCTTAATGTTTACTGCTATACATATCCCTTCTTACTGGACATTACTAAAACTTATCAAAAGGATGTTTTCTCCTTTTGATTCTTTCATTTATTTATTTATGTCTTTTATGAATTGCATAAAAAATATATCTCATGTTCTAAATTTGATAAAATTTAGTGTTTATTTCTAATACAATTATATTTCCCCTTTGAGCATTATAGCCTCTGTCAAGACATCTCACTCTAGAGTTTTTGCTTTCCTTCAGTGCGAGGGGGCCTATGGTTTATTGTCTTGAAGTGGTTGTTGTGGCTCAATTGCTTGCTTGCTTTACTAAAAGTGTCCTGGGGACATTCTGAGATACATTCAGATTATGTATGAAAGTGTCCCTTCTCTGGACTAAGCTTCTGATTTCTCTTCAAGGAGATGTTTCCATCGGGACAAGCAGAATCAGAGACCACACAAAAAGTTATACATGGAAGAGCTATATAAGGAAGGTGCTAGGCAAGACTGGGACACTCCACAAGCTGTGTCGCCAGCCTGTACCAACAAAGGGATTATTCCAAATATCACAGTGATCACTGCTCATAGCTAAGGATGCTTACTTGGCTGTGAGTACCAAAATGGTTCTGCCTATCTAGACTCTGTGGTAATGAAGCATGAGGAAGTAAGTTATAGCTGTGATGGGGAGGGCAGCTAATCTTTATTTCTTCCGTAAGGCAGAAATATAGCCATGGTAACATTTAATCAACCTGAGGAAATTAATGGTCAGGATGCTTGGTTTCCTTAACTAAAATTCAAGTACGCTTATTTCCTGGGCAAAATTTCCTAATAGAAGATTTACAAACAGCACATAATCTCTGCCTTGATGCAATGCATGCCATAGCACCCTAAAAAGAGGGCCAGGGGTCTAAATCATCATCTGAGTACAAACAAAACAGTCACAGATGATTAATCTACCACAAGTGGAATCCTTCATTATCAGAGGAAGGCTGGCGGATCTGTAAGCCAACAGATGGTGACAAGTAGTAGTAATAAGCTACTTCAGTAGTGTCAATGGAGAGTTGCTAAATTTAAATGCTTACTTTAAATGTTTATATTTGAATGTTTACAGATAAAGAATTTTAATCAGCTACCAGGTAACAGTCATCTGGTAACACAAGACAAAGGTATTCAAAGAAATCTGACTGTCAAACTTGGAAAAAAAAACCAAAAACAAAACCCTCCCTTAACAAATTTCAAGCTAAAGTACAAAGGAGAGTATGAATGAATAAAATAAAACTTCCAGAAAATTAGAAAAATGTAGACAGTGTATTTAGTATATTTCTAATCTTCTTTTGGATGATAAATTCCTGCTGAATAAATTGAAGTTACATTTGGTTTCTCATAACTCGTAACTTTCCTGATGGCCTGCTAAGTAAAGATTCTTATGTAGCCTTTTTTCACTAACATTGACACCCAGCCACAACTGTCAAAAAAAGAGATGCTTTTCAAAGATGCTGACATAGTGAATATTTAGAATCCTATCATATAGTTATATACAACTAGCAATTAACTCTCCCAATTACTACCTTTATAATAAATAATCACTTCCTGATGGGTATCTATTCTGTTCACATATATATATATATATTTAGCACCATAAATATTATAAAACATTGCAAATTAACCAAAGGGTATACCAGTTCTAAAGAGAGAAGAGGGTGATGTCAAACTGTCTAAATTTTAAATGTCTCTTCGAACAAGAATCTGGTCCACATACATATTATAGAAACAAAAGCAACTGTCATCTTAAACATAATTACATATATCAAAAGTAATTTAAAGTTTGTAAAAAAAAATTAGTAATTTCTGCTGTAGAAACTCTATGGGTAGGCAGGCAGTACAACTACAATGCAAAAGAAAACTGATTTATTTTAATTATATTCATACGACTCCTAATTACCACGGCCATAGATTTATTCTAACAGGGATGGATAATGAAATAATATGAAATCACAACATCCAATTTCCCCTAAATAAAAAAACAGGTAAAATAGTAACAAAAGGAACTAGACAGAGAAAATGCGGCAAACATTGATAACCTGTCAAATGCTAAGCCTATTAGGTGAGCAATACATAGAAAAGAAATAAAGCACAGGTACATTCTAATTCTTGAGAGAGAAAGGTGGAGGACGAACCCTCTGTCCCTATTTCTAATAAAAGAAATACATAGAAATATCATAAGAACAAATGGTGACCATGTCATGCAGTTTCCTGAGAGCAGTCACATCACAAGGAGTCTCAGGAAGCCAATATACAAACAGATGGAAGTATAAACTGAGTCTCACGCTCATCTACAGAGATGGGCCTTTTTCTAATGTGTTACCATCCATCTGTCTCTCCTGTTGTCTCAGGCAAACTTGTATGAACAATGAAGAAGCTAGTGCTAGGTTTCATGTAGAATAACAGGTCTTTGACAAGACTCTACTACAGGGTGGCCTATGGGACTTTTATGTATCATCAAAATCAGGATTCTACATTTTTGACCTATGTGGGGGGCACATGGTGAGAGGCAAAATGAGCAGACTGCCAGGCTTCTTTCAAGTGTCTCTCAATCTCTTCTTGATCATTGCACACCCAGTCCTCTGTCTGAAAAACACAACCCTCAACAGATAATATCAATTGGCTTCCAGTTTCACCAATGCCTAGTATGGGTCAGGGACCCTTCTGGGCCACATTCCCTTCCTGCAACTGACTTCCAGAATTCAGTTATTCAGTACTAGAAGTGATAACTCTAAAGCTAAGCATTTGGAATGATCCACGGTGCATCTACTAATGTTATTGTAAATAAACTGTATAAATCCTATTTAGATATGTCATCTGTTTCTTCTTAACATCCTAAAGTCTTAACACCCTAAAGAAGCTGTCAGAGCATGTAGGTCACTTGGGTTGTACTCTTAAAAAGTACATCTTTTCCCCACGCTCCTCTCTCATTCTCTCTAACCACATTTTTCATGACAGAAAGTGTTTTTCTTCACTACACACTCCCTCACCAGGATCCTCTACCTCACTGACCACAGGCCCAGAAGTAACAAAGCCAAGCCACAATTGGTCGAGGCAATGAACTAAAATAGACCTTTGTTCCTTTAAGTTGTTCCTCTCAGATATTTTGTCACAGTGATGAAACGTGCCTAATACATAAAACTGAAACTGAGCAACGCAGCTGTGCTGTTACCTATATAAGTACTTCAGAAAATCTTTAAAGGTGTTGTGTGGGAGGAATTTGGGAACATTTGAAGCAAGCTAGAAAAAGCTTTGAATGCTAAATCAGCCAAGCTTAAAGGGTGGTTCTAGTGGGAGTTCAGAAGGCAAGACAAGAATGCAAATAAAGAAAACTTTACAGAATGCAAACACTATTAGAAACAGAGTTAGAGACCATCATTTTAAGTTTTGGAAATAAACTTTTCTACATGTAGCCAATGCTCTGAAGTCTGGGTGAAGCTAAATTCAAAGGTGACAGACTAGCAGAGGGAATTCCAAAGCAGCACAACATTCAGACTGTCCCATGGGTGTTCCTGGCTACTTCTAACAACACACAATGTGAGAACTGGAAACAAAAACAAGAGCAGAAGATCTTTAAAAGTTTAGCTTGTGCAGAAAAGAAACACTTTTAAGTAGTAACCAATGGAGTAGTGAAGGCTTGAAGGAAGAGCACCATTAAAAAAAAAAAGCCAAACACTTTGCAATTAACAAGGAGAATCCCTTGATGGAATCTCAGGAATTTCCCAGAACCCAACTATGGTTGGTTTCTTCACTTGAACAAAGAGTGATTATTAGAGATTTTTCCATTCTTATAAAACTGATTTTCTAGCATCATCAATTGCTTTGCTAATTGAACTTAACTTGTACAATATCATTGGACACAATTAATGAGAAACAACTTAAGAATAAAAGCATTAAGTTATTTCCAAAATAATTTTTTTCTTGTTCTTACATGAAATTTATTAAGCTAGAGATGTACTTTTAGTGCTATGTTGGATATGCTATGTTTTATAATCATATGCACATAAAATATATACTAAATTTCATATTCTTACTATCTGAATAAAAACCTTCAATTAAAAGAAATTAATTAAAACAAAAGACTCAAGTCAAAGCTACAAAGAAATGCATATGTCAGAAATTTGATGCTAAGATTTTGAAGTGAGTGTGCATGTGTATGTGTGTGAGTGTGTATGTGTATGTGTTTCCTTGCTTACACACCAATTGTCTTAGGGTTCCTATTGCGGAGAAGAGACACCATGACCACAGCAACTCTTATTAGGAAAACATTTAACTGAGGTGGTTCCCTTACAGTTTCAGAGGATCAGTCCATTATCATCATGGTGGTGAGCATGGCAGCATGCAGGCAGATGTGGTGTGGGAGCTGAGAGTACTACATCTTGCAGGTAACAGGAAGTTAACTGAGACCCTGGGAAGTATCCTGAGCATAGGAAACCTCAAACCCTATCCCTTCAGTACCACACTTCTTTCAACAAGGCCATACCCACTCCAACAAAGCCAGACCTCTTAATAGTACCACTTCCAGTGAGAATATAGATACCAACAACATTCAAACTAGCACACTAGTCATTAGCAGAAAACAAAAACATATAGACTCTATGATGTTGACCCAGTACTTTGATATGTTTTATAAGCAAGGCTTGCAAAATAATCAAATTTAGAGCTCAGTACTTAGCAACCATCATCTAATATTTGTGATTCTTGCTAAATCGTCTAGGCTACTCAGTACTGCACACTGTCCACCAGTTACAAAGGTATCATTATTCTACGAGCCAGCCATGATAAGCTAAATATGAACAGATCACCCAAAGGAAGTTCTTTACTTCCAATCATTATCACCTGCCTGAGTAGAACTCAGCCATCAATAAGTTTAATGGAGGCCTGAGTCTCAGTAGTTTACCCTGAAGCAATACCTGGTTACAGGAAGGACCATAAACTAAGATTACCTGAGCACCACCCAAGAACAGACCATCCAAAGGAAATGCCTAACAGCTGTAGATAGGATCACCTGCCAGCACACACTCCCCAGGACAACCCTAGACAAATGTCAGTCAATCAGGGGTCCTGAACCTCAGAAACCCCTCACCCCCACCTTTACTACTATAAAAACCCAACTCTAACTGAGCTCAGGGCTCTCTGTTTATTCCAATGCGATGGACATGCAGAGAGACTGAGTTTGCAAACTTGCATAAAATAAAGGCTCTTTGCTTTTACATATGGGACTCAGTCTCCTTGTTGGCTTTTAGGGAACTTCACAGATTTGGGCATAGCAAGTATGTCTATGTATTTCCTGGCCCGAGGTGACAGCTTCAAGATATTCAGATTATTAACAACCCAATGCATCATGTCTTGATAGAGATAAAGAAAACTATCATCATGTTGACATTAGACTGTGAAAATGTTCAGTGCTCTTACTGATTTTTATTTTTTTGAATTGTCCAATTAATTACTATAGACCACATGTAAAGGACTATATTGATTGCCCTACTGTGATTGTCCTCTAAGATACATCCAAGTTAGGAGTGCAACTTCCATGTCATGTCCGAAGGACAGTAATTCAGGGCACTCTTCCTATCCTACAGCTCTTACGTGAGAATGAGGAGTGGAGGTGGGCGGAAAAGGTATATTATTTAAGGATGACAATTAAGTTCCTTTTTTTCTATGCTTTTACCAGTCATATATCACTGCAATGACCACTGCTCACTGTGAAAAGAAGTTTCGCTAACACCAGCTATGGTCACCTGCATAAAAACTGCAAAAGATCAAACCAGCCAAAGTCTCAAACAGATGGAGACAATTATCCACACACCTCACCCCTAACTGAGGAGCTACTGAAAGTTTATCACAGGTAGGGGAGAGAGAATCATCTTCCCTTGAGGGTGTGGTCATAGTTTTCCATTGTTCTAGTTGCTGGCCCCCTAACCATCTACATATGAACAGGAATAATTAGATTTAGTGAATTATCAGAGAAGGAAAAGAAAAAGGAGGAGAAGGAGGAGGAGGAGGAGGAGGAGAAGGAGGAGGAGGAGGAGGAGGAGGAGGAGGAGGAGGAAATAAACTTACGAGGGCAAGCTATTGGAGGAAATTAGAGGAAGTTGGAAAGTTGGAAGGAATGGACGGGGAAGAGACTGTATATAATCATATTTAATATATGCATATTTGAAATTCCCAAAGAATAAAAATTTAAAAACAGCACATTAAGAGGATGTTTTGGTAATCTCTATTGTTGCTTCCTTTGGGACCATGAAGAGTCTAATATCTGGATTTAGCCTGGGATGTAGCACTAGGGATCATTTTTACTTTGTATAATTAATGGCACCTTAGGGCCGCCATTTGGTTTCCCTAAACTGTTCACATTCCATACTAAATCCTTATGAAAAACATCTGAAAATGAAATGCATCTCACAATAATAAGGAAGTAGGAAGAATAATTGGGGATTTGCTGGCCCATCTACTGGACTCACAAGGACACAAATTCAACTAAGAGTTAATTTACTGAGGGTCAGACCCTAGAGACACATATCAATAATTTCAGCACTTGGGAGGCTAATGTAGAAGATCATGAGTTTATAATCAGCTCAGTATACATAAGCAAAAACCTCACCCAATAAATTAATTAATTAATTAAGGCAATGTATCAGTGATCAGTGTTCAATTTTACGTATACATCACAGTTGCATATGGATTCCAATGAATAATTGAGACAATATTTTATTAATTTTATATACCTGGGCATTTTCCTGGTAAATGACAGGATTTAAAGTATTTATTTATGGTAGGTATGCTATGTCTTCTCTCATGGAAAATCAGTCTTCCATTATTACAGAAGTCAAGTTTATTATTATAGAAGTCAAGTTTCTATAGTACATATCGAGAATTTCTGCAGTAAGAAATGAGAATGTTCAGATGCATTTCCACCATAAGAAACCACAGTATGATCTAATTGCTGCATTCCAAAAGACATTGTGATCAATCAGCTAACACCACAGAAGGAAGGCTCCATTTTCACCGACACTTGAAGCCTATCATAAAAAGTACAGTATTGTACTCTTGAAGCCGAAGCACTGTTAGAGTCTTTACACTCCAGAAAGCCATGGTCTCCACAGCAATCACAGTGTCTACTAGGTCCATAGCAGCAGTGTATTCCAGTGACATTTCCCCAGACTACAGCTGCCACCAAGAACTGCCTACCTCCTTATTAACACATTCTTCAATTCATAATCAATAGGTCTTCTAGAACTTTACCACGATTTGAGTGTGACAGAAGAGAGCCCAGAATATACAAGACATACTTTATCACTCTACCAGTGTCTCCTTCCTTCCTTCATAACTAAAGAGATTCAATGTTGGCAGTGTTGAACCAACCAAGTCTCAAGTAATTAAGAACACCATATAAGCCACTTCTGCTTACTCAAATCAACACATTAAACGCAGACATCTATTAAAACATTTTTATCTCAATTTATATCAAGCATACATAATATAATAATAATAATTGTCTTTATTTCATGTATATTTTTCAGTTTTGTATAATACACATCTGAATTTTATCTCAGCACCAAGGAAACTTAAGAGCAATAAACAACAATATATACTACTGATTTCAGTGTTTAGTGTTTCAGAAAAGCCCCAGCACAAAATGACATTTGCACCTTTGACACATGTGAAAAACTGTGGCTTTTTCAAAAAAAACATTCCCAAGGCAAAGTCAAAATTCAAATCTTGTCCCAAAGCTAAGTTCCACAGTTTTAATCATTGTGTACATTTTTCTGAACTTTTCTCCACTTTATACAATGCACACAACATGTCTCCCACTATATATCCCAAGAATTTCCTGAATCATTTGCCTCAGCCTCTGGAGGATAATAGGTGTGAGCTTCAATGTGTGACTTTCACCTCCTTTTGCAGAATTTGCTTCCTCAGAACAGTTTATTAAAATTTTCTGGGTTAATTTTCTCCAGGTTTTCTTCTCTGGATTTGTGGTCATTTAAGCATTAGATGTGGCATAATTTTCCATAATTCAAGAATCATGAGCATGTTAGACTTTTCACTACTGTGACAAATGTCTAAACAATTTAAGGAAAAAAAGAATTGAATTTACCTCACAGGGTCAAAGTCTCAGTCTACAGCTAACTAGCTGCCTGAATCAGTGGCCGCTGAACTTGAAGAATGAAAACAAGTAACAGACCCAAGCAGCTCACCTTGAGGTGACCAGGTAACAAGAAGGCAATAATTATACTCTCTGGAGTCTTCATTGCCACTTTAATTCCATCCAAAGTCACAGCCCACTGTTGGTGTTCCCTGTATTTAGAATAAGACTTCCACTCTCAACCCACTCAAGCAATGTCGAAACAGACAAACCCATAGGTGAGTCGGACTAATCTCCCTCCAGCACCAATCCACTCAGTTCAACAATGAAAATCATCCATCATAATCAAGTGTAAAAAAGATCTAGTTGATAAGCTAAACCATGATCACTGCAGCTGGAATAAGATGTGGCAATTATTTCCCATTGCCAAAAACCCCCAACTCTGGGATACAGAAGCAAATAGGGTAAAGAGTATGTTTGAAGATGGATTGTTATTTTCAGCATATCATAAAGATAAGCAGACAGAGTTACCCTTATACATAAAACCTTCTGTTGTAGAATATTGCTTTAAGATGCACTAAATTAAAAAAAAGATGTTTTATATTTGTTTATGCTGTGGAACATTTGCTTAATGATGCAAACATGTATCACATTCTCTTATGCTAACTCTGTGAAGCTGTGCTACTTTGCCTGTCTAAAACACCTGATTGATGTAATAAAGACCTGAACAGCCAATAGCCAGGCAGGAGAAATGATAGGCAGGGCTGGCAGGCAAAGAGAATAAATAGAGGAGAAATTTAGGAGGCAAGAGATCAAGGAGTGAGAAAAGAATTGGCCAGCTACCCGGTCAGACATGGAGTATGAGTGAAAGTAAGATTATAGAAGTGAATAAAGGAAAAAGTCCAGAGGCAAAAGGTAGATGGGATAATTAGTTAACAAAAGCTGGTTAGGAACCAGTCAAGCTAAAGTTGGGCATTTATAAGAAAGAATAAGCCTCTGTGTGTGATTTATTTGGGACTTGGGTGGTGAGCCCCCAAGAGAGCCAAAAGAACAAAGAGTAAAAACAACCAACAACACACTTTCATCCTTGATAGTCACTCAAAGCAGAAAAGCAAATACTCCTTAGTTTTAAAATGGGATAAATGTGAAAGAATAATAGTGTTAGCTGAAAGTTTTAAGAATTTCATATGCAAAGATATGGTGTTGAGGGTTGTTTATGAGTCTACTTTACTTTGCTTCTTCATTGACAGTCTAACTATGGAGTCCGGGCTGGCCTCAAAGTTGTGATCCTTCACCTCTACCTCCCAAGTGTTTGAATTACAGGTGGACCTCCATGCCAGGGTTGGAAGTGATTTTTTTAATATATAAAAAGGACTATAGAAAAATATTAATAATAAATCCAAACTGAGATTATAATAATAAATTAAATTTTATTTTATTTTTTTTTTTTTTTGGTTTTTCGAGACAGGGTTTCTCTGTGGCTTTTTTTTTTTGGAGCCTGTCCTGGAACTAACTCTGTAGACCAGGCTGGTCTCGAACTCACAGAGATCCGCCTGCCTCTGCCTCCCTAGTGCTGGGATTTAAAAATACAAGTAAAGATAAGGGGCAAGGAGATGGTTCAGGCAGTAAGTTGCTTGTTGCAAAAGCATTGTTACCTGAGTTTGGATGTCCAGCACCCATGTAAAAGCAGAGTGTAGCAGTGTTCTTCTCTAACCCCAGTGCTACCAGGACAGAGACAGGGGGATCGCAAAGGTTTGCTGGTCAGCCAGTCTAGATGAAATATTGGTCACCAGATTTACTGAGACGCTACATCTCAACAAGTACAGTAGAAAGCAATAAAAGATGATACCAAATATCAAACGTCAGACCTACACACACATACACACACACACACACACACACACATGTGTAAGGGTGTGGTAGGAGAAAAACAAGTACTCACTGCTGGCAAGTTTTTTCTTTACTCCTTGAACAGGCCTAGCAGCACCACAGAAATACTGACTAAAAATGCCAGTTCACAGGCAGATTCTCCGGCATAAGGATCATGCATGTTAATGAGATCCATGGGCACGTGACCAAGTACACTACCCAGAGTTGTCTGCAAAGGCATGAGATATCTCCCACATCTCACTTTGAGTTCAGGACTGAGTGTGACGCCTTCCCTAGGAATTTCAGTAATTTCCTTTAACTTCGGTTTTCTTCTGACTTAGAAAACAACAACAAAAAGGCAATTAAAAGTTAGATGTTCTCCAACATGCAATCAAGCAGGGCATTACTGATTGGTTTTTTTGTTTGTTTGTTTGTTTTTGTTCTGATTGTTTTGTTTTCACTTGTCAAAAGGGGAAGCATTGCAAGTGGGAGGACGCGAGGTGAAACCAGACAAGCCTACCAACTCACAGCTGAAGCTCTCAGAGCTTCTCAAAAGGCTGATCATGTACTGTCATGCACACACCATCATTCAAATACTTAGTTTATTGAATCATTCCCAGTTATAATCTCCTTAATCACCCATTGGCTGGCTAGCAGAAAAATCAACCTTAAAGGTCAGAGCACAGAAGAAGAACCAGAAGAAAGTCTAAGGGAGGAAAAGGCCTGTTGCAGCCAGTTACCACAAAATTATTGTTGAAATATAATGATATATATATATTTGGCTCTGGAACTGACAGCTAGCTTCGACAGGATTATGGAGAAACTGCACTGTAGGTTGGAAATAACTAGCCCATTACCTAATGCATTCAGTAACTTACACCAATCCTGACATCTCACTGTTCAGAAACACCAGAATAATCCCAATGAAATCTAATGTAAATTAGTCACAGCTTTGCATTCTTCCTAGATATTTCTGATGACTCCATGAGAAGAAATATAAAGATAGAATTGTTCATAACATTATTGAAATGACTCTTTAACTGGTCACATGCCACCCACTTGTGTTTACTCAGTTTAGAGAGAGCATTTTATTTATTCTCATGTAAGTAAAGCCAAGATGCTCTTAAAATACCTTTTTTCTTTTAGCTTGCACTTAATTAAATATCATTTATACATTTCCTTTCTTCAAAAGAACTCCATTATAATTCCTTCCACTTAAGGAACCAAATAGCTTTATTATTCCTCTGTAAGCTTCCCACTGAATGAAGTATATCTTCCTATAAGTAGTGCCCAGCCTTGTTTCCCAGCAACACAAAAACATTCCTTGGTCCTGGTCTTTCCAATTTGAAAGTGACTAACTTCGGGAGATTTATACCACTTGCTTGTTAGCCTTTGACAGCGCTGGTTCCAAACAATACTACTCCAACTTCAGTACTAAAGGTGATTATACATCAGGGGATCACGGGTGTTGAAAATACATGAGGGAATTACAACAAATTTCTCCTAAGTTGTCTAAGAATATTATAAAGCACAACTGTAAAACCTAAATACTCATCAAAACAGAAAATCCATCATAACTATAATAAAAGAATAGCATCAGATAGTCAAATGGCAGATCTCTAAGTCACTAGACAAAGGTCAAGACCCAAATTATATACCCAAAATGAAAGCGAAAGAGAGAGAAACATATAAGTCATATAAACTCAAACCTGGCTTATGCTTACTAAAAAATATACTATTCCACAGATTAATAATTAAACTTAAATTTAAAAAGGTATAAAAATAAACCAACATTTTCAGGGAACAGCCATCACCAATGCCATCTTTCTAATGGCATCTCTTTGAGGCTGTATAATATTAAGTGCTTAAAATTTTCATACTATCTTTGAACTTCTGGCCAAAGTTTTCCATAAATTCAAAAATGGTTTAAATAAATAATAATTAGAAGCACTAAAATCATGAGAAATAGTTACTTTAACAAAATTTTTGAGGTTTTTTAAGGCCAAAGGAAAGCTATTGAGACTGGTATCAGTCATGAATGATAGAGCCTCAG
Source organism: Chionomys nivalis (assembly GCF_950005125.1). Lineage (NCBI taxonomy): Eukaryota > Metazoa > Chordata > Mammalia > Rodentia > Cricetidae > Chionomys > Chionomys nivalis. The sequence goes on from NC_080088.1 coordinate 27,334,875, forward strand.
CTGCAATTAAAAGTATAAATTTCAAAAGCACATATCTGCATTCACCTTGAACACCAGCAATCAAGGAAGAATATGAAGTCCTCTGAGTTTGAAGATAGCCTGGTCTACAAAGTGAGTTCCAGGCCAACCAGAAATACACAATGATACCATGATTAAATATATATATATTGTTTTTTATTTTTAAATTTTCATACAATATATTTATCATACTATTTTCCATCCCATATATGAGATTGCTTTCCTCATATATCATATAAGTGTTTATCTTATTCTTCCCCTTCCACTATTCCTTCCAGATCCAACACACCTCCCTACCCACACAAACTTACGAATGCCATGTTCTTTCTCACCCTTGCTCAAAAAAGAAAGAAAATGAAAACTAATAATAATAATAATAACAGTAATACAAAAAATTATCAAAGCAAAATAAAATTTGATGCAAAAACAATTGAGTGTTTCATACTGACCAACTACACCTGGTCATGGGGCATGCTCTGACGTGTGGTTGATGATCCCCAGTAACACTCCACTGGATAAAACAAGCTTTATACTCCACTAGAGATGGAGCAATGACAAATTCCTAAATGTCAACACAAATGAAAGCTGAAAGGAACAGCAATGAAATTTCAATGCAAACTACACTCATAAAAGCAGTACTCTTCCTAGCTCTTTCTAGGATCACTCTCCTCAAAGAAGACCTTTTCCTCCCCTGCCTATACACAGAAATCATCACAGTGGAAAAGAGCACTAATTCCAACCAAGATAGCACGTGATATAAAAGAAACTTAGACAATACACTGTAGACAGAGTTTTCCTGTCCTGCAGCCACTCTCAAATAATCATGCAGAATCTTAATATAAATTATAAATGGTTATCCAATACCTCAGGCTTATTACAAACTAGCTCTTACAAGTTAACCCATTTCTATTAATCTAAGTGCTGCCCCAAGGCTTGTGGCTTTTACCTCTATCCCATTTTGTGTGTCTGACTCATTCTCCACCTGGCTGGCAACTCCTCTGTCTCTACCCTTTGCATTCCCTCATTTTCAGTTTGGTTTTCCTGCCTAACGTTATCCTATTCAGCTAGTGGACAGTCAGCTTATTTATTGAACCAACCATAGTGACATATATTCACACAGTATAAAGAAGGATTATTAAACAACATTTAAAATATTCACAAATGTGGATTTATTACAAAGCCAGAGTTCTAATGTTAATAGAACCTTAATTCTCTACATACGCATTTCCTAAAATCTCTTGAGAACCTTGATTGCATTAACAGCTGCTTCAACATCTACCTCAGTGTCAGACACAAAGACTTATGAAAACAAAGATTTGGTCACAGATGCTCTTGCTTACTGAGCTTTGCCCCATAAAAATCTAATTCTCTCTAGATTATCTATTACCAGATTCAATCCCAAGGAGCAGCTTTAAAATCTCCACTTGGAATATTATCTCATCTTAAACCAAAATCAAACCTAACTCACGACCACTGAAGTAGTAATTCGGGCGACTTGTTTCATTAATTTCTAACACACCACCTTAAGAGGACAATTGACTACCTAGTGAATGAAATTGAAAGAAAGAAAGAAAAAATGGGATGAGGTAACTACAAATAAATCAATTTGTTTTTCTAGTGTGGCTATTGTTGTTGTGGCACTTTCTACATTTTAGTAAATAGAAAGGTAAAATTCCATTTATTAAGTAAGTAAATATGGCTTATGCCTCCAAATTTCTAAAGTAAAAAAAAAATTAAACATCTCATACCTTAGTAATAAGAAGGAAATAATATTGTTGTGAAGCAGAGGTAATGTCAACAAATCAGCAGTATCCAGACACTAACTTTGACATAAAAACAATCACAAAAGGCATTCATTCATAGTAGGTGCACTTAAAATTTTAACAGCAATGGTGACTAAAGCCAACAAGGGTATAAATTATTGGCCGGGATAAAAAATCATATTGGGCCTGAAGCAAAAAAAAAAAAGTTTTTAAATAGAATAGTTTTCTGAAATAGAAAGCATGTTAAACAGAATTGCCCAAGGACTGTTAGGAAATGAAAAATTACACTAACTGCATTGGGAACAGCAACCCGATAAAAGCACAATGCACAAATTACAATCTTCTTTGAGGCTGTATTAGACAGGAGAAAGGTTAAGCTGTGTGTGTGCCCAGTTTTGCCCACCACAGGACACAACATGATTGAAGAATTACTCGCAAATGTTCCTAGGGACACCCAAACAACTACAGTAATAAATATGTCTAGGTTTTTAATATTACAGAACAAGCTGGACCAGACCCCAAGTCAATAGATACTTGCAAAACACCCCTAGAGTGCAAGCCTCTATTCTAAGTTCTAAAGAAAACACCAAAAAACAATAATATGTTCCCTAACTATATTCTTCTATTCTTAAATTCAAGACACGCATGCAGCATCCCAGGATGCTAGGTGAGTCAGCACATACTGCAAGGCAAGAAAAAAAATTAAGAGAGCAGAAAGGAGGCAGCATTACAGGAACAATCTGATTGACAGCTATAGATCAAATACCTATAAGAGCTATGTTTTCCCTATCGTTACAAGGTGAACTATCAGAAATTCATAATGGGTGCAAACTATATAGAAGTATAAACATTGAGAGATTTTTATCTATAGTAAACAAACAGACCTCATGAAGGAAAGACCATAAAACACACACAAGTCCATGCATACTTGAGCCTAAAACGTGGTCAGTGTTTTAAGAGGAACAGAGAAACAATCTTTCCAAACTTTCTCTCCATTAACAAGAGATTTGTAATAATGCAAGTCATAATGAGTCACCACAGCATCTAAGCGAGATTTGGATAGCAGAGTTATAAATGGCTATTAATTGGTCTAGGTTCAAGTAAAGTGACACATCCAGAAAGGTCTACAATTAATACAGCCAGGGACAGTCACAAGATCTTAAGCCCTTCACCAAGAAGTAAATTGTTACCAGACTTATTTTGGTGCATATTTTCTGTGCTATGTTTGTGAGTTTGCTTTATGAGACAGAAATAATGCATTTAACATAAGAAAATCTGACATAAAAACCATGAAAATAAATAAGTAAATAAAAAATTAACAAATTTTGTATTAGCTGCCTCAAAGAATGGAGGGGAAACGTGGCCATGTGCTCACCTCCAGTTAATTATGTGGACTAGTTCTTTGTTTATATTTACAATATCATTCCTTTAATTCTCTGAGTATTAAAATACCAGGGTTCAATAACCAGGGAGTCCCTTAGGCAAAATTGTAATCTCTATGCGTCTAATTACCGCTCCTGCAAATACAAAGCTGACTGAATCTTTCTACTTACTTAACTTCCTCTTTATTCTCTTTGTGGGGGTCACGCTCACTCTCCCTCTAAAAGCTCCTGCTTCAAACACGTAACCTAAGCCTTCCTTCCGCATGGAACACAGTAGCCACCGGCCACACACTGTTACAGAGCCCAAATGTGCTTTCAGTAGGAAACATACACATCTGTGAGGCCTAATTGGCAAAAATCTGAAGTATATGATCAGAAAAAAAAATTTAGTTGCATGTTAGGGTGACATTCTTAATCAAACCCAATGCATTAAATAATAGATATTTAAATGGTTTCATCTACTTTGCCTTTTTATGTGGCTACCAAAAAATTTTAAAGTATACACATGGTTCATGTTATATTACTATTACACAGTGCTGATCTAGGCAAGAAACTTAAAGGGGGCTAAGGAGAAAGCACTGGACACTCATTTCTACCTCTGGAATCTTCCTAGTCAAGTGACACTTGACATAATATCCTCTACTTCCCGATTCATTAAAAAATGGAGTACCTTACCTTACTTCGAAATTGCTCACTGTTTCTAAAAATAGCCCACTCTTACTTCCAAAATGTGCTTGTTTGTTATGAAGAAGCATGCAGGTTTGTCATCAGATATGATTTACAATGTATTTTACAAGCTTCGGTGCTTACAGAATGTGGCAATTCTTATAAAAGCACATTTTGCAACTGAACCCTTTTTACAAGGAAACTTTCACATTAAGTAATACAATCCAGGAATAAGGTCACACGATATCTTCACTAATTATTTTAATGAAGATTAATGAATGACTCATCTGGTGCTTCGAATCTCAAGTCTCATTGACCTGCCCATATCCTGAAGGATTAATTCTTCCTTTTACAGAAAAATAGTTTTAAGAATGTAAAATGAAGTTCTTGGTGGTACCTGTCCCCTTCATTAACAGGACTGATGATTGCATCAGAATTATACCCAGGTTTATCTACTGTGTTGACATTCTCTTCTCTAATTGAGCTGCTGTCAGACAGGCAGCCTATGCTACTTGTACTTGTTATGTTGTGTAGAAGAATGCCTGTGACAAAGAGAATGCTGGAAATAGATTTTAAAAATAAATCAATGAAGAGACCACAACTCAGACGCCTACATACAGCCTGTAACACGACTTCTGGGGGATGACATCCCCTGTGTAAGTCACCTTCTGTAGGTCGCCCTAACACTCCAGGTGCAACCATTAAAGTCATAATGCAGCAGTAAGAGAAGCAACTTGGATAATGCCAATGATGAAACCCTTTTCCCTACAGCAAGGGTTTTAAAAAGTCATTATGGATTACAAACCAATCTAGTTGTTTGGTTAGTTGGATTAATATAAGGACTGTCTATTTACATTATAATGAGCTATAATTGTAGAACTTCTCTAAAATCTTTCTTCTCCACCCTATATGAAGTTTCACAACCTCTGTCAAATCAATGTGCTAACAACAGTTACATTTCAACATCTAGCCTATTTCTTTGGAAACTGATGAGCTCCAATTGCTAGCAGCATTTCTAGAACAATCAATTCTGATAAACATCAAAGTAAATATTAAGACTGAAATAAACTAAAGGCCAATTTTAGTAAGATAAAAAGAAGTTAATTTTGGAAATATTGGTATTACCTTAGTTAAGATTTAACAAGTTCACTCCTACAATTAAAAACATCTGAAAAAGTTTTACATGATCAACCTGTCATTTAAATCAAGCAAAAAGATAAACTGAGTAAAAGCAGTTTTTAAAAAAATATATTTCTTATAGTATGTATCCAATGAGTACATAATAAAGCCAAAAAACACTGTAAGCATATCACTTAAAACCTTGTAATATTTTAAATCAAATTAAGATTATGAATTGAAGTCTACACAAATTCTCTACAACTAGAATATAAATCAATAATATTCTGAAGTGATACAAAATTAAGAAAATTAAAAATTGAAAAAAAAATAAAAGTATCTGAGGTTAAATTATATATTTGCCAGGGTTTCCCTTTTAGCTGTCTGCAGATAACAAGCAGAAGTTTTTCTAAGACATTATAAATAAGAAAGTTGATTGACTATTTCATCCTCATATTATGAACAAACTGGAATATATTACAACTATAACTGCTAATATACTTCAGTTAGAGTTGAGCAAAGACCAGCATGTTATAATGTAAAATGAGCCAATAAACATTCACAGCCACTAAAATAAACTTCACATAATTCTTTTTGTTATACAAAAGTTAGCTCAAAATGAAAAACAGACTTAAATATACTATGTAAAACAACAGTACCTTTAGAAAAATAACTTCAATCTTTAGAGCTAGGAAGTGTATTCATAAGAACAAAAATAACTATATTCTTTAAATAAAATGGTTCAATACATAGTACTTCAAAATGAAAATATTTGTGTGTGCATATGCTTGAAAGACCATATATATTTAGATGAAATCATAAGCTACAAGGCTGAGAGGAAATATTTGTGACCCACATTAATGACAAAGGACTCATAGGTGGGATATGCAAAGAACTCTGACTCTCGAAGAGTTTTTGTTTAAAAGAAAGAACAGTAATCTAGTTTTAAAACTAAATCAAATAAAGGCATTTCAACAAATAGAGCACACAGATACCAAGTGACTCAATGAATATGATCTTAACGAGCTATGAAAAAAATTAAAATTAAGACTACATATACTTATGTAACTATTGGAAGACTAATAAAATATAGTGTCAATCCGGACAAGGATTCAGATAAAACTGGGTTCTTCATAGATGATAAGACAGAAAACAATAAACTTTGGAAAGTAGTTTTACAATTACTTATGATACTAAACATATACTTAATCACATAATCAGTCTTGATTCATCCCCAACAAATAAAATATGTACATGAAGGTTCATATCATTTTAGTAAAATAGTTCTAATATCTAAAACTTGGAAACAACTCAAACGCCCTTCAACTGGTAAATAGATAAACAAACTGGGCAGATGGTACTCCCACGTGATGAAATACTACTCAGTGTCAAAAAGAAACAAATTATTGCTAAGTGCAAGTAGGCTTGATCTCAAAGGCACTACGCTAGGAGAAGAAAAGAAATATCAGTCTCAAAAGTTTGCATATGATATAATTCATATAGTATTCTCAAAATGAAAAAAGTTATAGAGCTAGAAACTAGGTCAGTAATTGTCAAATTTAGGAATGGTGAAAGTGTAGTAATGTGAATTTTATGCATGAGGAATTTCTTTGTGGTACCAGAACAATTCTATATCTTTACCACAGTGACAGTTTCATTAATATCCACATCGATAAACCCATGAATATGTAGACACGCACAAGAATAAACATCTAAAGCCACGAAGACATAGACACACACAAGAGTAAACATCTAAAACCATGAAGATGTAGACATTCACAAGCATAAGAATCTAAAATGATGAAGAAGTAGACATACACAAAAATAACCATTTGTAAAACTGAAGAAATGGGAATACGGTCCCTGGATTGCATCAATCTCAACTTCCTGGTATTGGTACCATACTATAGTTATGCCACAAAAATACCACAGGGGCAAGCCTTCTTTGTGCTGTTTCTGAAACTTCCTGTGAGTCTTTACTTGGCTGAAATGAAATGGTTTTAAATACAATTTGCAATTCTTTCATAAATGTCCTATGAGTTTATAAGCAGTATTAACCTGCTACACACAATACTCAGTTTGTTAAAAGTTATTTCTGCACAGAAATTGTGCCTAATTGTAGTTGACTGTTCAATGACTTCACTAAAATGCATAGGAATAGGTTATTCCCTTGTTTCATATATCTTTAAAAAGTCAAATTTATTTTAAAAGTATCGTAAAATCATCAAATATCATCAATAACAAAAAAAGCAGAGAAAGGCAGGATCACAAAATTAATTTTTTATACTAAAAGTCATGAATAACATGCTAAGACTACACTTTCATTTTCTAACTTTTAGTGCATATCATATTTTTTTTTCTTCTTTCACATTAGTCTTATTTTCAAAGTTCTCCTGGCTATTAGTAAACTCGGTGTGATCATCTGTCTAGCATCCAGAGTTCAGGAGGAAGAAAATCCCTGCAGCTGTTTGATGCTCAAGAATATGAACACTTACCAGTCAGATGAAAGAGGAGAAAAGACAGGAGGGGAGATCAAGAGAACAGTGAGTTTGGATTTCTGCAGACTAGCATTTACCTCTTTCCATGAAAGGAGCTCTATGCTTCTTATGTCCCAGGACTCATCCTGCCTTCAGCTGACAGACAACCGGCAATTGCCTCATCATTTCCACCCCAAATTAAGGATCAAAGTTTAAACATGCTCTTTTCCTTCTCTATTAGACTGTGATTAAATCTGCCACCTGCCTCACCTCACTTGCCCAATCCCCTCTACAGGAGAGAGAACAATTCCCTGAAGAAAGAACAACATAGTTAATTAGGAAAACAAAGAGCAGTGGGGAATTTAAGGTCTTGGCTAGATTGCAGAAAACAGTACTAAAGAACCTAACCAGAGTAAAATGTAGTGAAAATAATATTTAAGATGAAAAGTTATGTAATACCTGCAAGTTATGGCATATTAGCCATCTTTACATACATTTTTAGTCCTCAAGAGATGCTAAAAAAAGTATATTTCTATATTTTTCCACTGAGTAAGAAAGTGACATCCTTGGATTCAAATCTATTTGGGATTTATAAAAGCAGGGATCTTCTCTTTGTCTTGTTATTAAACTTTGTAACACAACCACTCCATAATATTTTTATTTTTAGCATGTAACGGACCTAAGTTTAGAGCCCAAATTATTTGGATTATTTGAATATAAAAAGCTATAACTACTAAAATGCAGAACAATTGAACATGGAGTGTCCAAGCAACACTAAATGAACTCCATGGATTGTATTTATTCATTTGTGGGTGGGGGTAGGTGGGTGTGTCAGTAACAATGATAATTTTAAAACAAGAGGCCATGAATTTAAGAGCGAATGGGGGAATGTGGGAGGGCAGTAAGAAGGAGGGGGGAGTGATATATTTTAATTAAACTTTTACTTAGAAAAATAAAAGTTTAAATGAAAGAATGAACCACAACAATAAAATCATTCAAGCTTTACAAGTTAGTCACCATCACTAAACAGATCAGAGAATATACAATGAGATTATTAAACAGATCAATACATGTAAATTGAAGAACTATGTTTAAGGTTTTCCTTTTGTTGAGGTTTCAGGTCACAAACAAAAACTAAAATTGGATTTTGTTTATTAAACATAAAAGCAGCCTGGATTCAAAACAAGAACAAACGCTGATGAGTAGACATGATCACATGTCTTTGGAGAGAAAGAGAGAAGGATTGCTGACTTTACGTGAAAGGTACCTGGTATCCGCAATCCCCTCAGAAAAACAGACTTTCATTCATTCATGCTCTGCTAAGTGAAACCTAATACATTCATGTGGGATTCCCTTCTGCATGCTGTAAATATGTTTTATTACCATTGGTTAATAAATAAGTCGCTTCAGCCTATGGCAGGGCAGAATATAGCCAGGCTGGAAGAGAATATTTAGAGAGAGTAGGCGAAGTCAAAGAGACACTAGGTAGCTGCCAAAGGAGAAAGATGCCCCGGAACATTACCAGTAGGCTATAGCCTTGTGGTGATACACAGATTAATAGAAATGGGTTAAGATGTAAGAGGTAGCTAGAAATATGCATGAACCAATGGCCAAACAGTGTTGTAATTAATATAGTTACTATGTGATTATTTGGGTCTGGTCGACTCAGAAACGAAAACAAACGAGCAGTCTCCATTTGCAGTCCATGCTTTCAAGTAAGAAACCTACAGCACACCTCACTCATAGGGCTGTGTAATCATCTAACTGATTGCCTCGGGCCCAGCAAAGTGAGAGCTGAAAGGAAGCTTCTAAGAAGTTCCCATGCAAAGAAGGATTTATTCCGAGGTGGTGCAGCTGGCGCTGGAGCCAATTCTAAACAGAATGTCCTATTACGTCATTCTATGACACTCTGAAAATGAGAAGCGGTCAGAGACTTTTGGTCACCCCTCTTGATAACCCAAGAGTGTTTCTGGAATGATGACAGATCTCCGTTGCAAAGAGCAAATGAGTCTACTAGTACAAAAAAGCAGGTCAGCTACATCTCACAGCTGGTTTTTTTTTTTTCCTGCCTTATCTAAGACCACTGACAATTGACTCTCCTCAGAATCCAGTTTGGCTGGGTGCTGAGGGGGGGGAGAAAGTACACCAATGAGTCACATTTAGAATCTGTATTCTGTGAGTAACAGTTGTAGATATGAGTGACACGCCAAGTACAAATAACCTTGGCTATGTCTTGACACGTGTGTGAGATCATGCTATGAGACAGAAGGAACAAATGCATGTAGCAGACATCGTAAAACATGCAAAACCACAGCATGATCTGAGACCAGACCAAATACGTACCGTACACTAAAGCAGAATGTGCTGCTAATCCTTCAAGCTGGTATTCATAGTGTGTTAAATGCCTATTTGCTATAATATAGTCTGTCATTTAATCAAAGACACAAGAAGTTTTGCTTAATAATTTACTTGTACCAAGATATAAGACTCACTATTACAAAAAAAAGAACAGAATTTGTCTGTGTCTTTGACATGTTGCTTTTCATCTAATGAGCTTTCTAAATTCCCACCTCAACTTCTTCTGTGTAAAGGGAACACTCTTGCATTGCTGGTAAAAGTGCAAACTGGTACAGCCCCTTTGGATATCAGTGTGGCGATTTCTCAAGAAAATTAGGGAACAACCTACCTCAAGACCCAGCAATACCACTTTTGGGTATATACCCAAAAGATACTTAATTGTACCACAAGGACTCAATTATGTTCATAGCAGCATTATTCATCATAGCCAGAACCTGGAAACAACCTAAGCGTCCTGACTGAAGAATGGTTAAAGACGATGTAGTATACAATGGAGTACTACACAGTGGAAAAAATAACGACATCTTGAATTTTGCAGGCAAATGGATGGAGCTAGAAAACATCATATTAAGTGAGGTAACCCAGACCTAAAAAGACAAATATCATATGTACTCACTCATACGTGTCTTTTATACATAAAGCAAAGAAAAATCATCCTACAATTCACAATCCCAGAGAACCTACACAACAAAGAAAACCCTAAAAGAGACATACATGGATCTAATCTACACGGGAAGTAGAAAAAGACAAGATCTCCTGAGTAAATTGGGAGCGTTGTGATGATGAGAGAGGGCATAAGGGTAGCGGGGGGAAAGGAGGGGAAAGGAGAGAAATATATAGTTCAATAAAAATAATTAAAAAATAAAAAGAAAAGAATAACATGTAGAAATACAAAAAATGAAATATTCAGCATTTTGTGCTAAAAAAGCAGACATGGAAAAAATATAACATGTCGATGATTAAATTAGAACCTTTTAGTATCCCTTATAGGATGGCCCTGGTATCTTGTTAGAGAGAACAAACTGGGATTTGATGAGAGATGGGGGACATGGGATACACACAATTAAGCTAGAAAGATGAACGGAGACCAGACAGTGTAGACTGTGAAAGGTTAAGAAAAGGAGAATGAAATGTACTTCAACAGAAATGAGGAGTGATTAAGAAGTTAAGCAGAATAGTATTGTAATTGCATTAGTGACTTTTCTGTCACTGTAACACAACACGATGACCCAAGGCAGCTTATAAAAGAAAGATTATATGGACTTATAGATCGAAAAGGATAATGTTCACGATGGAGGAGTGAAGTGATGCCAAAGGGAATAGGAAATTAAGAGCTTACATGCTGAAATGCAAGCACAAAGAAAAGAGAAAACCAGAAGGAAGGGAGGCTTTAAGCATTCAAAGCCTGCCCACAATGATGACTGCTAGGTTGAATGTACAGCACCTCCCCAAACACCACCACCACTGGGGGCCACGTAGACAAATACTGGCGCCTATTAGGGGCATTATCATTTAACCATTAAATAACCACATTCACCTATTTTAATGTTCACTCGTTATGTTGGGAGTGAAGAAGGAAAGAATAGATAAAATAGGATGAACATCTGACAAAGAGGCAACAGCTATGAACCTGTTCTCATTCCTGTCTAGGTAAGCCAATGACTTGAAATAAGGTAATAGCAATGCAGATTGGTATATACATCAAAGAATCAAAGGACACAACTACTCAAACTGAGAAGTAAAGAAAGGAGTAATTAAGAACTCATCAAGAATAGAAAATGGCTCGGTTATTAAAGTGCTTTCCTTGTAAGCATGAGGGTCTGAGTTCAATACCCAGAAGCCACAGGTAAAAAGCCAAACATTATGGCATGTAATGTACTTGATATCCTAGATAAACAGGTTTGGGATGAAATTCTATATACATATATGTTGTGCTTTATACTTATAGGACATTAAAATGAAGACTATTAGAATTATAATTGCTGACCAGCAGGAATATATGAAATGAAGACAGATATTGAGCAACCTCAAGAGATAAGAAATACAGGGGCCAGAGAGATGGCTCCACGGTTAAGAGCATTGACTGTTCTTCCACCGGACCTGGGTTCAATTCCCAGCACCCACATGGCAGCTCACAACTGTCTGTAATTCCAAGATCTGACACCATTACATAGACATACATGCAGGGAAAACACCAATGCACATAAAGTAGAAACAAACTTTAAAAAAAAAAAAAAGAGGTGAGAAATACAAAAGTGATATGTCTAAGGAAAGGACTTTACACAGAAATTAAATGGCATTTTTAAAAAAGAAGAGGACGAAAGACATGAGGAGGGAAGTATCCTGGATTCTCTTACATGATATGGCCTGAAAGAAACCGAAGTAAAAGCTACATGGGGAAAGCAAGACCATGGTTTCAAGAAGCCAAAAAGGATTCTGTAATATACAATGCCAAAGAGAAGGAACATACAGAACAAACTGTCATAAATGTCTTAAGAATAGTTTTAGTAGGAACTAGAGAGATGGCTAAGTGAATGAGAGTACTTGCTCGCACCTAGGAGATCGAGTTCGGTTCCCAGCATCCATATAGGGTGACTTACAAATTGACTCTACCTCCAGCTTCAAGAAATTCATGGACCCCACACACATAGCATTCACTCACTCTCAAAGACACAACCACACCCACACACAGACCCACAAATAAATAAAATAATAATAAAAACTGAATAAAGAAAACTTTTGATAAAGAAAGATTAGTCCCAGCTCAGCCCTACCATTTCATTGCAATCCAGGAAAACTGTGTATCCCCCTCTAAGCAGATAATTTTTAAAAGAAAAAATATCATAATATACACTTAAAATACGTAAAGTTTAAACAAAGAATACTGACTACTGACTATTGGCATAGCAATTGTATTTATCTGAGCAATGTTCAAAAATGCCAGCCCTCTGTTTTAGGAAAAGGTAAGCCAAACCAACCAGTCTCAACCTGTGAATCATAAACATTGGAACACATATTTCCCATGGTTCTCAGGTTGAGAACCACTGGCTTAGCCCAACATCTTCTACATAAAGGGTTCAGTGTTGGGCAAAAACTAAACACAAATCATAGCTGCACTTTCTCTTTTCCAGGCTACTAGAACTGAGAATGAAATTTCACAACAAATCCTTCATAATCCTAGATCACCGAATGCTCTGCGAGGAGAGCCCTCCGGCCAACTCCCAATGCCATGCAGGATGTGAGCAATCAAATGTTGTAATCACTCATAAGAACAAACTGGAGTACAACAGCAAGTTTCACAAAATTAGAAAGAGCAAAGTAGAAAACATCACGTTAGGAGGCAATCGATGAGGCGGCGAACACATACTAATGTATTTACATTTTATGTATGATGCAAAGTAACTCACACTCTGCACTGGATTTGGAATTCTCACAGAAGGTGAAAAGAGCATGTAAAACAGAATTCCAAGTGAAGCAATGTGAGTGGGAAAATAAGTGATGATCCATCAGTGAGAAGAAAAGGCCTCCCCATCACGATTCTTACATACTGATGATTGTACCTCAAAGTTTCTGCATTATTTAATAAGCACACCTATTGTGTTAGGCCAAGCACATACTAGACACGTGGGTTACTAAAAATTAAGATGAAAATAAAATAAGTATCTTCTACTATTATTGTGGCTTCAACAACATACTGTAGCAGGATAACTTATAAAAAGTAAAAACATATCTCCTCACAGCTCAGGAGGCTGAGGGGTCAAACACAAGATGGCGGTGGTTGAAGCTGTCCAGCAAGGGCTGCTCTCTGCTTCCCAGGTGGTGCTTTGATACTTTCAGTCACCAGAGAGTGGGAATGTAATGCCCTCACAAGAAGTGCCAAAAGGCAAAATTACATCAAAGGGTTTCTATTTTTTTTTCAATTTTAAATTAGTTTTTAACTTTTTTTTTGAGACTTTCTTATTTGTATACAATGTATGGTTGCAACATTTCTCCTCCTTGGCCTCCTCTTGTCCTCCTCCCATTCCTGCTGGCCTCTTTACCTTTCTCTTCCCAACAAGCCCCGTCCTACGTTTATGTCTTTGGGGTGTCTATGTTGTGCAAGCGGTCACAGCCTGTGTGTCCATGAGAGCCACAGAAAAGTAATTTCCAAAGATGGAACTTTACAGTACGGTTCCCTGTCTTCTGGCTCTGACAGCCAGTTCCCCATCTTCTGCAGTATTCTTTGGACCTTAGGATGGGTGACATGGATGTCCCCATAAGTCCCTTCTTTGATTAGACCATTCCCCACTACCAAACAAAGCATCTTGACTAGGGCTTCAAGCTGTCTCTGGGTATAAGGGTTTTACCTCATTTATGAGGGAGGAGCCCTCACAGCCTAGGCATGTCTATGAGGCCCCAGCTCTTTTATTTGTTTGTTTGTTTGTTTTTTTGTTCTTTTGAGACAGAGTTTAATGTAGTTTTAGAGCTTGTCCTGGAACTAGCTCTTGTAGACCAGGCTAGCCTCGAACTCACAGAGATCAGCCTGCCTCTGCCTCCCAGTGCTGGGATTAAAGGCATGTGCCACCACTGCCCCAGCGGGCCCCAGTTCTTTATACAGCATACTGGTTAGCACCTGAATCTTACAAAGGACACATTTCAAATCATGGCAATCAATGACCATGACGACACTATGAAAAAGTTTTTATTCTTCAACAGTTGACAATAAAAGTCACCACAGCCAAATGCCAAATTACTATCTGACATGCCTAAATGGAACATGTGTGCTGGAAAATGTCAATTACCCAGAGCCAAGGACAGAGTAGTGTCCTGGTCACAGTGAAGCACAAAGGGACCCACTGGGCCAGACTTCTCACCATGAACACTGGATTCTCTCGCTTCTTTATTCTGGCCTTTGTTCTTCTCATTAATTTTGACAAACCATGAAAGATGACTATAATTGCTTCAATCCCTGTGGAGCTGAGTATGAAGTATACAAAAGAAAAAGGGGATAATGATGTTTGTCTGCTTGTGGCCATTGAAAACTGGAAACAGGGCGCGGGCAAAACATTTCCACAACCCTCACTTTAGAATTACTTTTACAGGGCATTTTACAAACCACACACGCAGAGTCATTGAAAAATTAAGGACCTCCAAGAAAGCTGGCCATAGCCCTTTGTTTGAATCTATGAGTTCATTACAATAAAGTGGTTTTTATATTAAAAACCAGTATCTATGGTGAGAATAGATGAAGGAATGAGGCAGACAGGAGCCTCATTGCTTTGATTTTTGACCCATGTAAATGGTTTCATACAAAAGTATAGAAATAAAAGATAAATTATTTGTTTTTGTTTGAAAAATCAGTTATTTCAAAATCAGATCAAGTGTTTGAATGTCAAGGGTTGCCTGAGAACTCTCTTAGCACAGGCCGGCACATTCTGGATGAAATTTTACCAGTCTCTTCCCCAGTACTTAATCTAAGGGCATCATTACATGCTTAAAGTGAGTGTCAGCCAGCCTGGTGACTTTCAGGAGGGCTCACTCTTTGAATACGTCAACTGGAATACGCTGATTATGATGTCTACAAATGTTTTAGAATCTTTAGAGTAGCAGTTTTGTTCATCAGCTTCATACTAGAAAGTTACTTAAGTGAATGTGCTAAATAACATGACAAAACGAGGACAGAAACTTAAGGTTTCTTTGTGCTTTCAAATCAAATCATGTCCATCATCACCAATGCCCCTAGCTAGTTAGAATTTTTTTTATTAAAAAAAAAAAAAGACATTGTAGAATCAGCTGCCATGTTAGCTTTGATGGTCACAGTATCTGGGCTTTAGAGAAGAAACTGGTATCACAAATGACCATGGCTGGGCAGTGGTGGCACATGCCTTTAATCCCAGCACTCGGGAGGAAGAGACAGGTGGACCTCTGGGTGTTCAAGGCCAGCTTGGTCTACTAGTTCGGGAACAGGCTCCAAAGTCACAGAGAAACGTTGTGTGTGGGGGGGAGGGAGGGGAGGTGTAAAAAGTGACTATGACAAAATACTTGAAATAGGATCATAATCACTCCAGTTAGAATAGAAGTTATTTTTAGCCTAGCAGTGGAGGCACAAGCCTTCAATCGCAGCACTCGGGGAGGTAGAGGCAGGAGAATTTCTGTGTGTTTAAGACCAGCCTGGTCTATAGATCGAGTTCTGAGACAGCCAGTGATACACAGAGAACCACTGTCTAGAGAAAAAAAAAATTATTTTCATTTTAAAACTAAATCTGAGCTGATCATAATTGTTAGCTTCCAATAGAGGGAAGTATGGTCGAGAGCAGTTAAAATTAAAGGCTTTTGGATTGAGTTGTACAAGTTGGTTATCCACACTCTCCTCCCTCTCCTGGATGGCAAGGTCAAACGCCCTCAAGTGTTGCCCTAGGTACACTCTTCAGTGTTGGTTTAAGAGGGAAATTTGATCAAAGACGAGACGAGCAAACACTGGGGAATAATAGTGTCCGCCTGAAAGACGGCACCAGCCCTGCTCGGAAGTAAACCACAAAGTTTGAAAAGCACAATCACACGCTTGGCGTCACGTCCACTGCAACTCACAGGACCAGAGAGTGCCTGAACGTGTCACAGACGGGGCTGGGTGGCCCCGGAGCGGCCCGTCCGGGCACGTAGGACATGGCGCGCGGCCGCGGAGTGCGCGCGAACGGGGCGGACGTGCGGGAAGCGGCGGACTCCCCAGGACAAACGGAGCGAGGCCAGAGCCACGCCCACCCATGATTGGCTCGCGCGAGGGGCGGGGCCTCGCGGAAGGGAGGAAGGCAGCGCGCTCGCGCTCCGCCAGGCCGGCCGGCCCGGGGCGGAGGGCCGTGGCGGGGGTCCGTCCGGTACCTGCGCTGGAAGTCCGAAGCGAAGGGCTTCAGGTACGGGTCGATCTCCAGGAGTCGGGCCAGCTCGGGCACGTCGGCCAGGGCGGCCTCCAGATGAGCTTCCGAGCCCTTGTCAGCTGCCGCCGGAGCCGCCATCTTCGCCGCAGCCCGAGTAGCCGAGGCCCGAGAGGGTCGAGTGGGCCGAGCGGGAGTGCGAGCGGCGGGGCGGAGCCGGGCGAGCCTAGGCGAGCCACCGCGGACTTGCCCTTTATAGCCGCCCAGCGGGGCCGGGGTGAGCCCGGGACACCCGTCCCCAGCACAGGCCCCCGCCTACTCACGCGGCCGGCACCTGGGTCTCGGAGCGGGGCTGGCCGGCCACCGAGAGGCGGGTCTCCGCCCTCCCTTCCCCTTCCTGTCCCGTTGTCTTCACTCCTGACACAACTTTCTGCTCTAGTTTCTGAGTTCGTGCTAGCGGTGGTGACCGAAAACAAAATAGAAAATTCACCAGGAGAACAGTAAAATGTAGATGACGTTAAACTCTTGAGTGTTTTAATGTCCCTTAACTGTCCTACGTTTACTGTGTCTGATAAATTTAACCGAGACAGTTTTTGGCGATTGCGTGAATACTCCGGTATAGGAAGCCACAGCAAGAACAAGAACTTTGATACAGCCAACAACGAATCAGAAAGGCGTTTGTGTTTCCGCAAGCTTTTCACCCGCAAAACTGTCTTTGATGAGGTCGGACCAGGAGAACATCATTAAACTGAACTCACTCTCCTGTTTAATGGCAGTGATAAAACAAGACGTTGCTCTTCGGGCCGAACGCCCAACTATAACTTCCTTGTGTCCTTTCAGTTCAGTGGTTCCTTTTTAAGAGTCCAGAATTGGGGACCTGGTGACATGATGGTTCACTTGATAGAAGGTTCTTGCCAACACGGCAGACAAACCACATTGTGGAAGGAGGGAATCAACTCTGGCATGTTGTCTCCTGACCACTCCTGGCACTTGTGCACTGATACACAGGCATATATTCATGCGTGCCTACAATAATTTTAATAAAGAAGAATAATGCAGAATTGGACACCAGGAGAAATGGATTGTACTGCTCAGGAGGTGGCAAGTTACTTTGAACTCAAAACTAGAGAGATTTGAGTATAACTCTCTCAGTTGAAACCTGGAAATCTTAAAATCGTAGTCTATGAAGAAGGAACAGTGTTGATAATTATTGTGCTTTCGACATTTAAACGGGCATTTTGTGATATATTTAAGAAACAGTTGAAAGCTGTATATAGGACCTCAGTGTGAACCGGTAGAGGTCTTGGATAAAGGCATAAAAAAAGAGAACCTGCAAATGTCTTGAAGCATAACATGGGAATTGAAACTCAGGAAGAAAATACCTAGTAGACACAAATTTGTAACCTGAACATGTTCCCCACCGACTTTGTAAATACTAATGTCCATCACTTCAAACTGAAATTTCCACTTAGCTGGCTATGAGGCCTGATCCACTAACTTTATCATAACATAAACATTTATTCACCTATTGATATAAAACTGAGCCATTGATATAGAGGAAAGAAAGGGGATGAGGTGGTAAATTTGGTCAGAGCTTTCCTGAATAAACACTGCCTAAAATGAGTTTTTATCATTTTAAACAGGAAGACATCACCCGTACACTCTCATTCTTACCTACTCCCTGTTTTCCAACTGGCGAGTTTCTCAAACTGAAGTTGATATTTAATCAATTACCTATCTTGGTGAAAATGTGCATTCTGAGATTGGACTCCATTTACCAGAATACATTTTTAACTACTTCCAGATGCTGCTGCTGCTGCAGGTTTTACATCTTTTGAATAGCTAAACTCTACACTGTAAGTCAAACAATGCCATTAACAATTTAAATGGCATGCTACTTCACTTAGAGTGAAATATAAACTTGGCTTTCCATAAAACATTTATGCAATCTGGATTTACTACCATTATCATCCAGTTTTCTTGTTCCGCAGTGGCATGGACTTCCCTGAAAGTAGCAGAATTCTGTGACCACTGAGGTTGCTGTTTTGTCTGTAGGGAATTCTCTTCCTTGGGCTCTCTCTGGCTAGTTTCTTTCCAGCCATCATTCAGATTTCATTACAAATGATAGCTCATCTCCGAATCCCATACTTCTTTCGGAATAGACTATTTCGGCCCTCCTCTTCTGTGCAACAGTGAACACAGCATGGGGTCTTTATTAATCTTTAAAATATAAGCTTCACAAGAGCAGGAACCTACTATACCCCAAGTTCCATATGCCAGCTCCTTGCCCACATAGTATAGCTAATTGGGACTTTGGGTCCCACTGTCATGTCACAGTCTCATGGAGCTGGAGCACCAGAATTAAAATGGGTCAAATGCACCTCTACAGTTAATGGTGTTCAAGGAACGCCATTCGGTTCTGCCATTTAGATTATACTGCTATAAGAAGCAGCCATAGAGGAACAGCACTCCAGGCAAAGAGTTTCTGACATGGGGAATGAGCTGCTCAGGTCAGGAAGAAAGGAGGAAAGGGAAGAAATGAAAGGAAACGAGTGTGTGTGGTATCCAGAGAAGCAGGAGAATACCAGGAAGTGAGCTAGTGCCAGAGACGAGTTTGATCTTGTAGAATCTGTAATTTTAGCCAAAAACTAGACAGCGATAATATGTAGAAGAGAAGATGGTGCTTTGGCTAGGATGAGACGATGGAATGAAGGTAAGGAATTTATGGTGAATGCCCATGGTACACTGACATAATTTAGAATTTGTTTTTAGTTCCTCCAGCCACGGGCTTTTGACCTTGCTTATATTATCTGATGAGTTCCTTCCTGTAACGTAAGCCTCAAGACCTATAGGACATGTGTTGTACCAATTAGTTCTGTCCTTATGCCACCACTTTGCACAACCTTATGTGCTAGTACACAAGGTACTAGCGATGTGCGAGGTACAAACTAAGAAGATACTTAATGACAGATTTTCTCAGTACCTGTGTTGTGTCTTCTACAAATGTGTGGAGGTGGAGGGAGGTGGTCTTCCAGCTTATCCCAGTCTGATTTCTCCAAGTCCTACAAGTGTGCGTTATCGTCAGCAATAGGAACTTCCTGTTGCTGGTTGGTAGTGGCACACGCCTTTAATCTCAGCACTTGGAGGCAGAAGCAGGCAAATCTCTGAATTCAAGGCCAGCCAGTTCTGTTGAGAAACCCTCCCTGTATCCAAGCAAACAAAAAATAGCTTCCTGTCTAGTTCCAACTTTCAGCCAACATCAGTGGCAATGACCCTTGTGATTTGTCAATCCTGAGAGGTGCCTTTAGCCAGCAGCTCATTGGGAGATAGCCAGTCTCCAGCACTTTGATTTTAATAGCTCATGGCTGGGAGATTCTTTTCCACCTCTACAAGTTGCGTTCATTCGGGTTCATTCGGGCTCTCTGCCTGCTTTGCTTAAATTCGCAGATGCTTCTCCAAGTCTGTAAACTAGCATTATATAATCAACTTTCACGAAGGGTGAATTTTATCTCTGAAGGTCCACTACCACCCATTTCTAGAAATTAAAAATTGGCCTTGGGACTTAACATCTAAGGAAATATTAAAATAAGACATGAGGAATATCAAATACAGCATGAAAAGTTCTCATCACTTGTATCAATTGCTATCAATTGCTTCCTGGCTCAGGGAGCTATGCTGGAGGCAGCAGCATGAATGAATAAATAGATAAATAAATAAATAATAAATAAATAAATAAATAAATATAGTCTCCCTTATTTAATACTATAATCTGTAATCATCAAGCTGCTCTGCTTTTTCACCCTAGGGTGATGCTTTTTCATCCTTTGTGCTGATGTCTATCTTTTTACTCCTTAAAGCCAAAAAGGGCAGGTTTTTATCCTGTGGAGGTGCCTTGAGGGGAAAGGGGAAGCAGGGCTGTGTTCTTACCTGCTAGACCTGCAGTTCAAGCCAAATTCCTAGATCTAGCAGGCTCTGGGCCAGAAACATAGCCCTTACTTTTCTGTCAGCCACACTTGGCTGCTGAAAAAGCTTCAGGTATAGGTGAAAAGTCTCTTCTCCCAGTAAACTTTGTTGCAGGATAAAAACACAGAGTATATTTTTGGGAAATGGTTGTCCAACATAGGACAAAAATATTTTCTCCTATACTGTTTTCTTATTTACTTTGTCCATGAACTGTAGTTCTCACTTCTAAAAATTCCAGGTATATGTTTAGACTCTTGCTGGTTTTCCCCCTCAGTACTCCAGCTAGACATGATAAAGTAGGCTAGAGAGATGATAATGGAATAAGAGTACTTGCTGTTCTTGCTGAGCCATGGATTCAATTCCTAGTACCCACACAGTGACTCACAACCATCCAAAACTCCAGTTCCAGGGGATCTGATGCCCGCTTCTGACCTATGCATGAAGAAAAAAAAAAAAACACCTATACACATAAAATAACTTTTTATTAAGGTTATTTTAAAAAGCAGAAAGACAATTAAGACACAATGTCAACCAACCTCTGTCCTTCACATATGCCTACACAAGTAAGCACAACCAGACACATATACATTCCTACACCACATAATGCACACGTAGAGAAGCCCTAATTCAAGTAGTTCAGATATATAGTATTCCTTGGTTGTGCTTGGCCATAAGGCCCCAATCAGCATGCTGTACTGTAAATTTTCCCTCTCACTGTATTAGAAATTGGACTTGAAGAATAGTCTCCATCAATTCTACTCATTTCTCCCTCCTCCTTATTCTGTTATTCCCATGGGTTGGGTTGCAAAGTTTGGGATATCAAGAAGTAACCTTTATATGCCTTTTTCCCCATTGTAGTTTCTTCCTTGTATGGGCAATATCCTTCTGTGTTGACATAACCCACAGCAATGCCCCATACTACTGCGGTCACAGCCTACTTATATTCTTGTCCCAAAAGTAGTACCTTCAAAAATTGTAATCTCTTCTTTAGGGTGTTAGCCATTTAGGGAAGGGGAATCCAGTAGCAGACTCCATGAATGAAATAAAGATGCTACCCAACATGGTGTACAGGAATATGGCCACCTTGGGATTTCTCGCAAGGATGATCCACTGTCAACGAGCTCTGCTTGGGTTGCATGTTTTATCACCGTTTACAGGAAGTATGCAGTTCCCATAACAGAAATGAGACACATAAACACAAAACAACATGGGGCAAGGGAGCCAGACATGGCTCTCAGCAACAGCTCAAGTACCAATATCATCATGACCCATGTTGCCACCAAAGGCCACAAAGCAACCTGGGGTGTGGCCACAGGGCCATACCAATCTAGGTGGCCTATCATGGATGTCAACACAGAACCCAGCTGTAGTAGCACCATGGACCCAGACATGGCTCCTTGGCAGCAACCTGGGCCCAGACGTCACCCAGACCCCAGGTGTCCAGCAGGCCATTCACATTAGCCTTTCCACACAGCCTTTTCTTCTTCAGTTCTGTCTCTTTCCACAGCCTGTGGATAGTTCCGTGTCTCTTTCCCATTTCTCCACCATGTATTTGTTATAATGGCACCTACCCACCTGGCAACCCAAGAAGCTGGATGGGCATGGGGATGCCTTCACTCAGCCCAAACTGTAAGGACCCAGGCCGGCCTGTGGGTGTCTGGAGCTCGGTAGCAGCAGATGGGTCTGTGGATGCCTTCAGTCAGCCGAGACTGTAACCAATCTAAATATTTGAAAGAAGCTGAGATTTTTATATTCATAGGGTAAATAGAACAAAAGGTCAGCAGGACTAAGAAACTTCTCTCTCAGACTATCATAGATTTTTACCCATGGAATTTGGCTAGTGTGGACAGTTAGGAGATTAGAGATCTATTGTTGTAGTAGGAGCAGTGGGCTGCATTCCCGCCCAGCTCCGCATGGCTAGCTTTACCAGAAATAATTACACGGAAACTATATTCTTTTGAACACTGCCTGGCCCATTAGTTTTAACCTCTTACTGGCTAGCTCTTACATATTGATCTAACCCATTTCTAATATTCTGTGTATCACCACGAGCTGGCTTACCAGGGAAGATCTTAACCTGCGTCTGTCTGGAGTGGGAGAATCATGGCGACTACCTGACTCTTCTTTCTCCCAGCATTCTGTTCTGTCTACTCCGCCTACCTTATTTTCCGTCCTATCAGGGCCAAGCCATTTCTTTATTAATTAATCAATGAAAGCAACAGATAGATATAAGACCCACCTCCATCATTTCCCCTTTTTCTGTTTAAACAAAAAAGACTTTAACATAGTAAAATTACATATAACAAAACAGTTATCAAGTAAGAATTTACAGTTACAATAATTGTATCTATTTTATCTTTTATCATAACTAAGAAAAACTATAACTATAACTAACCATTCTTCAACTCCATCAAAGACTCCAGAAGGATATAATATTACCTAAGCAAACAAGAAATAAGCAGCTTCTAAACTCTAGAAATGACAGAGACATCTCACTGCCTGGACAGTCACCCAAAGTTTATCTGTACCATTGGGGCATCCATCTTTGGCCTTCAGGCCCAAAGTTTCCAGCAGACATTTCCATGAAGCAGGAAATTTCAAAGGCAGTTCAGTCACTGTCTGCTGTGTCCTGCAGAATGTATCGCAGACTTTTTCATGAATCAGGAACCCCAAAAGACCATCTCACCTTTAGGCAAGTTCAACAGTCCTCTCTCTGTGGGTTCTCTGTGTTCAGTTTATGTAACAGTCCAGGCAAGAGCAGTTTCTTGTCCAAATGGCTAACTAACTCCATAAGGAGCCTCTTCAATGCCCATCTTCCTCTTGAAGTAGATTGGTGCTGCCAGGAGCAGACGTGTCTCATTGTCATGAAAAGCCCTAAATTATTAAAACATTTAAATGCCATATTCTGTAGCCTTTAAAGATATGAAGACTACCTATCTAACTGGAATATATCTCTATATATCTAGAAAATCTAACATGACTACAAGCTTTACTATTATCCATGATTATCCATTAACAACCTATATTTTCTAATTATACATTACATTTTTAAATGAACTATACAATCACAATACCTTAATCAAGTTCAGAAATACATATACATATAACAAAATTGACCTTAAAATCCATACCAATGCAAATTATTCATATCTATATCAATCTATGTTAGGACTGAACAAGGATTTCAAGAGGATGAGAAAAAATTGTTGATTTAAAACCAAAGTGTGACCTGACTGTCACAATTTCTGACATTTATAACATTAGCAATGCACTTTATCTCTGTGTCCCTTGGCTTTTCAAAATTTGTTCCTTATATAAGAATATTTAGTGACAATACATTAATAATATAATATCTAGCACACAGTAGATGTTATATGAGGCTAAGCTGTGTTGTTAGTGGTAGACAGTAAACATTAAAAAGAAACCCATTAGTCTAAGCACTATATCCATAAAACACATTCTGATCTCGCTGATTTATTACTTATAGTTCTGATTAGCAGGAACATGAACATGAAAGGAACAAGATGACAATTTCATTTACCATGAAGTATTTAACATGGAAATTTAAAATTTGAAGTGCCTATTATACTTATGTCTTGTCCAAGTTTTTAGATAGCATATAGGCCTTTGATATGGTATTCAGAGTATAAAGTGATTTTGAATTGAAACTTCAACATGGTTATCCAGAATTACATGGTATCAATTTTTAGTGGTATTTATGAGGTGATGTGGGATTCCCCTCTGTATGCTGTGAATACCATTGGTTAATAAAGAAACTGGCTTGGCCTATTGCAAGGTAGGACTTAGTTGGAGGAAACTAAACTGAATGCTGGGAGAAAGGAGACAGAGTCAGAGAGAAGACATGGAGCTACCAGAAACAGACGTGGTGAAGCTTTGCTGGTAGGCAAACCTCATGGTGATGCCCAGATTAATGGGGGTATATTAAAATAACATGTAGGAGTTAGCAAATAAGAAGCTAGAGCTAATGGGCCAAGCACTGATGTAAATAATATAGTTTCTGTGTGATTATTTTGGGAGTTTGGGTGGCCAGAAACATACAAGCAGCTCCTACAACAATGAGGTATAATTTATTCTATCCATATTACATTGGACAGTTAAACTCCTACACACTCACTCTGTCACCTGCCTGGCCTCTCAGAGAACTCTGAAGAAAATCATTGCTTAAATAATTAAATTCCGTATGATGAATGTTCACTATGATGTGAGTTTCATCACCTGAAACCAGAGTGAGGCAAACAACTTTTTCCTAAGTTGGCATGGAAGAGTTTTTAAACGACAATGATTTTCAATTACTTTTGTCATAAGTTGAAGGAGAACCAGTGACCTAAAGGTGAACAAATTCTCTGAACAGCAGGGTTTCTCGCTTAGAGAGAAGCAATTTTCCTGATTCTAAAATGGTGATTTTTATTTCACTCAGTTACACTTTTCCTTATGCCTTTATATTATCTATGGTAGGTGTTTTGTGTCTGACATCTCCAGTACATCTGTATTTTCCCTTGAAATTTCTGCAAACATTTAAGCTCAAAATAATGGGAGAAAGAAAGGGTGGATATTTGAACTAATTGGTACGGAGTTACTCTGAGAAGGGGGTGCACTGATTGCTCTGACTGATAGCTGGTAATGCAGTCGTCCTCCATGACAGACTCTGCTTCAACCAGTATCATGTGTTTGTGTAGTCTTCAGTAAGCCTATGGAAAAAGTACAGGCATAGGAAGGCTTCATAAGACAGTGTACTTAAAAGAATCTGTGTTCGAACACAAGTATAATTTTTGTATAGCCCTGGTTTTCATGGGAAAAAGAGAATGTGAAAGGCAATATATTTTTTAAACATTTAAAGAAGAAAAATTCTTATCCATAATTTTTAAACTTTACTTAACCTAATAACATTTGGGTGAAGCTCCAAGTCCTTGGAAATCAATCTGGAAGAAATCAGATGCCTATAAAATGTGCTCATGTCAATGCGGAAAATTATTCATATAAAAGTTAAGATACAGAGCTCAGAGACGAAAGCTCAATGTAGGGAACTTGATACAAGAAATAGAAAACAAACGCTTCAAGTGCTGACTCCCACTGTGGCAGTTCGAATGATCTTCTTAGTTCGGCTTTTGTTTGTTTGCTGGGTTTTTTAATTATTTGTTTATTTATTTATTTATTGTCATTAAACATTGCCTAGTGGCAACTTGAGGAGGAAAGGGTTTATTTCATTCTACAGTTACAGTCCATTATGAAGGCAGTTGAAGCAGAAGCTCAAGGAAGGAACCTAAAGGAACAAACTGAAAGAAAGACCATGGAGGAATGCAGCTTTCTGGGCTGCTCTCCAAGGCTTGCTCACTTTGCTTTCTTTCTTTCTTTCTTTCTTTCTTTCTTTCTTTCTTTCTTTCTTTCTTTTTTTTTCGCTTTCTTATACACCATAAGACCATAGGTTGTAGGATGATACTTCTCAGTAGACTGGGCCCTCCTATATTAATCCAGAAAATGTCCTACAGACTTGCCTGTAGAAAATCTGTTAGAGCGGTGGTTACAACCTTACTAATGTGTAGCTCTTTAATACAATTCTTCACGTTGTGGTGACCCCAACCATAAAATGATTTTTGTTTCTACTTCATAGCTATAATTTTGCTACTCTTAGAATCTTAATGTAAATACTTTTGGAGATAAAGGTTTGCCATTAGGGTCATGGCCTACAGATTGAGAATCACTGTACTAGTAGTAATTTCTCAGTTGAGGTTCCCTCTTCCTAATTATGTCTAGATTTGTATCGATTTGACAAAAAAACAAATGGACATTGATCATTCTCCAAGAGGCTCAAGCATATTCTAATATCCAGAACATGTGGAGATTACACACACACACACACACACACACGGGGCAGTGTAACCAAAGGAACGATTTCTCTGATACTAATAATAATGATAATGATAAGGAGAGTCATAAAGAGCACAGAGAAGATGCAGCAATATGGCTGAAGCTCATGATTGCAATGATGAAATCACAGTTTGAAAAGCCAGGAGAAGCAAAGAGTAACTCTCCCCTAAAACCACCAGAGGAAGAAGAGTACTGACAACATTTTAATTTCAGGCTTTGGGTCAGAACTGTGAAAGAATGGTTCTGTTGTTCCAAGCCACCTAAGTGATGGCAATTTATTTTAGTAGACTGTAAACTAACACATCGCTTGATGTCATTGGTATTTATATACATATATACACATACACACATATATAGATATAGATATATAGATATATCATGGTTGAAAAAATAAATGAGTAAATTGTAGACAATCTACACTAGGTTTCTTCATCAGAACCAGAAGTTGCAAAGAAGCAGTAAGAGGAAGGTAGCAGTGGCCATCTATGCTGAATTAAACAGAAACAGCTATATAATCTGGTGGAACACAAGTGTAAACACATAAAAAATGAATGTTGAAAATAGGTTCATATGTGTCTGTATGCAAACCTCAGTTTGCACAACACATATATTCTTGATCTCAGTCTCCCAAACAGTAAAAAATCAGGGAAACCTCCTGAACAAATGTGGTGTTTTAAATGAGTATATAAATATATGTAAAGTGCCTTAAGTGTTCCCACCTACATCTCAGTAAAAAATTAATTTACCAGTTCCAGCAAATTTTATATACAGTTCTTTATGTTTTTAATCTACTATCCATTTAAAACATTGTTTCAAAGTTAACTCAGATCTCCCTCATTTTTGCATTAAATAATGTGTTGGAGCCCATGTGGGTCCAACATAGATTTCCTAACCCGGCTGAAACGGAGTCGCGAGGAATAAAACCGACACAGCTTACAAGATCATCTTGGAAAAGGCCAGAATCACTCTTTATTTTTGGAATATCGATCAAACCTCTCCCATGCCCCAATTCCCCTCAAACTTATGGCCTCTTCTTTAATTATTATTGTATACACACATGCACACACGTACATGTATACATACATGCATATATGCACTCTGCTGAGTCCATTTGATTTTTTTTGCCTGTATATGTGTTTAAGGCAGACCACTTGGGACTGAATAAACATCAGGGGACCCATCCCTTGAAAAAGTCAATTAAACCCTGCTTAGTAGCCATTAATTAATTGTCTGTGGTTCTGTACCTAAGGGTGGGGTCCTGTGAGATTTACCCTATCATCATTGGTATTGTATTGTGGTCTTGTTTAGGTAACCATGATTTTGAGACTTCTTAGGTGCAACTTCTCTATCACAAATAGAAATCACTATCCCACTGCCGATGAACTGGTCATCTGGCTCTTACAAAATTCTGCCCACTCTTGTATGATGTTCTTGAAGCCTTGGGCACAGGAGTTGCACTGAGAATGTATCAGTTGTGGTTGGGCATCTCACAGTCCATTGTTCTCTGCATTTTGACCATCTGTAGATTTCCATATACTGCATAGAAGAAGCTTTTTTGATGAAGGCTAAAACCTACATTTGTCCATGTGTCTAAGGATAAATTTTTTAAAAGGAGTCAGAAATTAAAGTAGTTTAAGAAAATGGCAGTAGAAGTTCTGCCTTAAAATTCAAAGTTTTAAAAGTGATGTATATGTGTGTTTCTGCATGAATGCATGAGAACATGTATGCAGGTACCCATAGAGTCTAAACAAAGGCCTCAGATTCTCTGGTGCTGGTGTTACAGGCAGTTGTGAGCTGCAGAGCATGGGTGCTGGGAAACTAACTTGAGTCTTCCGCTAGAGCAATATGCAATTTTAAATGCTGAGTCATTTCTACAGCCAACAAGAATATTGGAGAGCAACCAATGGGTAACATAAAGTACCTGTATAAGTGCATCCTTATAGAAATGATTGATTAAATAAATCAGGAGATAAGGGAAAGATCTTGCCTTCTTAAAAATTTCCAAATAATTTATAGTCTCCTTTCTTCAGGAAGTAATGCTTAATCTTTTGTGCTTGAATTAGGACTTGACTTAGTTACAAACTTTCAGATAATAGAACATTAAAAGAGAAACAGTGGAGACATCTTCCAAACTATACATTAGCCATGTGATCAAGGTTTTAATATTGTCATACTTGGACTTGACGCACCCTTCATATGAAGTGGTGAGAAATGCATTCTGCCTTTGAGATGTTCTTTCCTAAATCCTTTCAGTGTTTCTAATCATGTGATAACATGCAGGACTAAACTGAGGGAGATTCTATGAAATTCATGTCCAGTACACTTAAAACTCATCAAGATTTTGTGTTGAAAGTGAAGAAAGACTTACAGCTGCCAGTGATGGAAGACTAGGCACAGAGGAAGGCTATGAAAGAGCATCCTGGAATGCATCCCAGATAACAGAATAAAGCTTAAAGCTTACAATTCAGTTAGTGGTATTATATTAATATTAAATTCTTTATTTTGTTAAATAAGGATGTAGCTAATACTAGCATTAGAAGTTGAACAAAGGGCATATGAGAACCATGGACTGTTATGAAAACTTTTCTTTAAAAATTATTGTAAATTAATTAGTATACATTTTCATTTATACTATTACCTCTGTTAAAATCTTAATGTCTACTTATTTTTCAGAGAAACTATACTCTTGCATTACAAATGTTGTATTTGTCTATTTGTTATTTTTCCTAGAAGAAAAAAAGTACAGAATTTGCTATCCATTTTCCCCCAATGATATTCAGACCTTACTCAACCTTTAGATAATGTTTAAATGAAAAACTATAATAATATTTTATTGCTGTAGTTTATCAAAACTTTCTGTCTCTTCTGGTGGAATTAAATGTAATGGATTTCTGAGCTTCTATTAACCCTTTGAGTTTATAAGGCTGTCTCTTAGTTATCTGGTGGCAGAGTGTTCAGAGAAATTTAGAGGAACTGCTACAAGTACCTAATTAATCCTTACAATGTTGAGATAATCTGATTCATTAAAAGAACAATGTGTGCCTGGCACTGGACTAGAAATTTTTAATTACCATTTTGTACTTTGCCGATAACTTGATCTTCAGTGGGGGAAAAATAGAAGAAAGAAAAGTGACTCTCTAGGTTACATACTAAAAACTTTAAAATACAAACTTGAATGAAACATAGAGAATAACAGATAAATATCCAGGACTGTAAGAATTAAATTTTTGGCATTTTGAGATCATATTTCCCAGCTTATTGATTCTAAAAACAATTGCAATAGTAATTCCTCATTTTATCTGTATAACACATACATTTATTAGCAAATACAAATTTTGTGAGGATAAATTATTTCAGCAATCAAGAACTTAAATCTGACTTTTAAAAATAAAAATTAAGTCTTTTGCTCTTACCTTCCACATATTTTCATTCTAACGAGAAGTTTTATATTTTCCAAGATTTGTATTAGAACATGTTAACCATCAAACAGCTTACTCTTTAAGGAAGGAGCAGGTAATGAGCCTTAAGATGCTGCATTTCATGTTGAATGATAAAGGTTAATTTTCTGCAGAGTTTCTACTCTTACTTAGAATTAATATTGTAGGTGTAAGTTATATCAAAACTTCTTTTGAAATCTTTGCAGAGATAAGTAGACTTGTAGCTATTTCTGCATGTCTTTATTCACAAATACCTGGTAAACTAACTCTCATTTGGGAAGCTAGAATTTCCTAGGTCTAAAAGATTGAATTATTTCACAAGGTTTATCATTTTACCAACTCAATATTCTATTAGTTACATTGTGCATTTGATCTAAAATAAAAGTTGTTTGACAGAGAAAGCTCAAAACTTCTCCTTAGTGTGATGAGGTAGAAAAAGATCTAAGAATAGGTCTAATATAAAAGGATTCTGGAGGATGGATGTGAGGCACATATTTCTGTGAAGTTATCACTACTTATTAAATGACAGGCATCCCTGAAGTGTTCAGGCTTGTATTTTTCCTTACTTTTCCTAGTGCATATTATTGGGAATAAATTTCTCACTCATTAAAATTAATACTTGTCCAGAGTAGGAGAATATATGTTAATTATATATGGGCATATGTATGTATTGTTTCAATGTTCAGCCTGAGAATTTTGTTTTATTTTGTTTTGAAAGAAGATCTCTATAGCTGAGGCAGGCTTTGATCTTGAACTTCTGATCCTCTAGCCTCAATCTTCCAAATATTGAGATTTCAGGCATGTGGCACAATACCAGGTGCATAGGTGGATTTTCTGTATAATTGTGCTTAGTTTCTTAAACTTCCTAAGGGCTCTGTTGATTACTCACAGTGGCTAACAATTAGTTTTTAGCGGATATAAAAGGACAGTGGAAGGATTTAACCGAAGCATTAAACGTTCAGCCTTAGGCATCAGGCAAAAATGGTTATTTCAAGTAGATGAAAAGGAAATGAGGGAATCTCTGTCAGCAGCCAGGGAAGAAGATCTGGAAGATGCTTCAAGAGGAAAGCTTGAGTGTAGAACAGGCAGCCTAGACTTCATAACACAATACCACAAAGAAGAGACCGACACAGAGAAAGCCTCTCAGAATTGTAACAAAATTCCCTACTGAGTACTCAGTGTAATGCAGTTAATGTGTGCATTTGAAAAAAAAAAACAAAAAAACAAAAAAACAAAAAACTTCTTCAAGTTTTGAAAGAACCATCCAAAGGAATTAAATGGAACAGTGCTTAATATTCATACAGAGCCAGTAAAAAGTACCTATTCTTTATAGCCAGATAAGAAAACTCGTCGGTTTTGTAGCACATGATAGCTTTCTCAGAAAATCCTTTTCTCTGCAGGAATAGTTAGGAATAGTTAGGCTTAGAATACTTATTTTTCTGGAACTACCTAACAAGTTACAATTTTAAGACCCTAAACTGTCTTTCTTTGTATAACTTACATGCATACAAGTACAAAAGTTCATTGGTTAATTAATAAAGAAACTTCCTTGACCCATTTGATAGGCCAACCCTTAGGTGGGCGGAGTAAACAGAACAGAATGCTGGGAGAAAGAAGCCGATTCAGGGAGTTGCCATGATTCTCCCACTCCAGACAGACGCAGGTTAAGATCTTTCCTGTTAAGCCAACTCGCGGTGCTACACAGAATATTAGAAATGGGTTAGATCAATATGTAAGAGCTAGCCAATAAGAGGCTGGAACTAATGGGCCAGGCAGTGTTTAAAAGAATACAGTTTCCGTGTAATTATTTCGGGTATAAAGCTAGCCGGGTGGCAGGATGCAGCCCCACTGCTGCTCCTATTTACAACAGAGTAGCCTTGCTGGCGGCCAGGGGCCGGGAGCCAGGAATGCAGCCTGCAGCCGCTTCCTACAGCAGAAATATTTATGGAAATATGAAAATAGTTACTCAACCAGGAAAATCCATGAGGTCTGGTATCCAATTATGTCATGAAGCAAGAACACACAATTGAGGAGACTATCATTCAAAACTTACCTACAACTGACACAGGTGTGTAGGAATTAGCAGAATCAAGGATATCAAGGCAGTTAGGATGTTTAAATTCCATGTATCTCAAAAGTTAAGTAGAAATATTAAAGAAAAAGAGACACATCATATTTATAGAAATGAAAGCTACAATGTCTGAAATGAAAATTTAGTGTGGAAAAAAGCAACAAAAATATCTACCGCGAGGGGCGCACCCACACGCTGAGACAATGAGGATGTTCTATCGGGAACTCACCAAGGCCAGCTGGCCTGGGTCTGAAAAAGCATGGGATAAAACCGGACTGGCTGATCATAGCGGACAATGAGGACTGCTGAGAACTCAAAACAATAGCAATGGGTTTTTGTTCCTACTGCACGTACTGGCTTTGTGGGAGCCTAGGCAGTTTGGATGCTCACCTTACTAGACCGGGATGGAGGTGGGTGGTCCTTGGACTTCCCACAGGGCAGG
Source organism: Chionomys nivalis (assembly GCF_950005125.1). Classification (NCBI taxonomy): domain Eukaryota; kingdom Metazoa; phylum Chordata; class Mammalia; order Rodentia; family Cricetidae; genus Chionomys; species Chionomys nivalis. The sequence goes on from NC_080088.1 coordinate 27,367,302, forward strand.
GAACCCTGATTGCTCTTCTGCTGATGAGGAAAGGGGACTTGATTGGGGGAGGAGGAGGGAAATGGGAGGCGGTGGTGGGGAGGAGGCAGAAATCTTTAATAAATAAATAAATTAAAAAAATATCTAAAACTTAAAAACATGGAAAAGAAACCAAAAGCATGATGAATAAATAGGCAAATTGCTAAACGTAACTTCATAAGAATTTGTCTTATTTGAAAAATATTCGTAAAAGAAGAAAATGGTAGGAAGGTCTAGGAGCAATGCCTGTGTTTTATATGTGTTTGGGAAGAAGGAACCTTAATCATAAAAACACCTAGCCAAAATACAGGAGCTCAGCCTGATGGTGAGGACAAGGGATAGCTGGCAGGCTGCAACTACCCAGGCCCAGAACCAGAGTTATGGGTTGACCCACTCCAGTATCCACCCTACCTGTGATATGCTTGAGCATATAAAGGGGCTGGTCTTGCAGACCCAAAGCTGCAGGATTTCAATGATAAGGGAAACAGCAGGATAGCCAAGAGGAGTTCCAGTGAGGGCTCAGCGTCAATGGTGTAGCAGAAACCAGAGACCTCCAGTCCAATGACTCTTTGCAATGGACACTTACTTGTAAGTAGATATGTGGACAGCAGAGTTTACTGTGTGACTCACTATGTCACACCACTGCTTCCGTAATGTTCCCCCATTATTTTTATTCTTTTTCCTCTTAAATTTTATGGGGGGGGGTTGTTATTGAAAGGCCAGAGAGTGGATACATAGGGATGAGAATGAGTGGGATCAAGATACATGATGTGAAAGATATAAAGAATAAATAAAAAGTTTAAAATAAATAAGATGGACGAAATATAAAACCTATGCCAGAGTAATAAAATTATGGAGCCCCTAAAGCTTCCAATTCAAGTAACACCTTTTGGCTATCATTACTATAATAAAAGGTATGTAGGGGAAGCAAAGCAAATCATTATTAAGATCTTCAGGTCAATTTTCCTGAACCAGGACAGTTACAGCTTAAGGTTCAGTAAATCGTATCAGGAATTACATGCAACAAAGCCTGCTTTTGACTTATGAATCATATTTTGCATGTGCTAGCTTTATATATTTCCAGTAATAAAATAATATTTTCATACAAAAAATACCCAGTGAAACCAAACTGTGGTCAAGCCTATTGGGCATTTCTTGATTGATGATTGATAAAGGAGGGCCCAGTTCACTGTGAGTGGTGCCACCACTACTGGGCTGCATGTCATGGGTTCTATAAAAAAGGAGGCTGAGCACAAGCCACTAGGAACAAGCCAGTAAGCAGCACCCTTCCATGCCCTCTGCATTAATTCCTGACTCTGAGTTCCTGTCTTGATTTTCTGTCCTGAATTCACTGGGTAATGGACTACAAACTATTGGATAAAATAAACCATTTTATCCTCAAGTTGCTTTGGGTCATTGATATTTTTAATTGGATTAATTAGTTTTAGTATAGTTTCTTGAGTCCTTTATATATTTTGGAGATCAAACCTTTGTCTGATGTGGGATTGGTGAAGATCTCCCATTCAGTAGGCTGCCATTTTGTCCTAATGACAGTGTCCTTTGCATTACAGAAGCTTCTCGGTTTCAGGAGATCCCATTTATTCATTGTTGCTCTTATTGTCTGTGCTACTGGGGTTCTACGTAGGAAGTGGTCTCCTGTGCCCATGTGTTGCAACTACTTCTCACTTGCTCTTCTATCAGGTTCAGCGTGGTGAGATTACTATTGAGGTCTTTAATCCATTTGGACTTGAGTTTTGTGCATGGTGATAGATATGGAACTATTTTCATTCTTCTACAGGTTGATATTCAGTTATGCCAGCACCATTTGTTAAAGATGCTTTCTTTCTTCCATTGTATAATTTTAGCTCCCTTGTCGAAAATCAGGTGTTCATAGGTTTGTGGATTAATATCCAGGTCTTCAATTCGATTCCATTGGTCAACAGTCTCTGTTTTTGTGCCAATACCAAGCTGTTTTCATTACTGTAGCTCTGTAATAGAGTTTGACGTCAGGAATGGTAATGCCTCCAGAAGTACTTTTATTGTATAGGATTGTTTTGGCTATCCTGGGTTTTTTGTTTTTCCATATAAAGTTGATTATTGTTCTCTCAAGGTCTGTGAAGAATTTTGTTGGGATTTTGGTGGGAATTGCATTGAATTTATAGATTGCTCTTGGTAGAATTGCCATTTTTACTATGTTGATCCTCCCATTCCAAGAGCATGGGAGATCCTTCCATTTTCTGGTATCCTCTTCAATTTCCTCCTTCAAAGACTTAAAGTTCTTATCAAATAGATCTTTCACTTCCTTGGTTAAAGTTACCCCAAGATACTTTATGCTATTTGTGGCTATCATGAAAGGTGATGTTTCTCTGATTTCCCTCTCTACTTCTTTGTTTATTGTGTATAGGAGGGCAACTATTTTTTTGGAGTTGATCTTGTATCCTGCCACATTACTAAAGGTGTTTATCAACTGTAGGAGTTCTTTGGTAGGGTCGCTTATGTACACTATCATATCATCTACAAATAATGAAAGTTTGACTTCTTGCTTTCCAATTCGAATCCCCTTGATCTCCTTATGCTGTCTTATTGTTATTGCTAGAACGTCAAGCTCTATATTGAAGAGGTATGGAAAGAGTAGACAGCCTTTTCTTGTTCCTGATTTTAGTGGAATGGCTTTGACTTTCTCACCATTTAATTTAATGTTAGCTGTCGGCTTGCTGTATATTGCTTTTATTATATTTAGGAATGAATCTTGTATCCCTAATCTTTCCAAGACCTTTATCATAAAGGAGTGTTGAATATTGTCAAATGCTTTTTCAGCATCTAATGAAATGATCATATGTTTTTTTTTCCTTCAGTTTATTTATATGATGGATTACATTGATAGATTTGCGTATGTTGAACCAATCCTGCCTCTCTTCTGGGATGAAGCTTACTTGATCATAATGTATAATTGTTTGGATGTGTTCTTGGACTTGATTTGCCAGTATTTTATTGAGAATTTCTGCATCGATGTTCATGAGTGAGACTGGTCTGTAATTCTCTTTCATGCTTAAGTCTTTGTGTGGTTTTGGTATCAGGGTGACTGTAGCTTCATAAAAGGAGTTTGGCAATGACTCTTCTGTTTCTATATTGTGAAACACATTAAGGAGTATAGGTATTAGCTCTTCTTGGAAGTTCTGGTAAAATTCTGCATTGAAACCATCTGGTCTAGGACTTTTTTTTTTGGTAGGGAGGTTTTTGATGACAGCTTATAATTCCTCACAACTTACAGGTCTATTTAAATTGTTCACCAGGTCTTGATTTAATTTTGGTATATGGTACTTATCGAAAAAAAATAAAAAATAGTCTTGTTTTTGTAGAATATTGGTTGTCTGACCCATGATGACTCAAATAAGACTCAGTTTTCCCTCAGTTATGTTTAAAATTATTTTCAAATAAATGCATACAATTCTTTTATTATTCTAATTTTAACAATATCTCCTTGACACCTGCCAACCACTAAAGTAGGTCACATGATACCTTACAATTTCTTTATATTATACTTGCTATACATGTAATTATTTATTTTATGTCTGTTTCCTGTGATACATTATAAATGCCACAGTGGCCGAAATGAAGTCAGTTTATCTGTTGCACTCTTAACACTTAACCAAAGTTAGGTTATTAATGAATGTAGACAGAAAGAGAGGTGAGTCGGGGGAGAAGAATAGTTAACAAAAGGAAGGGGAGAAAGACAGATAGGAAGAAAGGGATATAGGGAGGAAGGGAAGAAGGAAGGAAAGAATAACACTCTAGCATCTGTTCTGTGACTATTAAAAATTTCCCCCTGAAATTAAACAATTTCTCCCGTAAGCTCAGGTTTATTCTTGATTTTAAAGTATTAGAGTTCTAACAATACACTGTGAATGTGTAGACAATCTACCATCAAAATATCTTTTCTCATCATTCTTTTCATTTTTCTTCACAACTGCCTCTTTTCACCTCTAATCACTTGAAATCCCTCATAGAAAGTATTAATTCCTTTTTAAAAACTACTGATGAATGCAGATCATTTATTTCATGAGGAAGAGTCCCACTTTTCATTCTTTGACCAGCTGTGTGGATTATGGTACCTACTTGTGAATTACTAAACCGCTGTCCCTTAGGAGATGAGAGAGAATGCACAGTACTAATAAGGACTGTGGGCTTAAACCAGAATAATTGGGTACCCTCTTATCCTCGTATTTTAGAAAACTAAGTAAATTGGTATTAAGAAAGACAGATGTCACTGGGGACTAACCTTTTCTCTCTAACATTTCTAAAAAAAAAAATCATCAAATGTCTTTAAAATTGTTATGTACTTTTGAAATAGCTCATTTAGTCTGGGATAATGTAGGAAATACTAGGACAAGGGGATCATATGCCAGCTTTACCCTATCTGTAATTGACTGTCCCTGACTAACTGAAGGCAGAATAAATGAAATTAACTCTACAGTAGTGAGAGATGCCAAATTCCTTGATATAGATTGGAAAGAATCCAAATACAAGCCAGACGTTGCATCCTAAAATCAAGCAGAATCAGCAAAATTGCTTTCACATAGATTTATTTAATACAATGCTCTGGATAACAAGAAGGAGGATGAGCTGGAGAGAAGGCCCAATGACTAAAAGCACCATTGCTCCTGCTGAGGACCAAGTTCGATTCACAGCAACCACGTGGTGGCTGATAACCATCCATGACTCCAGTTCCAGGGCATCCAACACCATTTCTGGCATCCTTGGACACCTTGGATATTTTTAAAAAGTAGATATTAAGAAGGAAAGTGTGTCATCCACAAACTAACCACACATCATTAGGCCGGTGTTGCCCCCCCCCCTTTTTTTTTGATTTTCGAGACAGGGTTTTTCTGTAGCTTTTTGGTTCCTGTCCTGGAACTAGCTCTTCTAGACCAGGCTGGCTTTGAATTCACAGAGATCCGCCTGCCTCTGCCTTCCGAGTGCTGGGATTAAAGGCGTGCGCCACCACCGCCCGGCTTTTATTCATTTTTTTTTTAATCTATAAAAAAAGAATGCATTTTACAGCTGATCAGTGAATTACATTTAAGTGAATTACAATTTTTTTCTACTGATAGTACTAGTTAGGGTTCTCTAGAGTAATAGAACTATATATATAATATATTATATATTAGTAAGGTCCATCTATATAAAGCAGATTTATAAGAATAAATTACAGTCTGCGGTTCCGCTAAGCTAATAATGTTTGCCTATGTATAGGAGGTCCACGAATCCAGTAATGGTTCAGTCCATGATGCTGGATGTTTTAACTGATCTTCAGCATACACTGAAATAACAAAAAAGTAGGCTCTAATGTCAGGGAAGGAAATGAAGAGATGTGACTTTTCACCTTAAAAGATCTGGCTCAAAAGTGTGTCTTCGCATTTCTAATGATCCAATTAAGTAAAAAGTCTCTCACAGGTGTGTCCAGGCAATTTTGCGGTGTTAGTTAATTTCAGATGGAGTCAAGCTGACAACAAAGAATAGTCATCACACGTATAGTATTGCTCCTTATAATCAATTGTACTATAGCTCTATGACCACAGTATCTGCTTATAAAGACATCCTGTTAGCTTGAGCTACATTTTTCTTTTCTCTTCTTTAATTGATTGTATTGAACTGTACAGTTTTCTCTGTTTCCCTTGCTTCCTCTCCCCTCCCCTTCAGCCTTCTCCCATGGTCCTCATGCTCCCAATTTACTCAGGAGATCTTGTTCTACTTTCCATGTAGATTAAATCTATGCATGTCTCTCTTAGGGTCGTCTTTGTTGTCTAAGTTCTCTGGGATTGTGAATTGTAGGCTGGCTTTCTTTGCTTTATGTCTAAAAGCCACTTATGAGTGAGTGCATAAGATATTTGTCCTTCTGGGTTTGAGTTAGCTCACTCAATATGATGTTTTCTAGCTCCACCCATTTGCTTGCAAATTTCAAGGTGTAATTTTTTCCTGCTGTGTAGTACTCCATTGTGTAAATGCATCACATTTTCCTTATCCATTCTTTGGTCAAGAGGCATTTAGGTTGTTTCCAGGTTCTGTCTATGACAAACAATACTGATATGAACATAGTTGAGCACATGTCCTTGTGGCAGGATTGAGCATCCTTTGCATATATACCCAAAAGTGGTATTACTGGGTCTTAAGGAAGGTTGTTCCCTAATTTTATGAGAAATCGCTATACTGATATCCAAAGGGGTTATACCAATTTTCACTTCCACCAGCAATGCAGGATTGTTCCCTTTACCCCACAACCTCTCCAGCATAAGTTGTCATCAGTGTTTTTTATATGGCCATTCTTACAGGTGTAAGATGGAATCTCAGAGTTGTTTTGATTTGCATTGCCATATTTTTCAATGCATGTTAAAATTGACCATTTTATTTTTACATTTGGCAAAATTTATGTATAACTTATAGCCTGAAAAACTAACATTGTAGAGATATTTGATGGAGATTTATAACTTGTAAGCCTTCAGGAAGGGTATAAATCCAAAAATGGACAAGATGTTCTGCTTATATTAGCAAAGACCATGTATTCTGTGGGAGTGAGGGAGGCATTCAAGAGTAATAGATACTTGAAGAATGGAAATTGGAGAAGAAGCGAGATATAGTGAGAGGAGGAAGATAAGAGCTATGGGGAATACAAGTACAATATTTTCTTTATGTGGTCACTCTACACACACACATGCATGTGCATACATAAAAAGTAATGTATACTGGTAGAATAGAAATAATTTAAAAAGTGCAATGTGGGATTTTGATCCCTCTCACCAGTGGTTCAGAGGTGGGGGGCAATGGAAGAGTCACAACGAGTTTCCCAGGAAGCAGACTCCAGAGACTAGAACTGAAGTGCAGACATGGTTTAATGTGTATGTTTACTGGCATATATATGCATAAATTATCCAATCAGCTAAGGTTATATCAAGTTACTGTCCAATGAGTTCAAATAACATGCAACCCACATTGTGTGTGGGTGCATGAAGGTGGCAGTATGTCAAGGCAGTGTGTGCAGACAAAGGGCAGGACACAGGCAGTCCCCTGGGCTTTGACATCAGATTAGAGGGTCTCCAATTAGCTGGGACTCCACTAAGAGTCATGTGGTGTTTCAGAAACTCAGGTCTGCTCAAACAGTCCATGGAGGTGATGGTGCTTCTTACGTTCCCTGTCTTTTAGAGACACCATCTGAACAGAGACTGACCCCACAGAGGGAGACAAAGGGAAAGAATGAGAAAGGCTAAGAGTGATGGCTCTTTATAAAAATACAAATATAATTTTGTTCTGTTTAAAGATGACGGGAATATCTATGGAAGTCAGGCATGAAAACGTCAAGGGCTTAAAGATTCTTTTTCTTTCTTAACTGAGGACTTAATTTTATAAAGTTTACATTGAGTGATAACATAATTAGTTGAGTTGGAAAATGCCAAATAAAAATGAAAAGCCTAGCACATCATGCTACATATGTATGTCTTCTTATGAAATTTTTATAGATTCTTCTCATCAAGGAATGAGTGTCAGAGTTTTTCCCCCTGAATAATGAAGACTATCAAATCAGGGCCACCAAAATTAAAAAAAAAAATGCTCAGTGATATTCATGAATTGCAGAGGAAGGAAGAAGAGCCTTATTAATGTAACAATGACATACAGTCCCCCCTAATCTTTAATGAACAGAAGCCAAGACCTAATCATAAAGACACCTCTACTTTATCTTCTCACAAACAATTCTTAGAACACAACACATTATTTTGTAAATCATCATTAATAAAAAGTCACTTTTAGTAAGTTATGTTGTAACTGAGAAATGATTTACACCAATAGAACCTTGATTGCTTGTTTATATTTCCACAGCTCAGATTAGAAAGATTATTAACATACTTCTTCTTGGGTGATGCAGAAAACTTCAAAGCTATTCAGAGGAACAAAGAAGAGGAGAAAGCAATTTATGAGATTCAGCACTGATCATATGTCTAATTAAGAGTCTTTGTTCAGGGTACAGGGCATCAATAGGAGTGTAGTACATCTTTCTGTATAACCCTAACATCCCTTCCTTGGGTTCCAGGCATGACTGTTTCAACATATAGTGATTAATTTCAGGGTGCATTAACTGGTTATTGGTTTGTTAGTCATGACACCTCACCAGTGATGAATCTGATCCCTGACCTCAGTTTATTTTCTGCTTCTTAAAAGAAGAGACTCATCCTGTACAGGTATCACTTCACAATCAAGACATATAGTTGGGATTTTGCATATGGCACTCCTCTTGTGGAAAAGTAGCATTCTAATCAAGCTCACACATACTTTCAGTTATTTTTGAAATGATGTTTATGGCAATTATTATCACAAATTATTCTTGAGTTCACAGTGAAATTTGGAATTACTTTTTGACTTGGCAGGCTAGCAGAAAAGGACTAGGTTGACATTTGGTCAACCTTTCTAACTTATACTTGACATTTTTGGAAACCAATTTAGAAATTTGAGTTACTTACCATATTTATCTGAGTCTTTTAGATTTGTTAAGCTAATTTGGCAACAGATCTATTCTTTACTCTGTAACTTTGGAGTTTGGAAGGGCATTGTTCTTGGACAGTACTGGATGATAAGACTATTGATGAGACTCTGAATTCTGTATCTACAGCACAGCCCTTAATTGTCAAATTCTGCTTTTAACAATTGAAAACAAAAACTTAACTGAAAGATTATATATATATATATATTATATATATATCAATTAACTGACCTAAGTTTGCAGTGTTTATATAAGTACAAGGTTGAGTGTTGTAGACAGATGTCACTAATCAGACAGTACTAAAAGTTTCTTTGATTCTCAGATGAATCCTGTTTAAAGAACTGAATCTCAAACACATTTTACTACTACATTCATTTTAAAATACATTGATGATGCTTGGATTTAAAGACTGCTAACAATTCAGTTGCAATTTTCTTAGTAATTTAAAAGAGCTTTGTGATTTTTGCTATTGAAATGAGGAAAGAAATATATCAGAGCTGTCACAAATCTTTCATAACCTGGCACCCTGCCCCCCTCTCAATCCACAGATCTTTTATTAAATTCCACTCTGGAGGAAATATGAATAGTCATTGAAATGGTTTCTCTGCCAGTATTTGAAAGCTGATCCACTGAAAAATGTTCCCAGTGTATGTTAAGTGAACGCCAGACTCTCTGGCAATAAGAAGACTAATATGAGAGACTACGACACAGTTAAATTTAGAAGCAGGATTAAAAGGAGTGCCTTGGTTCTTCATTCCAAGGTCATTCACAGACACACGCTCAAACTTCTATGCAAGTTCCATCCCAGTGAGGTACTATCTACTTATGAGGTAGTCTCTAATCAATTTAGCGTGTGAAGATTTTTGAAGATATATAAAAGACATGTTTATTAAGTATTTTCTATATTCCTGAAATTGTGCAAGATGCATTCCTCTGTATCGAAGGAAAACAATAACATTATGAATTATAGTACTGGCTAATTTCCAGACAGGTACTAGGAAAAATGCAGTGAGCTAAGTAATTTCAATTTCTTGGTTTGCTTTTGAGCTTTGTAAATGAAGAAATCAATGCTTACAGAGCTTCAGTAACTTGTCAAACGTAGCTGCTGCTTTTTACTAAGTGGAAGAGTAAAATTCGTAGTTCAGGGTTTTATTTGCTTTGCTTTGTTTTACTTATTTGTCTCAAAAGCCAATATTATTAAAATAATATGTGCAAAAGTTTTGACATCAGACTGTGCCCTAAATTTTATTAAGATTTATCTTATTTTTAATGTGTATTGATGTTTGTGTGCATATATGAGCACTGTGTAAGTGCCTGCTGTGCTTGGAAGTTGGAAGAAGGCTTTGCATTCTACATAATGGAGCTATAGATGTTTGTGAGCCACCAATGGGTGCTGGGAACTGGAATCTATTCTCTGTAAGAGCGACAATTGCTCTTAATTATTGAGCCATCTCTTCAGCTCTCTGTGACTGTGTATCAGTGCCCTTGTTTGTGAACTGCAGATAGTAACCATGTCAATATCAATACTGATGCATTGTGAGAATAAAATGTGTGAATACATAAAATTTTCTATAATTCCTGGTACACATGTACATGACACATCACATACAGTCAATAAATATTAGCTTTTAGTATTCTTATCTAATTACAGAAAAGTTGTAATTCCAGGAGTAGAGAAACAGAATCAGGGATATCATGCATTCAGACATAGACTGCTCTACACAGCAAGAGCCAATTTTAACAAATATATAGGTTTCTACATTTTAAAATATAGGGATATTTTCTTTACATTTTAATTTTAGTTGTGCTTTCCTCAGCATTTAAAAATTATTAAAAGTACTTTACTTTCCTCCTCCCTATTAAGTAGCTCAAAACAGCTAACTTTTCAAATATCCAAAAGTTTTTGAAATATCAGTGCAAAATATTACTTAATTTTATATCTCTGGAAACTCATAATCATAAAATCATGTCTCGGGTGAGGCCATGTCTGAAGCACTATTGACAGAATGATTCTCTTTTATCTTTGAAACACTTCTGTTTTCAGAATGTTCATCATCCCATGGAAGGTGAAAAGTTAGCCGTGAAGCGGTGCACCTCATGGGTCCATTCATACAGGTGCTCTTCAGGGTTACTGATGTTACTGTAGTTTTCTCACAATCCCCAAAATCTGTCATGCATCTTTCTCTTGATTTCATATTTGCAATGGGCTGGGAAAGATGTTCCAGTGTTTGAGACTGCACTCTTTTCTAATTTTATTGTTTGTATACCGTGGTTTTTAATTTTTATTTTTATTAAAATAATTTTCATATAACATATTTTGATAATGTTATTTCTCCTCCCTAACTTATACCAGATTCCATCCATGTCCTTACCCACCCAGCTTCATGTTCTCTATGTATGTCTTTCTGTCTGTCTGTCTCGGTGTCTCTTTCTCTCTCTAAACCAAAAGAATAACACAAAACTCAAACCACAAAACACCAGTGAGATAAACTGTACCAAAACAAAAGCACAAAAGGAATTATAAAATTCATTCATGTTGGACAACTATTTTGGGGCACAGGACTTGCCTTGGAATATGATTGATGTACCCAGTTTCACTGCACTGTACAAAACAGATTTTCCTTTCTTAGCAAGTACCAATCAAAAACAACTTACTGGTTCTAGTTGGTCTTGGTGTTCTCTTCCGTTTCTCAGTGCTAGGATTATGTCTGGTTTGAACTTATTCAGGTCTTATGTGTTCTGTCACAGCCTCTGTGAGCTCATACTTTAGTCAAGCTGTGTCTATGTCTTAGTGTTTTCGTTGAAGAGACATCATGATGACAGCAACTCATAAAACTTTTAAATAAATGAAAACCATTTCATTTGGGTGGCCTTCATTTTCAGAGGTGGTGTGCAGGCAGAAATGGTCCTGGAGAAGTAGCTGAGTGTCACACATCTTGGCTTGCAGGCAAGAGGAAGTGGTCTGTCTCACTGTGCATGACTTGAGCATATATGAGACCTCAAAGTCTGTCTCCACGGTGACACACTTCTTCCAACATGGCCACACCTCCCATTAGTGCCACTCCCTTTGGGGGCCATTTTTTTTTTCAAACCCTCAGTCTGCAAGGTGATGTTTCCTTTAAGCTGTCCACCACTGACTCTTAGTCTTTTAGCCTTCTTTGCCTCATCTTTGTCATACATCCCAAACCCTTGAAGGGAAGGATTTGATAAAGATATCTTATTTGAGATACGTTTTGTAGAATCTAGACAAAACATACACTGCCAGGACATCTGTCATTATAATGTCTGAGTTCCAACAAGTCCTTTAGAAAACATTCTTTTTAAGACTCTTTGAAGGTTGAGCTTTGTCTGAGTTTGAGATACTTGCCCTCTTAAGTCCTTTTCCTTTACCCAGCCTCTGTTCCTCAGTAGGCTATATTGTTTGCCAGTATCTGACTGATTTGCTGAAGTGCATTTGTAAAGATGTCACCTAGTCTTTTGAAATGCCACTTTCAACAGCAGCTTACTATTAGAAGAAAACTTTGAAAGTGCAAAGAAAGGTCACCAAGGCATTCTGGTCGTAGGTGGCTCTTTAATCAGCTTCTATCACTCTTCTTTCACAGCCCAAAACAGTGGCCTGCTTGAGTTACATTTTAGTGGTGATTGTCTTTCATATAAGGCAGCATTAAATGATCTGTTCAGTCAATAATAGTCACTTTCAAATATGGTGCTGTGGAAATGTCTACTGCTATTCATAGAATATATCTTATCTCAGCCACATATTCAGATTTTATTTTCTGATTTCTTTTTCCTTTTGATATAAGACAATGTTAAATGATCTGTTCAGTCAATAACATTTACTTTCAAAATTATACTTAGTATTGTGGACATATATATCATTATTCATAGAATATATCTTATCTCAGCCACATATTCAGATTTTATTTTTTGGTTTCATCTTCCTTTGGTAGGTCTGTATTACTGGATTTGGTCTACATAATTGTGAATAATTATTTCAAATATTTTAACTGTGGCTGACCAATTGGTTGCTTTTTTGGAAAACAGAATAGTTATGTTTCATTTTACATTAGACTCAAAATTAAAACTTCAAGTTGGAGTATAAAGATTTCTCTAATAATAAAAAACAATTCAAGAAAAAAAAAAAGAAGTAACATGAGTCACACTGGGACCAGAACATTTAACCATCAGATGTAGACCTTCATGAACTGTCTTTGCTGATGCCACTGTGATTGACAGCATTCCTGACTGGCTGACCTGGCTATCAACCTGGTGTCTAAAATCAGTTAAAAGCAAAATCCTCAGCTGATCTGGCCTAACATGCAGAACAAACAAAATAGTAAACATTTTGTTAGACCTAATAATTCTAGACTTGTTTATTACCACAGCAGAAGCAATCCTGTGTCAATTGATATATGCAAGAATTACAACTGAGGGCTAACTAGATGGCTCAGTGGGTAAACGTGTCTGTTGCAAAAACTGAGAACCTAAGTTCATTCATGGAAACCACATGGTGAAAAGAGAGAACCAATCAAGTTGTCTTCTGACCTCACACACCACTAACATAAATGAGTAAAAAGAGCATTACAAATTAAATTTCATGATTATCAAAGAGAAAACTAGTAAAAGCTAGATGACATTACCAAATACTGGTTTCCCAACTCCCAGTTCTGAGGGTCAAACTTGGAACATTACATGTGCTAATAAGTGAGTCACAGCACCAATGCTCTGGATAGCTGATGACTGTGATGTTAATTTCTGTTTCATAGAAATAAACGTGGGTCTTTGAAGTGAATCCATGTTTTATAAATTCAATATCTGATTAGCCACTGTGAATCTAATACTTACAATGAATGTCTAATATCTTAAATTTTATGCTATGACATAATGTGACTATCATTAGTAAAATTTCTTAGAGTGGAGAAATAGAGTAAATTGTCTTCTAAGTAATCATAATTTTTTTTTTAATTTTTTTATTAAAGATTTCTGCCTTCTCCCCGCCACCACCTCCCATTTCCCTCCCCCTCCCCCATCAAGTCCTCCTCCCTCATCATCCCTAAGAGTAATCCGGGCTCCCTGCCCTGTGGGAAGTCCAAGGACCACCCACCTCCATCTAGGTCTAGTAAGGTGAGCATCCAAACTGCCTAGGCTCCCACAAAGCCAGTACGTGCAGTAGGATCAAAAACCCATTGCCATTGTTCTTGAGTTCTCAGTAGTCCTCATTGTCCATTATGTTCAGCAAGTCCGGTTTTATCCCATGCTTTTTCAGACCCAGGCCAGCTGGCCTTGGTGAGTTCCTGATAGAACATCCCCATTGTCTCAGTCAAAGTACTGCTTCTTTATTTTTTATAAAACTTATATTACAAAATTAAAATAAAAATAAAACATAACAAAAAGAATCTTGATTCAGCTGTACAATATTGTTCTCTGATAAAGTGTCAAGTTCTGGCTTCATTCTTTGCTTTGACCAGAATTGTACTCCATTTTCTGTAATATCCCAACTGAGCACTACCATAGACCCACCTGATCTAGTCCTGGTGCCACATCCAGTGTACCAGTCTACTTTGGAGATTTCTGTCTCCACCACATTCAACCTCTGGCCTATGTCAGGATATAGCTACCCTCCATGCTGGTTATCTACAGGCCCCTTCCACACCACATCCAACCTCTCCCCCACACACTGGGCTTGGAGAAGGATACACATCTTGCACACCAAACTGGTACCTTCTGATTACCTAATTTCATTCAACCTAAGTCATTTTCAACCTTAACTCAGGCCCACTCATGCATGCTTTCTTCTGCCTAACCTGCTCTGTTTAAATTAGATAAAGAACTAACAAAAGAAGTTTACATGCCAAAATCTCATCACAAAAATATAAACAGCACAAAAGACTAAGCATTGTCTCCTACAAAACCAAGTGCTTCTCTCCAAATGCTGCAAATGAGAAGTACTGAGATGAACCCCAGGATATAGAATTTTACAGAACAATCATAGATTTCACCAAATCTATGAATTCAAGGAGTTTCAAAAGATATAAAATAACAGATCAATTAAATTAAAGAGGAGAAAACTTAGGAAGAATTTTGCATTTGTCCAAGTGGTGTCCAAAACAAACAAACAAATAAATAAATAACAAGTAAACAAAAGGCTCATATAGGAAGTGTGGGACACTGTGAAAAGACCAATTCATCAAGTTATAGGCATAGAAGCAGGATATTAATCCACAGTCACTGACAGAGACCAGTTCTCCAACAAAGATCATAGAATAAAACTTTCCCAGTGTAAAAAAAAAAAATGCATCCATTCAGATAATAAGAATACAGAACAACAAATATACAAGACCAGAAATAATATCCCCATGGCATATCATAGTATACAGCACAAAGAAAATGTGTTGAAAGCTGCAAGAAAAATAAGTCATAATAAGAAAAACCCATCATAACAGATTATTTCTTAATGAGAACTTGGAAAGTCAGAAGAACCTGGAGCAATGCATTCCAAATCCTAAAACATTAAGGCTCACCTAAAGTCATGTAACCACCCAAACTCCCCACCATAGTTGAAGGAGAAAGAAAAGTTTCCCACTATATACACAGCCTATAAATATTATAACCAAAAACCAAATATAAAGAAAATACAGGAAGCTATATTTTTGGTTGAAAAGAGGGATGAGCATAGTCAAGAGACTAGGCAAAGAAAACCAAAACCATAATCATTAAAACACAAAGTACCACCAAGAACCCACTGTCATAGACACTGCTCCCCCTAAAACAAAATGTTTCCTCTGTAAGTTGTTTCTGTTCTTGGTATTTTATTGTAAGAACAGAAAAGCAACTGATACAAGTCTATAACTGAGGGAACAGCATGATAGGTGGTAGCCAGAGCAGGAAGCTGACTGATTTCTCACCAAAATAAGAGAGTGTGAACTGGAAATGAGTCAAGTCTATAAATGCTCCCAGCCCCTACTGACATAGTTCCTCTACCAAGCCTCTACATTCTACCAGTTCCATAGCTTCCTCAAGCAGTGAACTAGGTCAAATGCTCAGTTACCTGAGATTATAAAGCACATTTCTCATCTAAATCACCATATTACAATGGGTTTCATAATTTATAATAAGTCATAACACATAATATACTATAAAACAAAATACTTTGGTTGTGAGGAAATAAGATTAATCCACATTGGATAATTAGGAGAAGGTCAGCAATAAATTCATTTTAAAATTTAAATAAACTACCAAAATTTATTTCTTTGATTAAAAGACTGATAGTGATTTCTTTAGAATATATGTTCAACTTTGATTAAGTCTTCTGATTTGATGTACAGATTTAAAAAACTACTATTTGGTTTTAAACAGTCACTGAATTATAAACTGGAGGCCAGAAGATTGGATGCAAATATATAAAGATGTCATTCAGCTATGGTCTAACATAGGTTTTTGTGTGTGGGTACACACACATGCACCTATGTGCATGTGCGTCTGTCTGTTCATTCATGTATGTATGAGTGTGTAAGCACAATGCTATGGCACTCATGAAGATATCATAAGGCAATCTTTAGGTAACAGTCTTCACTGTTCCACCTTGTGTGAGACAAGTCTCCTCCCACCTCACGTGAAGAAGGCTAGCCAGCTGAGGGACTGCTTTGGACTCTGGCTCACTTTACCTCCTAGGCCTACTGGGATTATAGGTGATTTGCGGTACCTTGTCTGCTTTACTCTTATGTTGGTTCTAGAGATCTGAACTCAGGATGTCAGACTTTCATGGCAAGTGGCTTCTTACTCACTGAACTCTTCTCTAATCCAAAGGCAGGTTTCTAAAGCTCTGCACCACAAACTCCAATAAAATACCAGTTCATAGCTACACATTGTTGTAATTGACAAAACAAAAGTGTGGTGTTAGTATTTCTGCAATTTCTTCCTACGCACATTTAAAAGCATATGTTAAGTTCATTCTCTAAAATGAAGCCTAATACATTGTTATCGATTGTCTGGGATTGTGAAAAGTTAAAACCATATAAATAATGCAAAAGTATGTAAAGTAAAAACTTTACCATATTTTAAGTAGGATCAAACTGATTTTTATTTTATGTATATAACATGTCAAATATGACAAAATAAACCAATGAGAAAGGAGCAAGGCTATTAGCTATTAGATTTTCCCTTAGATAGTCTATAATAATGAGAATCTGACTATACATAACTTCAATTGGCTGACATTGGAACAATTTTTTGACAGTTTATAATAAATTTATCAGCATGGAAAAGGCAAAAAACATTAATTAATCCAAAGCAAAGGAGTAAAAATTAAATTATAAGAGATAAGAACAGGCAAACTAATCAATTATCCTTTAAAATTTACATTTAAAGAGCAATTAGGATTTATGTTAAGAAGAAACAATTCAGATCTTCTATTTCATTGTAAGATTATGGTGGTTAATATTAATGTGAGTATTTCAAAATAGCTAGAAGGGAGCATTTTAAATGTTCTCACAAGGAAAAAATGATAGACTATAAGGTAGTGACTATGCATAAAGGCCTAGTTTGATTATTTTTAGAATATACATATATAAAAATATCACTCTATACCCACCCCATCTATATATCATCTATCTATCTATCTATCTATCTATCTATCTATCTATCTATCTATCTATAACTTATGTATATATATAAAATTTATGAATATATATGTAATTATGTCAGCTAAAAAATTAAAGAATAAAGAGAGCTTACCTTCCATACTCCTCAACAAAAATAAAACAATTAGCTTAAATACCATGCTGACTGATGTGTATGTAATATTTTCTATAAATCTAAACTATTCTACCACACAATTCCAAATTTGAGAAGAGAAGTTATCCAGTTTTAGAAGAAATGATGGTAGAGGGATTTATTAATATTTATCATAAAACTCAACACCCAGTAGCAGCAATTAATTAAGCTTAAGTTTTGAATTCTGAAAATTGGACTATGCTATTCCATAGAAAACTAATTCGGTATTCCTTTTTTTTTTTTTTTTGCTTGTTTGTTTGTTTTGGTTTTTTTTTTGTTTATTTGTTTTTTCGAGACAGGGTTTCTCCGTAGCTTTTTTGGTTCCTGTCCTGGAACTAGTGCTTGTAGACCAGGCTGGCCTCAAACTCACATTCTTAATTTTAAGTTATATTTTCTCAAGTGAGGGGTCAAAACCTATAAGAAGTTGATGTTCAATTAGCTTAGATTGCCTCTATTACCTTTTCCATGATAGTCAAGAAAAAATGTACATGATCATTTGACTCTCAGTACTTTATAATTCATCAAAAATAATATTTTCTAATTACTACTATCATAGAGAAATTGTGATGTTCTATGTGGGAAACACCATTTAATGTAACAAAAATGTCGCCTTTTATAATTGTTAACAATACAGCAATATGCCACAGCAAAATGGCATTTTAATTCATACACAGTGTTCATATACATGGTGAGGACATGCTAGTAAAGCACATTTCATTACTGGTTTTCTTCTTATTCTTACTTCATACTGACAAAAAAAAAATCTGGAATTTGGCTTTCCAGGGAAATTTGCTATGGATTAAATAGTTAAGGGGGAAGGGACAATAAAATAGAGATAAGCTAAAAGAGCAATCATGTTCCACACAGAAAATCTATCTGACAAGAGTAGAGTAGAAAGATGAAATGTAAGACGCAATAATATGTGAAGAATTTTCCATTGCCATCATGCATAAAATTAGAGCAATAAAGTCAAAGCATTATTAGTGATGAGGAAACTGGATTTTCAATGCAACTGATGAGATGATGTGAAGGTAATTGGTCATGAGAATGTTTAGCATTAGCAATTCATTGACTATTGCAAAAATTGCTTTACCATAATTAAATTATGGAAAACCATTGTTTTATTACAGAACATTACTGTGTGTCAAATTAAAGAAAACATAACTATTTCAACAGGATAGGCTATTACTTCCTAACAATAACATTAAAATGAGAATTTCCTCATTGCTCAATCACTGACATTGACACATACCAGTCTCAATAAATGCTTTTTAAGAATTAGTTATTTATGGTTGCATGGGTGTTTGACCTACATGCATGTATATGCTGTGTATATATGTGCAGGACTGGCAGAAGCAAGCAGAGGGGATCATAAACCCTGTCTGGGTTTACAGACAGTTGTGAGCTACCATGTAGGTCCTGGAAATTGAACCCATGTCTTACAAAAGACTAGTCAGTACTTCTAAGGGCTGAGACATATCTCTAGTTCTTATTCAGTAAACAATTGTTAATGAATAAAAGAATTCACATATAATGTGTCTGAAAGTCTAGAAAAATCCAAAGTATTATTTTCTTTATGACGATCATAATATGAGTATAAACTGGGAGCAATGTTTTGGCAGTGAAATCACTGGCTTCTCTTCTAGAGCTCCTGGGTTCAATGCCTGCATCTGAATGACAGGTCACAAATATCTGTAATTCCAGTCCCAGGAGTTCTCGTGCCCTTTTCTAGACTTTGAAGTTATTGCATACATACATATGACACAGATATATGTGAGGACAAAACACCCATGCACAAAAACAAATAATGTTTAAAATTAGAATAAATATACTAATTAAACACGGAAATTATTAAAGAACATACAATGTGAAATAAATTCCAAGCACACAACAAAAACAGAAGTCTGTATTATAAATTTAATATATTGCAAACTATCAACTAATTATTAGTGAACATAAATCACAAAAGGAGCCAACGCAATCTGAAAATTATTTTACATGGAAATGGGTTCAGTTGCTGACTCACTTTTAGAAACTGAACACATATCATTTGCCTTCACATTCTTCTACAAGAGTTGGAAATTTTTGAATACTCACTAAACTCTATAGAAACTTTAAAATACGGGACAACTTTTTATTGAATTACCATTTGAGAAGTTTAATGTTTAGGATTTTCATCAAAGTCTCCAAAGAGGCTTGAGGCATCCTTTTTTTTGACAATGTTAATATTGTTTTTCTCTGTGCTCGAAGAGTTCCTATAAAAAGTTTTGAAGGGTAAAAACTCAGAAAAGGACTAGTGCCACTTCTTCAGAAGTGGGTATAGGAAGCAGAAATATAATGGCACAATCATATTCTTCTGTCCTTGCAACAATTGGTGTTTGTATGCTTATTGTATGGCTTTGTGTACGTAAACATTCACTGAAAGACTCAGTTTCTTATCCTCTTTTAGCCACCTGACTTCTTGCCTATTGTCAGCAGTGTGGGACTTTGCAGTAACTATTATAGAGTAAATTAATGACAGTGTTATTTGGGCCATTTAGAATGAATCAATGGGGAAATTCAGAGACGTTTAGTTAGCATAATTATTTCCTCCCAAGTTTTTATGTTGTAAGGACTTACTAGTCCATTCTTTCTTCTTCCTTTAGAGTTGTAGAAAACCTATAGATGACGTGTTAAGAAAAAGAAAAAAGCTATAAAATATTCTTTTTCATTTGTGTATTTCTTTCATTCATTAAAACAATATGTCAGTATGTCTGCTTGAGTGATAAAACACATTGGAAACTATAATCTAGGACAGCCATTTGACCTTTGAATTTAATTATACAATAACTGAACTGAATTTATATCTTGTCTAAATATTTTCTATGTTCACATCAGTTAACTGACTATACTTTAAAAACCTTTTTAGTTAAAGCAAATATCATAAATTTTTAAGTTGCATATGTGGAACATACCTGTTTTTACCCATATGCTAAATAAAACTTTGGAATATATTTTATTATAGAAAATACAATCCACTTACTTTAAGGAAAATTATAGATGTTTGAGAAAATATACAAAAACAAGATAATCTGATATGCTTGACATTAAATGTTTCTGAGTTAAAGAAGAAACAGAAAAAGGAGCAGTGCATCATTCTGTATATTACTAGGATGGAACTGGTGAATCTTCATTAAAGGGCAAGATCAGACTCTTAACGAGAATTATCATCTAAAGTAAAGTAAAGTACTACTTAGGTGCAAGGAAAGGGGCATAAAAACACAAGAGCAAGCATAGATAGGGCAGGAAGTGCACACATTAGAAACACAAGAGCAAGCATAGATAGGGCAGGAAGTGCACACATTAGAAATAATCTCAGGGCTAAAAATAAGCACTTTCCTGAAGCAAATTCAGAATTAATCAAAAGAGTGACATCTAATTACGGGAAAGTCTTGAGTTAATAAATATAGAGGTCTAAGAAAAATAAGAAAATTAACATTTAATCTGAAAGGGTTAAAGTTTGCCACGATTATCTTAGAAATGGAAATGGAAATGTTCTTTCCTGGCTATAATAAATCAAGTCTAAGGTTCAAAGCTGTTAAGGACCAAGGACAAAGGCAGCTCACTAAGACCACTGGATATTTCCCTCATACCACTTGTCCAGACTCGAAATAATCCAGCCTAACTCCTTGATTCCCCAGATGAGAAAACCAGTGAACAGAGATATTATGACTTTTCCAATCACCCTGCTATTAAGCAGTGAACTTCAACTAAGACTCGGAGTCTGCCCATGCCTGACCTGACATGGCAGTCTGTGTAGCAGGGGAATGTGTAGAAGGAAACACTCAGAAAAGTTTGAGTGACTGTTTTCATATTAAGAATGTGACTCATAGTTGAGGTTTATGGGTGGAGCAGTAGTTTTCTGTGTATGTGTAAAGGAAGGACTATGGCTTTTCTAAACAGCCACACTTGACTAGATTGTCTCAGTGCAAAAGGACCCTTTCTAATTCTAAATAATCAGAAAAAGACGTCCTAATTGTTTTTTTTTTTTTTTTTGCTTGTAAATAACCAGGAGAAAGTTGTTCAGATACAAAGTGCTTCCCCCTGAATATTAACCTTCATCAGACGATGAAAGAAGACAGAGACAGAGACCAACATTGGAGCACTGGACTGAAGTCTCACGATCCAAAGGAGGAACAGAAGGAGAATGAGCACGAGCAAGGAACTCAGGACTGCGAGGGGTGCACCCACACACTGAGGCAATGGGGATGTTCTATCGGGAACTCACCAAGGCCAGCTGGCCGGGGACTGAAAAAGCATGGGACAAAACCGGTCTCGCTGAACATAACGGACAATGAGGACTACTGAGAACTGAAGAACAATGGCAATGGGTTCTTGATCCTATTGCACGTAATGGCTTTGTGGGAGCCCAGGTAGTTTGGATGCTCACCTTAATAGACCTGGATGGAGGTGGGTGGTCCTTGGACCTCCCACAGGGCAGAGAAACCTGCTTGCTCTTTGGGCTGAGGAGGAAGGAAGACTTGATTGGGGGAGGGGGAGGGAATGGGAGGTGGTGGCAGGGAAGAGGCAGAAATCTTTAATAATTAAATTAATTAATTAATAAAAAAAAATTAACCAGAAAACAAAAACAAAAAAAAAAAAACAAAAAAAAAAACAAAGTGTCTTACAGATGGTTGTTTGCTTATCAATCAACATTCAGTCTTAAGTCTTCATGTTTTTTTTAAAACGTATTTTTGAAATTTATTTCTTATTTTGATCTCTTTAACATGTAAGTTTTTGTTCAGATACTTGAGGGCCCTTTCTTACTTGTTATGTAGTATGGCTGTCTCTTTGTGTGTTTCTATTGGTAATTAGTGTTTCTAAAATGACCACTTCATTTTAGTTGATAATTTGGCCAATAACCAAATATACACGTTGAACTATTTCTCAGATGTAATGAAAAGTAATTTGTGTTACTCTTAGAGAATATTTTACTGTTCACGAGAGAATAATATAAAGAAGCAAAGAAAGGTCACTTTTTAAGTGATAGTTTAAGATGAAGGGGCTTTTAAAATAACCTTGGCAAATCACGTAAATAGTATACTGAATTAAAAGAGGAAAGATGATTGATTATATATTTGAAAGTGGTGTATTGTTTTCTTTCGTTTTTAAACTGTGATCTAACTAGGATATATTTCAGGAATTGAGAGAGCAGACAATGTTCTCAAGTTCAGTGGATCAACACTGAATCAACACTGGCTCAACAGTGTGAACAATTCTTAGATTTTTATCAATTTTTGTTTTCCCTTTCTGCAAAGTTTGGACTGTGCTGTTGAACAACATCAGTCACACCTACAGACATATCAGTGTTTGGTGATGCAGGCCCCTAAAGAGCCTACAGGGTAAATCCCTGCCCTGGCTTCCTATCTTCTCCTGCTGTCAACACTGGATTCAATCTGAGAAGCTTTCAGCTTTGACTCCACTTTCAAGGAATGCTTATACAAGTAGAGAGAGTGTGGAAGGAGGCAGGATCCAGACCTCTCTGTCATCAACCTGCCCAACTTAAGCTGTTGTTAGGATTAAATTTAGGACACTTTACCTTAGACACAGATTTCCCTAAAAGGGAATCCGATACCATCTTAATCAGGTTTTAATAGACTGTGTGTGTGTGTGTGTGTGTGTGTGTGTGTGTGTGACAGTGCTGAGGATGAAGGTTAGTGTGTTTAACATATTGAGTTGAATCCTCAGTCCATAGATTAGCAACCAGACAAAATGTTGAACAAAATCTCACTATTTCTCCATGGATCTTTCCTTTCCTTTCCTTTCCTTTCCTTTCCTTTCCTTTCCTTTCCTTTCCTTTCCTTTCCTTTCCTTTCCTTTCCTTTCCTTTCCTTCTTTTCTCTTCTTTTCTTTTTATCATTCAAGTTCTACTACTTCTTTCTACTTTGCTGTGGGTTTTTCGAAAGGAGTCCCCTATTGAAATGAACCAAGATATTGACAAAGATGCTTCTCTTAATTTTAAACTAGATACCCTTTCTATACTGGACTAAGCTACTTCTACATGCAGCCTATAACAATTTGTATCTGATCTAGAGCAAACAAACTCCCTATGAAATATCACACATAGCTAATATATTTCCTCCAAGAATCACAAATGTAACAGAAATTAACACTTACGAGAAATCCTTTCTTTCTTTAGTGAATGTTCAGATAAAATACAGCTATATAATTATGAAAGGATAGTAGAGTTTTTATTTGGCAAAATACTATGTTATTTTTGTTTTGTTATTATGCCCACATTTTAGTGAGACCATTATATTCACTATTTAGACTCTGCCTGCAGTTGTTCTGCCTGCTTGTGAGAGCACTTCTTTGCAAGTGGGCTATGGTAATCTAAAAAGTCAAAGGCTGAGTTTATAATTCAGTGGTTAAGAGCAGTGGTTTCTCTTTAAGAAGACACAGGCTACATTCCAAGAATTATAGTAGTTCACACTATTTCATAACTCCAGTCTCAAGTGATTCGTGGTTGTGCATAGATACACTTGTAGGAAAAATATCCATACATGTAAAAAATAAAGAAATTAATTACAAAATTAAAAATAAAACAAAGCATTTTATTTGAATATTGTGGTACCCATTTGTAATCTCTACTATTTGTATGACTAGAGTTAAAGGATCAGTAGTTGGAGCTCAGCATGGACAACATAGCAAGACCCTACCTCTAAACAGGAAAAAAAAACATTGATATAATTTTTTCTGAAATGTTTCCATGACTTTCTGTTTTTTCTTATGTTTTGGCTATTGTTATCTATCTTGTGTTGTGAAATATTACCTAAAGATGTGTTACATTTATTTATGCTGTGGAACTTTTTTTTAATGATGCAAAGATGTGTTGCATTCTTTTCTGTTGTTTTGGTTCAACTCTGTGAGGCTGTGTTACCTGTCTAAAACACCTGATAATCTAATAAAAAGCTTAATGGCCAATAGCAAGGGAGGAGAAAGAGTAGGTGGGACTGACAGGCCAAGAGAATAAATTGAAGGAGAAAAAGGAGGACTAAGGAGAAGGAGCAAGAAAAGGAAGAGACCATCAGGGATCAGCCACCCAGCTGCATAGCAAGCCACAGAGTAAGAAGTAAAGAAACATATATGGAATAGAGAAAGATAAATGTCAAGAGGCAAAAGATAGATAGGATAATTTAAGTTAAGAAAAACTGGCTAGAAAGAAGTCAAACTAAGGCCAGGACTATAAGAAAGAATAAGCATGTCTCTGTGTGATTCATTTGTGAGCTGGGTGCTGGGCCCCTCCTGGAAAAAGGAATTCAAGGTAACAAAGTCGTAAAATGGAGAAGGCTGCTGAGCTCCCAAGGTTCAGTTGAAAGGCAGAAGGAGGGAGAAGATGAGCAAGGAAATCAGGACCACAAGGGGTTGGTCCACCATCTGAGGCAGTGTTCCTGTTCTAATGGGAGCTCACCAAATCCAGCTGGACCGGGCCTGAATGAGCATGTGATCATCCGGACTCTTGATTGTGGCTGACAATGGGGACTGACTGAGAAGCCATTGATAAAGGCACTGGGACTTGTTTTTATGGCAAGTTCTGGCTCTTTGGGACCCTAGTCTATATGGATGCACAGCTCCCTAGGCCTGGATGTAGGGGGGGAGGGCCTTGGACTTCCCATAGAGCAGGGTTCTCTGCCCTCTCTCAAGCAGGGAGGGAGAGATAGGAGGGGGTGTGGGAGAGCGGGAGGGGATAGGGATGAGGGAAGTAAATGTAAATATTTGAATGGAAAAATAATAATAAAAAAAAATGGAGAAGGCTACAGGCAGAGAAGAAATATTCTCAGCTCCCCACCCCATTGACCAGAGGTTTAACAACCACTGTCAACATCATACAAGTTTATTCTTTACTGAGCCCATTTTTCTTCCTGTTATTACTTATCGAGGTGTATTTGTAAAGTCCTTGAGACTTTTGAAACATCTGCCTTAGCACAAACTATAAATGAACATTGTCTTGTATTCTAATTTATATCAATCAATGTCAACCAGCTATCTCCTGACACTGTACCTCCCTCCTCACAAGGGACTTTAAAAAACACACTTTGCTCTCCCTAGGTGGGCTTAATATTTTACTTTAGACCATACCACACAGTTTTAATAAACCCTTTGATCTAACTTATTCATCTTTGCAAGCATGCCACTCTCGTCTCTAAACCTAGCTGTCTGCCCCTCCCATTTCCCTCACATCTGCTTATGAAGCTGTTTTAGTGTTGGTACACTCTTGATTCTGTAATCTCTTTTCTATTTCCTGTGCTGCTGTTTCAGGCCTACCTTAATTGTTTTCTGAGATATAAAGCTACACTCCCTATGGATTGTCATGAGTTATACACTTCTTATAGACTCTCTGTGACTTAATCTACTTAGCAGAGCTTTGATCAGGCCATTGCCTCTCTCAAGTAGTCTCAATAAGTTTGCATTTCTCAGAAGATGACGCTCAAGCATCTTTTTCAGAGGATTAATATAGTCTGTGAACAAGAGTCATCCCAATGATTCTATTCTTACTCCACACCATCACATTTATTAATACCAAGGTCCTGCAACATTCCACAGTTTGCTGTTCCTGTTTATTTGCCAAATCTTGTCTTTGTGTGACGCTCAACATTTGTCTTTGATTGAACTTGGTTCTTTCTAGAATTTTTTCTTCGAATACTCAAGTTTCATGACATCTGTGCACTGAGATTTTCATCTCACTCTTCATTGTGTTTTTACAGCCTTCTCTAACCACATTACAACAGACCCTTTTCTCTGTGAACATGAACAGGTTTACTCTTCTCAAATGTATTCTAAACCTCTTTTGGCAACCTTCAAATCCAGTACCATAACCTGTAGAGTTTGATACATGGTGGTACAGACTAATACTTTGAAAACTTAAAATTCTGCAAGATATCACAGCAGAATCAGTATCAACAGGAGAGTCAGATCTAGAATACTGAGGAGCCCTTAAAACACACACACACACACACACACACACACACACACACACACACGCACATTGTAATAGGGCTGCTAGTTAGTTTCTGGCTGCTTAGACCCAAAATAATCACACAGAAACCATATTATTTAAATCACTGTTTGGCCCATTAGCTCTAGTTTCTTATTTGCCAACTCTTATATCTTAATTTAACCCATTTCTAGTAATCTGTGTATCGCCACATGGCTGTGGCTTACTGGCTAATGTTCCGGCATCTTGTCTCCAGCGGGGATACATGGCTCCTTCTTTACTTCACCCTTCTTTCTCCTAGCATTCACTTTAGTCATCCCCCGTGTCCCTCTTCCCCCACCCACCCCCGCCTAGCTCTTTCTTCCCTGCTCTGCTATAGGGTCAAAGCAGTCCTTTATTAATCAATGGCATTCACTGCATACAGAGGGGAGACACACACACACACACCATGAAATATCATTCATTATAGAAGGCATGAAGATTTTCCTTGACAGCACACCAGTCCAAGTGATGATAAAGAAGTTTCATTGTAAAAGAATAGCAACAAAAAGTAAGAAAAAAAAAGATCTAGAAAGACAAGATCTAAAAACTGTATTGGGAGAAATAGATAAAGCATCTTGTTGGAGGTCAGGAAACCTGCCTGCTAGCCTCAGCTTAACCTCTCATAGCTTGAGGTATTTGTAATGATTTTTATGGTCTTCTATTGGTATTGTATAAAATTAGCACTTAAGGCTCAATGACTGCTAGTCTCTTCTAGAATTAAAATTTTGTACCTATAAAGAAATAATGGGTTCCTCTCTGGTTTTGGGCAATTAGTGGCATAAAAAGGTTGTACTTAAAGAAGATAAAAAAGAAATCAAAAGATTTTTTAAAATCGCCGAAAATATTAAATTGTAGAAGCTTTACTATTTCATGTAAGTAAAAACAGTTAATTTATGTAGAGATCTGCAATCATATAAAGTTGTAGTCCTCATTTTGATCAGTCATTCATTTACTTTGTTAATGATAGCACTTTTTTATACAGAACCATAATTGTCTTTGAGGAGGTCAGGAGTGTTATACAGACCCACACTCAAACCGAGTCATACAAATGAGATTCTATCTTTGATTTTTAAATACCTCAAGGCAAATAGCACAGTCTTTTTCTGGCTCAAATAGATCCAATTACCTCTAATGACCCTGTTACAATTTATTGAATATCTGTGATGCAGGTGTTTTACTTAAGTCTAAAGTTGAAGTTTTATAACATTTTGTGAGAATTCAGGGGCCAAATGAACAAAAATTATTAACTTTCTTCCACAATACTCTTTTTTCTATTGTGTGTTTCCTCCAATGAGAAATGTAACATGGTAGACACTCACAGATGAATAAGGTACCCTGGGACTCAGAGAATTTACAAAAAAATATGTACAAAGTAAACCAAGCTTACTTTGAGTTACTATAGAATAAACTCAGAGTTTTATCCATGGTTGGTAAGTATTCTACCCCTGAGTTACAGTTGAAGCCTAGAATGAACTTCAGAAAGGTAAGAACAGATCCTGACATGTGATGGATATATGATTTTTGGTAAATCAAGTAGCCAGGAATTATATAATGATAACTATCACTGTGGCAGAGGACAGCATAAACATAATCTCAGTAAAAGATCATAGGAAAACTGTATTTAGGCATTAAAGTTAAGTTAATAATGGGAGAAAATGTTGGAAAGTCATTTGAGCTAATAACAGAAGCCAGAGGTGCCTGTAAAGGAACTATGTACTTTAAAAGCTGAAGAAACCCAAGCTCACTATGTAAAGAGTGGAGAAAGTTAGAGAGGTAAGCAAGACTTAAAAACTAGTTTAAGTCTATAGATTATCTAGGGATTCTGTAGATAAAATACTTGGATTGTTTAGTTGTGAGCAGTCATAATATTTATTCTTAGCTATTCTGTTATTTCTCTTTTAGCCCAGACTCAGGCAGCCCTGGAGGGAGTACTCAAAGAATGTTTTGGTGCTGGTGCCAAAACATTTTTACTAGACTTCACATTTCAGCTTGAGTTTATATTGGCATTTTATTTACTACCGTTACAAAAAAGTAACCCAGTATCTAGTAGAATATTATCCAAATCACATTAGAAAAGTATTTTTGCTTAACACATAAGGAAATTTTAGATTTCTGTTACTGTCTATGACTTGCACGAAAGTCATGACAGGAAAAACATTATTTCTAATCATCAAGAGTAAAGGTCATTTTCAGACAATGTAGTCATTAAACTACTTAACAATTTACATGGAATTATATTTATTTACTTGTTCAGGGAGATATATTGCAAATGTTCACATATGTTAGCAATAGGAGTAAATGTTAAATGTTTGCATAACCTGAAACTCTTAATATAAAAGGATATAAGTTTGACCTACATTTTAAAGCTTTAGCTATTATTATATGTAGATCATTGTATCATAATGACCAATGAGTATTATTTGTTATGCAAATACATTTCTAAATTGAAAATAACAAATGCCTATTATAAACCATTGAGAAAATATAGAATATTACAATTTTTTAGTATTTTGCTCTAAATTATACACCAGAGGTCTCAAACAAGGTCCTTTGTACTTTCTATTTCCTACAGGGTGAATGGTCTGTAATTTTCTACCGCATTTATGTTCAACTTGGCCATTGTACCCCCATCAGTCAATGGGATACAACAGTCAAAGCACATGAAGGGTTGTACCAGTGGTCCTATTGAGTACTTGATTTTTGTCATCTCCCATGAGAAGAGGATGTGGAACTAGGGAGATGAACATAGATGGAACAAATTTAAGACTATGCCCATGCCTTAGAGTCCAGTTAAGCATGGTTCAAGCTCGACTGAGTTCAGCTAAGATTCTATAGTCTAGATGCTCTATAACTGACTTGATGAATGGGAAGAATGTTTATTTCTGTAATTCATTTATATTTTGGTGTTGCTAATTATCCATCACATTTCATAATGTTGTTAACTGATAGGTATATTACTTTATCTTTCTGAAATAATAAGTAATATATAGGATGCTAGATTTATGAGGGTTTTATAAGAAATAAAATGTTAATAAACATTCTGATATAAATGAACAAGTTTGATATGGCGGCATAAGAAGATCATGAATTCAATGGATAGGCTAGCTAATGAGATCTTTTCTCAAAAATAAAAGTTCGTTAGTAATTATTAAATTTTGGTGAGCAGAAACATAGTTTTCTTTGCAAACTATCTGCAATCCTGCAAGAACTACAACAAAGTTCAAATGGAAAAGCATTAGGTCAC
Organism: Chionomys nivalis; assembly: GCF_950005125.1. Classification (NCBI taxonomy): domain Eukaryota; kingdom Metazoa; phylum Chordata; class Mammalia; order Rodentia; family Cricetidae; genus Chionomys; species Chionomys nivalis. The sequence continues at coordinate 27,396,879 of NC_080088.1, forward strand.
TTTTTTCAAACCACAAGAAAGCTTTACATCATCTTAAAAGTTTCTACTCCTTGAAATAACATTTTGTATATTTCCTTATATTATCTTTATTATTTTTAAGTGCAGAATTTAAAAATGGTTTTCCTATTTACATAATGCATCACCTGTCCCTTGTCTGTGGAGCAGTGCACAAATTAGCTTGGTTCTACTGAGAAACTGCTTAGTATAAATGGCCCAAAGATGAAAAGTATCTACAGAAGTTTCATAACTTTAGTTCTATGTACAAATGTTCACCAGGGGAAAGTTCCAGTGTCATATGAGGATATGCTTTGGGATTGAAGTCAATGGAATGAATTTCTCAATTTTAACGATGGCCCACACCATTTAAATAGTCTCATCTGAATTTTTTAGCATGAATATATATCCATATATATTTGAAAAGTTGTATAATTATACAGTGAATATTTCCACTTCAGATGTCAGAGACATCTTGTCAAAAGGCAAGAACTATGAGTAAGAGGGTGAAAATACTTTAGTTCATAAACAAGTTGCCCTATTTTATTTGGCCTACTTTTCCAAAAAGAGCAATTTCTTTTAATAGATAACAGAGAAATTATTGGACAATGGCCCTGATAAAATATTATTTCATAATTAGGTACCAAAATAATAAAACAAAACAAAACAAAAACACAATAAGATGAGCAACTAAGAAAAACTGAAACTCGAAACATTTCCCACATTCCAGTCAATCAATTGCATAATAGGCTCGTTAAGTCAGTATTTTTGCTATGCATCTACAATTAAAGATTTTATTTGGGAAAAATATTCTTATTGAAAATCTTTTCAATTTCTATTTGTAGAATATCTGCTAAGGTTCCCACATTACAGTTTACATCTAATATGAAATTGATTTAGGAAAGTCTATTTTTAGCTAACACTAATTCATGAATAGAAAATGAAGTCATGATAGCTAGAAAGTAAGTCTACATGTTTGCTCTTATTTTAAATGTTATGGTTTAGGTTTTCTTTTTATAGGATTATAGGTCACTTCTATCTATCCTCCAATTAAGCACAAGTAATTATTAATTTTACAATTAAACATATATAATTTAGAAAACCAAAACTTCACATGAAGTAAGACAATTAGAGACAATGAAGACAAACTCAGTTAATAAGCAGAGAATGCCAGAAGTTTACTTAAACTATTGCTTTGCACATTATGGAAAACTTTTTATTATTTCCTAAGAAGTCTCCGAGTATTCACAAGCCTCCCCACATAGTCACAGACCTGTGGAAAGCCCAATTAGTTCTTCAGCTTTACCAGCATCTATTCTTGTTGGAGATGTAATTCTAAATAATTTTGCAGCAAGCACAGCATTATCCACATTATAGAAAGCTTAGGAGGGCTTTAGCATAATTTTATTTGGGGCTTTATAATGCCAGGCAGAACCTGTCACAAATACCAGCTTTAGACAAAATCCACACTACATTAGGCTTGGTTCTTTGTCCACATTAAAAAGATCAATTGCCAAGGTGCTGGAGAGGAACTGCACCTACAGGTGTCGGAAGAGGAAAGCAGATGAGAAATAAAATTAAAATATATAAATGTGTAGACATTTAAGGTTGCATGTGAGTTTAGGACTTAATTTGCATGCTGTCTACATTGTGTCCTACTGTTCAAAGATAATCATCTCCCCAACTATGGTATAAACTCTTTGAAACAGGCCTTGGATTTTCAAATCCTTAAACTCTTTGAAACAGGCCTTGGATTTTCAAATTCTTGATTCCTTGACACACAAATGCCAGCCTAGTGCTGAGCACTTATCAAGAAATTATTGATTCTTTAGTCATAATTCAAGTTTCAGGTCAATGCAATGTAACAATATCCCATTAATGAATACAGTGACGAGGGGTCCCAAATGATATACCATGAATATGTTTAGGTCACCTCAGCACTATTAATTTCTAATTTTAAAGATACTTTACTCAGTATGACAAAGCAAGGCAAATTTCTAGGACAACTTTAACTGTGCCTAAAAATGTTTCTTCCCAGTGCAAGTCTGATCTCAGTGTTGCTTTTTATTGCCTTCTTCTCCTTTGGCTTAGTGAAAAAGAAAATAAAATGTTATATACTTTTTGTAGCTGTTGTCTTCACTTTCAGAAACACATGTCTAGCCCAGGAAGTATGAATACCCTTTCTCCCAATGTTTTTATTCCCATTCCAACTGTGTTTGGAAATAAGTATGCTATTGGAATAGTCCTAACTCCACTAGCTTCATTGAGGAAGATAGACAAGTCAGAGAAAGCCATAATAGCATGCAGCCAATGTTACTTCATTGCATTCAGAGAGAAGAGAAATGATTCCAGGGTTATGACCTGAATTAGATCTTGCCCTTGGTACGTTCCAAGTAGAGGGTTGCAATAGAAAAAAAAAAATGTCCTTTCTTCTACTGATCACACCACATTGCCAGGAAATCTACCAGATGTGTGTGTTTGTGTGTGTGTGTGTGTGTGTGTGTGTGTGTAGAGAGTACTCTGGCCAAAGCAACTTAAAGAAAGGTGGCCTTGTTTAGCTCACAATTTCCTGACCCACATAGCAGGATATCAGGGTAGGCAAGCCTTGGCTGCAGGGACTTTAGACAGCTGATCAGGTGGCATCTGTAGACAGGAAGCAACCATTAGTGTTAGTGCTCAGCTCACTTTATCTTTATTTTTATTTAGTCTACATCCCAGTGCAAAGAATGGTGCTGCCCACAGTGAAAGCATATCCTCCTTCTTAATTACTCTAACATAGGCATATCCAAACGCTCGTCTACCTAGAAACTCTTCATAGGAAAGTCCAGAGACTAAACTAATCTAATCATAGAGACCTATTTTCTAAGGTGATTCTTTCCTGTTACATTGCTGACAGATATTAATTAACCACTTTAGTTTTTAAGACAGCATCTCACTCTCACTCTTTCTGAACTTGGAGCTCACCGGTTTGAATAAACTAGCAGCTAGCCATCCCCAGCGATGTTCTTGTCTCCACCCTCCCACTACAGAGAATGCAGGCATGTACTGCCCTGCTTGACTTTCACGTAGGTGCTCAGTCTCCAAACTCTGGTCCTCCAACTTGGCTTGGCAATCACTTCCCTAATTGAGCCTTTCCCTCAGTCTCGTTCTAGAAATCTGTTCAGCTCTTAGTTCTATGCATTTAAACAGCATGGCTTTGTTTTAGAGATGGATAATTGAGTTTAGCTGTAGTCCTACCTATGTCTGATTACTACAGTTGAATTGCTTCTGGAACACAGGTTTCCTTTAATGGGCTTTGGCAGGGGTTGTTATATCCTGTTGAGACAAAGAAGGTGTTTTAAGTTATGTTTTCTAGGTTGTAAGCTAATTTTATACAACCTTGTGATAAAGTATGAGCTATTCAAAAGGAATAATGATTACTTCTGCAGGGACTATCATGGAGTATTACTAAAAAGTAAAAGGTACCCTTGGTGGTTTTTTTGTTCATGATGCTTGGCTGTAATTCAGAGGATATTGCTTTGGGGAAACTATTGTTAATAGTCTCTGGACAAAGATTTTCTGTGTCACTAATTTTTGAAGAGCTTCTAAAGTTTTAATATATAGCAAATGCATATTAACTAACAATCTTGTTTGCATGTGAATTCCACATGGTTTATCTGCTGGCTCATTGAGCGTAGGTCAACGAGAAGTGAGCATTGTTAGCATGAGGAAGCTTTTTGTGCTTTGTGTCTGTAAGCTCAATAAATCACTCTAGCGTCCAAACTGGCATTGCGCTATTTATCCTGTCTAGTCAGGAATAGAATGCCACAGCATCACACTTGCTGCACAACTGTAGCTTTGTAATGTAGCATGTGTTTGCTTAATGTTTTTTGAGTCCCATTAGAGTCTCATCTTTGTCTTCCAGTTCCATATGTTACTGGGCTAGAGCACACCTTCCAAGCAAGAGGAGATAAAAAGGAGGAAAATTACGTTGTGACATATGCCATTGGTTACATTCCAGCAAAGAGGCTTCTCTTCTTCTCTCCTCCTAACTGAACCCTAATTTTGTTCTTGTCTGGAGAAAGTGTGCTCGGCTTAGACGAGCCCCTCTCCTAACTTGAGGAATTAAACATGAAATGCATCGGTTATAATCTCATCCTCCTGACATTAGGGATTCCGACAGAGAGTGCGTTTGACAGAGTTCTGTCCAAGGTCCTCTGAGAAAAATCTCTTTCTGATAAAAGAAAAACGCACAAGGAGAAAATAGCTCAGTCCCTATTCGTTTCCTATCTTTAGATGTTATGCATACAGTTGCTGCTGCCAAGGGGTCCAGGGCAAGGTAGACTGATGAATGCAGAGCATGACAAAGCCTAAGGTTAGCGAGAGCTTAGGTATGTTAAGGCTTTGTTAGGTGGCCAAGACAGTTCTTAGATCTGCTTCACTCTGGAAGGCTTGAATGTCATAATAAATGTCCTTATTGTTTAAGATGCATATAATAACGTCTTCTGTTACCTAACAGACAAAAGCATTCCAGTTGATAAAGGAAGGTAGTTAAAAAATGCACTTCATACCAGTGTGCTTGCTTCTTTCACAGACAAGGAAGAAGCAAAGAAAGGGCATTGCTGGTTTACTAATGAGCTTTTTGTACATCTGGTAGTTTAGAACTTGAAATGCATTTTCCCTATAGAAATGTTACAAATGGTGTCCAGGTTCCCAAGGTAAGTTCATAAAGCCCATTTAAGCCAATAATGCCACAAAATCTGTACAGCCTAGTAGAATTGAATCACCTTGAAAGACAATATTTCCTTTGGGAGAAAAATGAATTCAGAAAAAAAATGATCAAAGATTCAGCTTGGTAAAACTAAGAAAAAAAAATCACTCTAAGAGAGCATTAAAACTAAAGACATCCTTTGCTCCATGATTAGATAGTGGGAACCTTTATTCAATAACCCACCCCAAATGACACACAACACCTGTTCATGGGAGTCCCCCACAGAGGTCAGAGGTTAGGTTGTAACTGGGCAATAAGCTACACATTTGGCAAGGGGGAAACTGACTAGATGTTCTTCTTTCTTCTCTACTCTTCAGTTCCATAAGTTTCCTTCTACTTTTTCCATCTTTAACATAGCTGCTGTTGTTAATACAACTGCCCCTTTCCTGCTTTCCCTACAGCATCAACCTATGGCATATTTACACAGAATTTACACTAGTGTTTCTTCTTTCCTGATTTTGTTACTGTGAATACAAGATTCTTGGTATAGCAGAAATCTGAAGTTTGTTCCCAAATAATCCTTGAAATGACCTTGTATGGTGAAATGGCAAGGTCAGGGGTGATGACAGAAAAATTATTATAACAAACAGTGACAAAATCCTAAAATGATATAATGAAACTATATATGGTTGGCCCCACATAAATTGCCAAAGATATGTGCCTGGTATGTCAGACTTTCTTTTTCTGCTTTGAAATTGTATGATCAATGTAGGCTTCTCGGGAAATTGTCTGTAAGCTGCTGTCAAGTCCCAGAGAACATTTAAATCTCCAGAGCAGCAGCTTACCCAATAGATTATCTCAACAATAGGCTGATTACTTCCAATTAATCACCTACCTCTTATTTACCTAACAGTCTCTATCACACTCAGCTCAGGATTATGTAAGTACTTCTGCATATCACTCATTGGAGGTTAGCTATAGGTTCTTCTTAAATTATTTGAAAATGACTATGGAAGAGAAAGAGAGATTAGTTAAGCAGATCCCACACTGCTCTTCTTTTACGTAGATATCCATTCCGTCCTCCCAGAACTAAGCTGGGTTTTCTCTGCCACCACAAAAGTCTTTGGAATTTCAAGCTTTTTTTGAAAAAGAATACTCAAAACACATTACTTAGTATAGAGTTACATTTTTGATTACATCAAGAATCATTTCAGTCTGTTCCAGAAACAAATAAATATGTATTTTTGATCTATTTATAGGTGTCATACTACTTTTAGACCAAGGTTTCGACAGCCTGTGTGAATATTTTTATAGTTTCTGCAGGTTTAGAGTCCAGACAAGGTTTAACTGAGGTCTCTGCTCATGATTTCACAAGACTACAGTCAAGTTATCCACTTGGCTGTGCTTCCATTTGGAGACTTGAGTGGGTAAGAATTCACTTGGCGGGTAATTGAGCTTGTGTGAAAGATTCATTCTGCTGTGGCTATATGGCTGAAGCTGGCTTTTCCGGCTGTTGTATGAGTAGTGCCTTCATATTCCACAGGACCCTCAGTGTCACTCTGGTCACCTCCAATTACTTACAATATAGACTTCTTCAACCCTGGGCTGTTTACTTCATCATCTAGCAAGGAATGTCTTTATAATTTGGGCAGATTAAGTTTTACAAAACACAATATTGTCATGAGGAATGACATTTTATCATCTTTGCTATGTCCTATTGTTTATAGAGAAGTCAAGGTCTTACACACAAGCAATAGAGAGAAGTTACATAAAAGTGTGGTCTCAAAGAGTCATTTGGAGTTGTATCACATTCATATCTGTCTATCAAAGGATGTATCCTAAACACTAACCACATTATTAAAATATGAAATAATTGACATGGCATTATTAAAATGTCTGAAATATTTCTCTGGATCTAGAGTCTAGATTATAATTATTACTTTTTCCTTAGTATCTGTTGTGGAACATCCCTTTATATTGTGTGAGCATGTGTCACTGTGATGGGTTTAATAAAGAGTTGAATGGCCATTAGCTAGGCAGGAAGAGGTGAGGCAGGACTCTTGAGGAGAGAGAGTTCTGGGAAGAAGAAAGGCAGGGTTGTGAGTCAGGTGCAGAAGAAGCAAGATCAGCAGTAAACTAAAAGTAACTGAGCCATGTAAAAGAATGCAGATTAAAAAAGATGTGAGTTAATATAAGATCTAGTGGGTCAAACCTAAGCTATAGGCTGTACTTTCATAATTAATAATAAGTCTCTGTATCATTTTTGATGAGCTGGCAGCCCAAAGACAGATCCATGTACAAGTATCTTCTTTTACTGCTGCATTTTAACAACATAAGCCTGATCAGTCTATATAAAGTACACATTGAACCTGTATGGTTTAACTGGGGGTGCCATAGCTCTGAGTTGCTTTTGAAAGACAAGTAGAGAAGGCATATCAGAGAAATATAATCACTTTACTAAATATTTTCTATGCTTTTAAATGACTTATTTTTTATACTTGTTGTGTTTATGATATATGTGTGTATGCAAGCAATACAGAGAATGCAGGGACATGCAAGTCATAGTGTGTATGTAGAATTCTGAGTACAACGTTGAGTATTGGTCCTCACTTCCTACTTCTCTAAGGGAGGGTTTTCCTTGCTTTATGCCAGGATGGCTGACTCTTGAGATTCATTGCTTCAATCTACTGGTAAGAGTGCTGGCATTACTGATATGTTCTACTGTGTCTGTATTTTTTTTTTATTTTTTATTGAGCTCTACATTTTTTGCTGCTTCCCTGCCTGCCTCTCCCCTCCCCATCAACCCTCTCCCAAGGTCCCCATGCTCCCAGTTTACTCAGGAGATCTTGTCTTTTTCTACTTCTCATGTAGATTAGATCTATGTCTGTACTTTTAGTATATGTTCTGGGGATTTAAACTCGGGGCCTCACACTTACATGGGAAGCACTTTATTTAGTAAATCGTTCCCCCATCATTGAATCTTCTCTATCCAAGTAGTTTTACTGAATATTATTGGTTCTCTAGCAATAGTAATTAAATGGTTCAAACTTTGAAAGGAATACACAGGCTCATTGTATGCTATTACTTTTCTATCTGAGGGGGTTTAGGGAAAAAGATACACACTCTCTTATTGGCTATCTTCTTTAGTCTTTGTTCTTCCGTGTTCTTTCTACTATATACATTTTTTCCTATGGTTTATATACCCCAACAAAATTTTTCAGGACATATAGAAATTACAATATGGTTGCATTCTGTTTTTCAAGTGAATGATAACAATAAATACAAAAACAAGGTAAAAAAAAAACCAGCATGTTTCCATACTCTTTCCATGAGTAAACATTTTATGTGCTACGGTTGAAAAACAAATTGTCCCAAGAACCCACATACATTCACACCCAAACAACGTGTTATAGAGTAACTGTCAGGGGAATCAAGGTATTCTTCAGTTAGGCCTTCTACTGGCAGGCTTCATTCTGCAGGTAAGAAGAAAGGGTCAATTACTTTATTACTTATCTTGAAAGGTAATCTTATAAGGAGTCTTAAAGGAATCATAAGCCTAAACTTTTATATATGAGAAAGAATTAGTCAGTTCTGCTTAAATCTTTAGGGTATATATATATATATATATATATATATATATATATCAAGAATTTGAGGGCAAAAATGGATATAATGGATTAATTATCACCTTTGGTCATCAATCAATCCTAGAAAGAAAGATATACCAGCCAATGATTATTGGGTTGTTTTGTTCTTGTTCTCTGATCTTGGTGAGTTCTACTTTTAACTATGTGCCTTTCTAAAACTTTAGATTGTCTTCTTGGGTTTATGCACTTCAAAGCTATTTGACAAAAACATCCTAGTCTATCTTTGATATTTTCAAAGCTTTGTTTCTGTTGTGATGCACTCCGAAACAGGTAATCCATTTCCCATCATTAAGGTTAAGAGAATTTAAACTAGCTTGGATACTGGAACTCAATTGTTTTTTATTAATCATTAACTTGAGCTACAATCTATGCAGCTCCTTAGGTGGAACTTAAAGGCCTTGGTTGTGAAACATATCCTTGTAGTTACATCAAAACTCTGTATTGGCTATCATTATTATTATTAATTTAGACAATACAGCTTAGGGAGGGGTCATCTTTTCTTTTCTTTCTTTCTTTTTTTGTTTTTTCGAGACAGGGTTTCTCTTTAGTTTTAGAGCCTGTCCTGGAACTAGCTCTTGTAGACTAGGCTGGCCTCGAACTCATAGAGATCCACCTGCCTCTGCCTCCCACGTGCTGGGTTTAAAGGCATGTGCCACCACTGCCCGGCTAGGGGGGTCATCTTCTTAATAATCCACAAATAAAAATACACAGTAGAATGTGATGTTTCTAAGAGATAAGCATATCACATTACAGGCAGTGGAGATCTCTCCACATCTGCACACACCATTGTAGATACCAGAGGAATATTGCAATAACAAACATGTAGAGGCACAGTAGAACAAAAGACATTCTGGGATCTTTAGTCCCTTGCCTAAATGAGATTTACTCATCAGAGAGTTTCCTCGTGGTTGGCTGACACCCTGAACTTCAATTGTTACCTGCTGCTCCTCTGGCAAGGATACCAGTATCTTTCCTCTTTAGTGAACACCATTGAGTCCAATTCAATCATTCACTTTCTTCATCTCCCGTGAAGTCCTCTTAGGAGTCTTGGATGTTAGCAGAATTCAGTAAGGCTGTCACTTTCCACTAAACACCTCCTATTATTTTCTAATCTAAAGGACAATTTGGAGAGGCTTTGCTTCCACTATTTGCCAAGAGTTCCTTATGCAGATTGGAGCCCATATTTCTAGAGTTCTAGTTACTAAGAGTTAGATGCAGCCTGCTAAATCTAACTGTAGACTTGCTCAGTTAGGAGAGACTTTATTCCCTGCATTTGCATAACTGTGTGACTACAGAGGAGAGAAGATCAGCACAAGGATGGCTTTTCACTTCTGCCTAAACAGAGAAGCAGCTGGTACGATGCTCAGTAAAGCAAATTAAAACCTTGCCTCTCCAGTCATTTACCTCCCTCTTCCCCCGCCATTACACTAGGATTTTATGACGGGCAACTTTAAAGCAGTCTTTAAGTGCAGAGTCTTCATAAATTGCATTTGGTGTGAGATTTTACTCTTCTCTGTCATGCTTCACCAAATGCTGGCTAGAGCTCTGAGGTGCTACTCCTCTCTGTCGTTTAATCTCTGACCGTCTTTGTCTGCCCTACTTATGCATGCTGTGGCTATGGGAGCAGGGCTTTGAGGTCTCTTTGGTGGAAGGAACTCAAACCAGAAACAGCTCTCCCACTGGGTAGAAACAAGAAGGCATGTCCTTTCCTGCATGGTACATTAAACAGTCATTCCAGGAAGCAGTACACCGGGTGTTACTGCTTAACTCCTTCACATAGCCTGATCTCATGCAGGCGTGCGTGCACATGGGACTGCTAAGATATTTCTAGAGCTGTTTGCAAATGGACAAGAAAGGAGAAGGGAGTGGGGATTGAAAACTGGGTTTGAAAATAGTCCTGCTTCATGACTTTCATTTTATTCTCTACTTGCTGCTCCAATGAACTCCAAAGTGGGTAAGAGATAGGTGATGCCAAGCTAAAACTGGCATGGCCCAGGAACACACATTCAGGTTACTCTGAATGACACGATTTACTGTGACAAGAATATTTGCAATCAAAGAAAATATGAAAAACAGACATCAACACATGTTTCAAATATGTCAGAGGGAAATTGGGTAGGTGGGTTACAGCAGAGTAGAGAAATCTGTTCAATCGGTTTCAGGAACTATCTTACAATGTAACACCCTTGAATTCAGAGTCAATGGAATCTAATAATCTGCTTAGTAATGTATTTAAAAATTTCCCCAATAATCCCCAAAATATTAGGGAAGATAAAGAGGTTGGTGGCAAATTTCTAGTAAAGGGAGTAAAGATAGTCCAATGTGATTTTGATTCTCATTCTTTCATAACCCAACTATCCACAGTAAGGAAGTTTCCGCCAGTCAGTCTGAAGAATCTTCAACAGGCATGGGGGCTTTTTCAGAGTGTTTCATTCCCTGAAAATGCCCTAATATCTAATTTCAATATACTTTCCCCCATTTTAATTACTTTGTAACCATAGCATTTCTTATGACGACTTTGAGTTTCTAAGGTTAAAAGCATCCACATTTCAGAAAAAAAACAAAAAACAAAAAAACAAGACTTTGCTGAGGTGCTTTTTCAAGTTTTATTAACACATAAAAAAGATTCAGTATCACAAAGTGAGGAAGAGAAAGAACAACAGCAGGAAAGAATGGAACAAGGACTGACGTTGAGATCACCATGTCCTGATAGGAACTGTTCAGGAGAGCTTGCAGGATGGGCTGTTAATCATGTCCTTCCCTGATGATGTTGATCCCGCTATTACTGGGTAAACTGGCTAAGAAAATAAGGAATGAGGCATGAGCGTTCCTGTAAAGTATTATTATTAACAGTTAGGATAGGTATTTACCTAGAGCAACTTATTAAGAAGGTGCATATACCAATTCACATAAGGCTTCTTGGGTATTGTTTTTGCTAATATAACTCATAATGTTTAAAGTTCCAGACAGCAAAGTCCATTCCAGATAAGAAAGGCAGGGGTGAGCTATTATTCACCTTCTTAACTTGTGGGTTGGGATTCCACTGGTGATCTCATAATTGAATTCAGGAACTCCAAAATATAGCAACAGTACATTGTTTCTAAATGCACAATGACCACAAATTCAAAATTAAACTTGAGTCCAACCTGTGTCTGATGGCACATGCCTGTCTTACACTATCTGTCTATATCACACCCTTGCTTTTCAGTGTACAATGTGTGTGCTCTCCACTACAGGTGCAATGACACTGCACACATCATCATGCTGCAGTATGAAGTATCTCTACTCATTTGCCACATGATTTTATGCTATGAATTTTAATATTTTACCATATGTAAAAGTTCCCTAGTCTTACAGAAACTTTATGGTTTATTTGCAGAAAACAAGAACTCTGAAGGGTTTCCTGCTTATTCCTTAAAATGTAAGTATACCATATTGTATCTCTGAACTGTTCTGTTTTAGAATACTTGCTACTTTTTAGAAAAGGTTCTTGGAGTTACTTACTTGTTTTTCATTAAAAAAACCATTAAATAAGAAAAGTAGGAGATTGAAGAGAAATTACTCAATAAGCTTTGGCTTAGCATTAGACAAAAACTCAAACAATTTTGTGAAATGATCCCACACATTTGCCTGGTTGACAATAAGAATTTATACGAGTGATACTCTTAGCACTGGCTGTTGTAAAAATTAAAATATCAGTCAACTCTGAAAATTACTGAGGATGCTCTGTGTTGCGGTATCAAATGTTCAGTCAAGATTATATTCTTTAGGGCTGGAGAGATGGCTCAGAGGTTAAGAGCATTGCCTGCTCTTCCAAAGGTCCTGAGTTCAGTTCCCAGCAACCACATGGTGGCTCACAACCATCTGTAATGGGGTTTTCTGCCCTCTTCTGGCCTGAAGGCATACACACAGACAGAATATTGTATACATAATAAATAAATAAATGTTTAAAAAAAAAAAAAAAAGATTATATTCTTTATATATAAGTAAACACGCATATATAACTCATAGCATGTTGATTTTCTTTTGTCTTTAATACATAATTATATGTACATAAAAATTGTTCTAAAATATTTTTTATTATTTATGATCAGTACAATTATATACATATTTTATATACCCATATGCCATCAGTCACATCAAAATTCCTTGAGAGGGAGCCTAAAGATATGGCTCATCACTTAGGAGCATTTACTGCTCTTCCAAAAGATCCAAGTTCCTTTCCTATCACTTGGGTGGTTCAAACTGTCTGTAACTATAACTTTAGGACCCCTGACAAAATCTCCTTGCTGCTGCGGACACTTACACACAAGTGGTGTACTCATAGAAACAGATATATAAAGATCCCAAAGCTACAGAGAAACCCTGCCTCAAAAAAAGAAAAAAAGAAAGAAAACAAAAAAAAACAGATATATAAAAACAATAATAAATCTAAAAACTAATGAATGAAAAGCATTGGAAGCAGAAAAAGTTTAAAAAATCTTTTTTTAAATTCTTCTCTTCTTCTCTCATAGATTACACCCCAACAGCAGTTTCCCCTCCATTTTCTCCTGTGAGTCTCTACACCCTACACCCTACACACACACACACACACACACACACACACACCTCTCTTCTCTCCCAGATCCATTCCTCCTTCATTTCCCTTTAGAGAAGAACAGGCCTTCCAGGATATGAACTGAATACCAGATAACATATTCCAAAAAGACTAGGCACAAACTCTCATATCAAGACTGGAAAAGGCAACCCAGTAGGAGAAATAGGATCCTAAGGGCAGGCAAAGAAGTGAGAGACACACTCCTCCCCCACTGTTATGAGAAGCACAAGAACAGCAAGCTGCACAATCGTAAAATATATGCAAAAGACCTAGCTCAGACCCATGCAGGCTCTGAGATTGCTTCTTCAGTCTCTGTGAACCCCTATGAGCTCTGCTATCTTGAACTTTTAATCAATCAAAAGTTCCAATAGACCATCAGCCATAGAGACACCTGAGAAAAGGCATTAAAGATTGGATGCTGAAACAACCCCCATACCAACCCATAGCATTGGAACACACAGAAGCTATGCCTTCTACTAAGATCAATTTTTTATTTGAATAATGTGACCACTTATGTAACTATTTGGTCCAGAACAGCCACTTTTGCCAGGAACATATCAGTAAAATGATTTATCATTAATATGGATGTTTGTGTTATATATTTGCCATTTGAAAAAAAATTGCAAATTAAGTACTTTTATTAGCATTCCTGACTAGAAAAAACTAAATTGTACCTTTGTCTTAGCTGCAAGAAAATCTAGAATTTTTTTCCCTTATTCTATCAGTCTTTCCATACCAAGGGTTGGAATGAATGTCAACCAAGACTCATTACTCTCTTTTACCATACTACTAAATGAAGCAGATTTCCAAAACAATCATTTTTGAAAAGAAGGAAATTTGAACAAAAATTAAGTTAAAAGACAGTAAATGACACACAACAAATCAAAAAACAAGGAAGTGAGCTGGGAAGGCAGCTCAATGGTTGAAGAGCTTCCTGGCAATCATGAGGACCTCCATTTAGAACCCCATTACCCATATAAGAAGCTGGGCAAAGTGGCATGTGCTTGTAGTTCTAGCACTAAGAGGTAGAGACAGAAGAATAACTGGAGTTTACTGGCTAGCCAGTCTTGTCAGTCAAGGAGGAGCTCCAGTTTCAGCAAGATATTACATCTTATAAAACCAAACGTATGAAAAAACCATTAAGAATAGAGGAAGATGTCTTCAGTGGTAAGTTTTGAATTATTTGTTGTTGCTGTTTTGTTTTCTGGTTGTTGTTTGGTCAACTCAAAACAAACTCTGAGAAGAGGAAACTTGAATTAAGAAAGTAATTCTATCCAGTTATCCTTTAGGCATGTCTGTGGGGCGTTTTCTTGATTAATGATTGATATGGAAAGGTACAGCCCACTTAAGGTTATGCTCTCCCAGAATAACTGGTTCTAGGTTGTATAAAAGCCAGCTGAGTGAGCCATGAGAGTAAGATAGTAAACCGTTTATTTCTTGTTCTTTGCCTCACTATACTCACTGTTTGCCTCTAGGTCCTTACTGGGTTCCTACCCTGACATCCCTCAAAGATGGACTCTTGTGGATGCTTAATCCGAACAAAACCTTTCCACCCCAGCTGCTCTTGGTCACGGTGTTTATTACAGCAATAGAAATCAAACAATAATACCCTAAATCAATGTTTAGCCTCCACATGAACATGTATATGTATGCATATATCACAAATTCATATACACACCCATATGTTTTGGGTTTGTAGGTTAGTGGAGGGGAAAGAGACAAAAGAGAGACACACTAGTTAATGTTGCCTCATCTTGAATTGTTGAGTCATTCCAAAAACTAATTTATCAATAAGATATGTGCATGCTTGATTTATATAAGGAAAAAGCAATTCCTATTTTGGTGGACGAAGGAATTGTAAAATTACCTGTTAGAACACCTACCATCACCCTAAGACAAATTTTTTCACTAGGATTCCTTGTGCCAGGCCTTATAGTTATTATTCTGTCCCCTGTAATCTAAGTACAACAATCATGTTGCTGGCATGGTACACAAACTCATTTGGAATCTTTTGATAGTTTATCCCAAGTCTTATTTCTCAACAATTTCCTTCATATGTGCTCTATGCTTTAAAGCATACAATCATTAGCTGTTCTTACCAGATTTACTCCTGAATTTTGTAAAATGCATACCTTCTTCTCAGAAGTCTTCCATATCCTAGTATCCTGTTCAATAACACACTAAGTTTCCCATTTCTTAGGAAATGTCTTTAAAATGACATTTGTTTTATTGTGATTTTATTTCTTTTCTTATTCATAATTTTCCTCAAATATACTATGTCCTTTTTGAAGATAGACCTGTTTTTGACACATGTTATCTCAGTGGTCAGTAGAGTATGAAGTAGATTCACTACATGAATTTGGATTACATTTTATGTGAGATGACCAACAATGAAATAACAAAGAAGTATATAAACAATATTTGAAGAATGGGTATTACAAAATACTTTAAATATAAATAAAAACAAATGAGATAGTGAGAGGCTAGGGCTTGTGTTGGAGCTGGTGATAGCCAAGCCCCGAGGTCAGTTGTTCTCCCAATATTCACTCCCTTTTGTATACTTGTCTCACATTCATCATGACTAGTTGATAAAAATGGTGAATTTTAGGTGCCGTCTGAAACTGTCTCTGCCTTGGTCTTTTATATTGTTTGTTCTGGGAGAGACTGCTGTCTATTCAATGAAGATACATTGTTCACTGCACACATTCATCAGGAGATGGCCTTGTGGGTTATCCATCTTGGAAGTGGTTATTAGCTGCAGTCGGGACTCTTATGACCACAGTGACAACAGACATCTGAATGAAATATGGAAATTTTTATCTATAAAACACAACCAAACTTTTTATGAATTACTCAAAGAAAATACATGAGAGCTGATATTTTGACCCACTATATTCAGTGGTTTAATACATTATAAAATAAATACCACAAGGTCTCGTCTAGAGAGGTCTTAAAAGCTTCTTCAAGCAGGTAACAGCTAATGTGAACAGAATGAGGAGACATCAGCTGTTGACATTTCAGAAGGCAAATGTTCAACAGAGGTAACAATGGATGGCTCTGTGGTAGTGGAATGTTTGTCATATTAAGGGAGAGAAGAGCAGGAAGCATGTGAAGCAAGAGAAGGGCAGCTGGGGGAGAGTTCCTTTAATTTTTTTCTTCCAAGAGAACAGAGTCATATGGTTTGCCATTCTTTTCTTTCTTTCTCCCCTTCCCTCCTTTCTTTTTCTGTTTTTTTTTTTTTTTTGGTTTTTTTTGTTTGTTTTTTTTTTTTTTCATGACAAGCTTTCTCTGTGTAGCCCAGGACATCCCAGAACTCACTCTGTAGACTGGGCTGCCCTCAAACTTAGAGATCTGCCTGCCCCTGCCTTCCAAGTGCTAGGATTAAAGGGATGTTCCATGACCACCCTGTTTGTTCCTTTCTTTTATAATGACACATCAAATGCTTCTTTATATGAATGTACTAAAAGGGCACATCTGAATGTTAGAGAAAGAAATAGCTGCAGAAGTGAAAGCAATAATGAAAAATGTCTTTAATAGAGGTCTTATGTGGGATTCCCCTCTTTATGTTGTGAATATCATCAGTTAATAAAGGAACTGGTTTAGGCCTATAGCAGAAATATAGGGGAACAGAGCTAGGTGGGGAAAACTAAACTGAATTCTGGGAGAAAGAAGGGTGAAGTCAGAGAGAGAGAGAAGCAATGTAGCCCCACCAGAGACAGATACAGGAACTTTAGCTGGTAAGCCATGACCTTGTGGTGATGCACTGATTAATGGAGATGGGTTAAATTAATATGTAAGAGTTATCCAATAAGAAGCTAGAGCTATTGGGCCAAGCAATAATTTAATTAATACAGTTTCTGTGTCATTATTTTGTTTTGGGTAGTAGGGATGAACAAGCAGTCTTCCATAACAAATTGGTGCACCAGCATGGCCAACTAAATCCACTTAAAAACCTGAGAGAGCTTGAAAAAGAATTCTAGACATAAAAATACAGAGTTTAACACAGCTTCTTATTGTTTGCTGACAGCATGCCACAGCTCCTTTATAAGAGGTTTTCCTGATTCAGTAGTAACAGAAAAAAAATCCACACTGTTTTGAAACAGCGGCTTTCTGGACCATGCTTCCAGCACAATCTCTGACTCTTTCAATAGACTGAGCATTTGAATGGGGTTTGTGAACATGTTATGGCTTGCTTGGTGTCAACATGGACCAGCTGTGTGCCTAGAGATGGGCACTGTGCATGACTCTTGGAGGTGGCAAAGAGCTCCGCCATTCCGCCATGCTGGACTGAGCAAGGCAAGCAGACGGTACTGTATTTCCCCAAGCAATGACACCTCTTAATGTCGTAAGGAGGGCTTAGCATTTTAAGAAGCACTTCAGGTCACAAAAGAATTTCAGATACATAACAGGACAGAGTCAGACATAAAGGACCTCTAAACGAGACACAGTATATTTAAAAATGTACATAGGCTTGGGAGAGAGAAGAAGAAAGTATAAAGAGTTGTAAAAAGAACTAAATGGTTTAGAAAAAAATCTTTAAAGAGACAGAGTACAGACAGTCATGAATTAAAGGAGTAAAGATAATAAAATAAATATTAAACTTGTAGAGAAGGTAAAATAAGCCACAAAAAATGAAATGTACACAAAAAGTCTGGATTATGTGTATTATTGTGTTTTCTTTGAATTTTTTGACTGCAGAGATACATTTGATTCTGGGTATTGTTAAGCTAAACCAACATATATACTTTAAAGGTATCTTGATTTCAAAATATGGAACTAAGGATAGGATGCTTTAGAAAAGAGGTTCTTTTTTGTTTCCTCAGAGGATCAGAAACTGTGGAATTCTTCCAGACTAATATGGTTTGATAGACCATGAGCCCCTGAGAGGTCACTATGAACACCCCCCAAAAATTACTTCACCCAACAAAAAGTAGGAAGCAGTTTTGAGAACTACACACATATTCCCAAATATTGTTTATAAATATTTATTTACATTTAAAGGGGGATATGCTATATAGATTTGCATTGGTGTGGATCATGGTGTGGTTGTATCAAAATTTGTTTATTGATACAAATTTTGTTATATGCATATTTCTGCTCTTGATTAAGGTATTGTGTTTGTCCAGCTCATTTAAAAATGTAATGTATAATTAAGAAATATAGGTTAATAGACAATCATCTCTAATAGTCAAGTTTATAGTCATGCTAGCTATGTTTTCTAGATATATAGAGATATATTTCAGTTAGAGAGGTATTTTTCAAATCTATCAGAGATTTTCAGAATATGGCATTTAAAATTTTTTAAGAATTTAGGACTTTTCATGACAATGAGACACTTCTGCTCTTGGCAGCAACAATCTACTTCAAGAAGAAGTTGGGCATGAAGCTGCTTAGCCATTTGGGCAAGAAACTGCACTTGCCCGGACTACTTGATGAACTGGACATGAAGGACCCACAGAGAAATGACTGCAGAACCTGCTTAAACGTGAGATGATCCTTTGGAATTCCTGCTACATGAAAGTGTCTTTGAGACATTCTGCAGGATACTGAAGAAACTGCCAATATAGGTAGAACTGTCTTTGAAATTTTCTGCTTCATGGAAATGTCTGCTGGATACTATGGGCCAGTAGGCTGAAGATGGATGCCCGAATGGTACTAAAGAACTTTGGGTGACTGTCCAGGCAATGAGATGTCTCTGTCAATTCCAGGGTTTTGGAAGTTGCCTACAATGTACTTCCTGATTACTTAGGTAATATTATATCCTTCTGGGGTCGTTGATGGAGTTGAAGAATTTATAGTTACAGTTTTTCTTAGTTATGATAAAAGATATAAATATATAAAGTAGATATAAATATTATAATTATAATTCTTACTTGATACCTGTTTTGGGTATGGAATTTTATTATGTTAAAGTTAAAACCTTTTTTATTTTTTATTTAAACAGAAAAGGGGAAGTAATGTGGGATTTCCCTCTGTATGTTGTGAATATCATTAGTTAATAAAGGAACTGCTTTGGGCCTATAGCAGAGCTATAGGGGAACAGAGCTAGGTGGGAAAAACTAAACTGAATGCTGGGAAAAGAAGGGTGAAGTCAGATAGAGAAGCCATGGAGCCACATTCAGAGACAGATGTGCTGAAATCTTGCTGGTAGGCCACGGCCTTGTGGTGATGTACAAATTAATGGAGATGGGTTAAATTAATATGTAAGAGTTAGCCAATAAGAAGCTAGAGCTAATGGGCCAAGCAGTTATTTAATTAATACAGTTTCTTTGTGATTATTTCAGTTCTGGGCAGCCTAGATGAACAAGCAGCATCCCACAACAGAGGGTAAATTATTATCTCAATCAAGTCTGTTCCATAGTAGTGACAAAGACAGAGAGAACCAAGTGAAGAAGGACACTTAAAAGAAACCCCACACTAGCTCAGAATTGAGTATAATAGAGGGTTATTTATTTAGGGTAGACTAATAGATCACAATTCTCTGCTGGAATGGTGAACAGCAACCGAATCCTGCAGCTGGGAAAAAAGGCCAGATGTGTGCTTTACATTGGCATATATATAATATAAGAGGCCACACCCAAGTGGGCGGGTAACTTAAAGGGTATGGTGGTAGGAATTCCCACAGCAGATCAAGCACATGTGGACACTAACCTAGATACTGTCAGATCTGCACAAACAAGGCATCTTTGTCAAGTTGCCTCTATTATCTGAATAAAATGCTTGGTTTGATTATGAACTAAGGTGAAGATGTAGGAGGTTTAAAAAAAAACGAAATAGCTATTTGTTGCATGCCTGAAAGAAATTGAATGTTCAGTTGGAATTTCTATTGTTTTCTACTCTAGGGAAAAGAAATACCACCACAAAGAGAAAAACAAGTGGATATGAAGTATTTAGTGCAAAGGAAAAAAGAGAAAAAAAGCCTGGCTGGCAGCAAGGGAGGATCAAAGGGTGAAGAGAGTGAGCCAAAAGACTGGCCTTATTTTATCCCCCTGAGTTCTAGTATTTTAGACTTAGAGGGATCAGTATATTTAGACAAAAGCAAACTCTTGCTGTTTTTCTCTGTCCTTCGTATCCTTTTTTGTTGTTGCTGATGGTGGTTTTGGGGGATTCATATTAAAGAATGAATTTATGTTTTCTCTTTTTAATTAGCAGTGGAACTAAGAGTCAGAGCTAAACATGGAAGACTATCCCTCCATTAGGAGGCACTGATGAGTCTCTGTTGGAACTGACATTCTTCATAACTGACGAACTGGTTGTAGTAATTTGAAGGCTTTTTTATTAAATTTATTTCTTCTGTGTATGTTGGGATATGAGGGTGGGGAAGTGAGTAAGTTTGTGAAGGCCAGAGGACAACCTGTGAGAATCAGTTTCATACTTCAATCATATGCACCTTGGTCATGAGGCTGGGTGGCAAGTACCTTTACCCACTGAACACCTCGTTTGCCTAGGTCTCTACATTGTTTAATGTACTCCCCAAGATACTGGTAATAGAAAAGACATGTGAGTGAATAAAGTAGGATTTCAGCACTTATGCCCACTCCATACTCTCTTTACTATGTAGATAACCTGACATGCATGCTTTCTAAAGTTCAGTTACATAAAATATTTCTGCTATCATATATAGCTCTTCATTACTGGGGGTGGTACAGTGGGATGCTTACAGTACGTTCTTAAGTCCCACAAAGTTTGAATCATTTAAAGTGTTTGTTCATTGGTTTCTTCACCTATACAATGGTGGATAATTACAGAACACATTTAAATTCTTAGCATACAATCTGACACAAAAAAATTATAAAATAATCACAGTCAGTATCCTTTTCACAAAGTGAAGAAGTGTTCTTCTTCTTTGCATAAATTAAAAAGATTTTTCAAAATTTTTTTGATTGTAGCTTTAACCATACCTGCTTTTGAGGTCAAACACAATTTAGAAAGTAAATATTCCGACATACCCCTTTTTTACATAATGTATAAAGCCAGGCGATGGTGGCGCATACCTTTAATCCCAGCACTCAGGAGGCAGAGGCAGGCGGATCTCTGTGAGTTTGAGATCAGCCTGGTCTACAGAGTTAGTTCCAGGACAGGCTCCAAAGCCACAGAGAAACCCTGTCTCAAAAAACCAATAATAATAATAATAATAATGTATAAAGATTTCTAAAACAAGTGTGATCTTATGTGTGCCTGTTTGTGTTTGGGTGGGCACAATTCTTGTGAAAATGACATGGGTTTTTGGCAAATCTGACACTGGTTGTGACACTATTTTCTTTTTTAAAAAATTATTTTTTTCTCACATATATTACATCCAAACCAGATTTCCCTCCATCCTCTGTTCCCAGTCCCCCACCCCCACACATTTGCCCTCTCCACTAAATCCATTCCTCATCTGTTTCCCTTCAGAAAAGAGCAAGACTCCTAGGGACAGCAACCAAACAGTGGCACTACTTTCATTCTAACAAAATTAATAAATTACAATTTTATGGTTCCACTTTGCACTTTAATACTAAACTTTGAGTTGGTAGAATTAAAAATGTCAAATCAAAATGAATCCTAACAATCAAATATTGAATAATTTCATTCTTATTGTTTCACAAATGAAATCTAATGAACATCAGGATGTTTCCACATAAACAACATCCTTCTATGGCTAAGATAAAAACACAAGAGACAACTCAGGCTTGAGAGAACATGGAGCAAGGAGAACAATCCTCCACTGCTGTTGGGAATGAAAACTTGTACAGATCCTTTCTAAATCAATATGGTGATTTCTCAGAAAATTGGGAGTCAATCTACCTCAAGACCCAGCTGTACCACTCCTGGGCATATACCTAAAGAACACTTGCACAGCTATGTTTGTAGTAGCTTTATTCATAATAGCCAGGAACTGGAAACAACCAAGGTGTCCCTCAGCCAAGAAATGGATAGAGAAAATATGGTACATTTACACAATAGTGTATTACTCAGTTGTTAAAAACAATGACATCAGGAAATTTCCTGGCAAATGGATGGGGCAAGAAAAGATCATACTGAGTGAGGTAACCAAGACCCAGAAAGACAACATGGCATGTACTTTTGTGTAGTGGACATTTGCTGTAAAATAAAAGAGAATAATGCTACATCTCACAGACCCAGGAAGCTAGTTACAAGGAGGGCTTTCTACAGGGTTGTATGAATTTCACTGAAAAGGGAAAACAGAATGGATGTTGTCTGTGGGTAGGGGAAGGGAACTGGAAGAGGAATAGGGTTGGGAACCAGAGGGATCAGGTTTGGGGAGGATGGAGGAAGAGAGTACTGAGAGAGACAACTAGAATCTGGGAGCATCTCTAGGATGAGATAGAAACCTAGAGCAATGGAAACTCCCAGGAATCTATGAGGGCAAACCTAGCTAAGACTCCTAACAATGTGGGATACAAAGCCTGAACTGACCATCTCCTGTAGCCAGGCAAGACTTCCATTAGAGGAACTGGGATACTAACTCAGTCACAAAGCCATAGACATACACTTTACCCAGCCTACAATATATGCTGGGATAAAGGTGGAAGAGAAATTGTGGGAGAGATCAACTAATGACTGGCACAGCTGGAGACCCATACCCTAAGAGGGAGCTCCCCCATTACGGCCAGTATCCAGAGACCTAGGATAGAACCAAACACAACTGGCAAAAAAAAAAAAAAAAAAAAAAAAAGTCAAGTAAATGATTTCTAATGATATTCTGCTATGCTCATAGATTGGTGCCTAGCCCAATTGCCCAATTGTCATCAGAGAGGCTTCATTCAGCAACTAATGGAAATAATGCAGAGACTCATAGACAAACGTTAGGCTGAACTCCGGAAATCCTATGGAAGAAGCAGGAGGAAGGATTGTAAGACCTAATGGTGTCAAGGAAAACCCACAGAACCAACTAACCTGGGCTCATAGGGGCTCAGAGAGACTGAACTGATAACCAGGAAGACTGCATGGGACTGACCTAGGCAGTCTACATATATGTGACAGTTATGTAGCTTGGTCTTCTTATGGGACTCCTAATAGTGGGAACAGGGGATGTCTCTGACTCTGTGGCCTGCTTTTGGGACCCATTCCTCATATTGGATTGCCTCATCCAGCCTAATAGAAGAGGAGGTGCCTTGTCTCACTGCAATCTGATGTACCATGGCTGGCCGATATCCATGGGATGCCCGTACGCCCATTGCTGAAGAGAAACAGTTGAGGAGGAGTGGGTGGGGTGTAGGGGGTGGGAGGGACAAATTGGGAAGAGGGGAAGGGAAACTGGTTGGGATGGAAACAAACAAACAAACAAACAAAAGAAAAACAAAAAAACCAACATCTTTTTACTTTTACTAAATGAATTTATAATTCCCCCACCGATCCTCTCCCCACACCTCCATGATCAGGTATGCGTTCTGACCAAAAGCAGAGAGTAGAGGGGGGCTGACCGAAGAGAGCTTTGTGTTCTTCACTCAGAAGCACAGAAACTGCTCAACAGCAGCAGCAGCAGCCACAAGGGCTATAACATCATGTCTGTGTCCTGGTACCAACCCACAGGGTGAGCAACCAGCTGCCAGTTACCTGCCCAAGACCATCGGGGGGAGGGGGTCCTGTCACACTTTCTCTTACCCTGAGGACAGACTGCCATGCACTCCAACTAGCATTCCAGCCTCTACCCACAACCACTCTCTCCTATGGTCAGAGAAGGCTGGCGCTCAGGCTGCAAGCAGCGGTCTGTAGAAACAATTACACTGAGGAAGAAAGATGAGTTTAAGAAAGCGTCTAAGAAATTTATGCAAAAAAGAAAAAAAATTCCTAGGTTGCATTTTTAGAAGGCTTTTTTCCTTGTATATTTAAAGAGTGCATTATGTAGTCATTCATTCTGTAAATTAAGCCTTTTGATTTCCAGTAGCATTATGCAAAGCTAGCATATTGTACCTATTTGCAAAGATAATAAATTAGTGAATGCTTTCATTTTCTTTGGCAAAATTGCCAAAATGTGTCACAACAGACAAAGAACATTTGAAATGTTACCAAAATAGAAGTATTTGTGTCAGCTATGAGAAGCACAATAGATGATACAGTTACTTTGGGTGCCCAAAGATATATGGAAATGGAAAAAAAAAAAAAAAAGCCAAAGGACAATTACTTTGAAGAAGCTATCAGGGATCTGTGTGATCATCATTAGGGCCACTAATCACTGAAACAGAAATGTTGGATAAAATGTATTGTCTGATAAAGCAAAGATTTGGAGAATTTTCCCAGCCACACCCTTCCTCTTCTTGTTTCAAATGCACTAGATGAATTTCATATTCCCAGAGGTCATCTGAGATGGACAAAAGATGCCAGCAAATCACAAAGCCTTATCTTTGTGTGGATATTCTCTCTCAAAAAGCATAAAAGATAAAAGTAAACTAAAATTCGCACCTTGGTACATATATATCTAAGTGGCATAAATTATAAAAGTACATATAGATAAATAGTTATCATAATACTCTTTGGCCGAAGTATTTGGTGAAATGACTGCTGAGCAGTTCGGTATTCACTTGTCCATGTGTACATGAATATACAGTTGTTCTTCCTGAGTGCTCTGATTACTGATTCTCTGGTATTTACATCTGTATACTCTCTTGGAGTCATACGACAGCTAGAATTCATTACTGCACTGTGAATTCTCGAGGGACACTACTGAGGACTCTTTTAAGAACACTGTGAGACAAACAAAAAAATGCTTAATCCCAGAATACGAAGATGATGCTACATATGAGAACAGCAAGACAGATAGTCAAACATATAAAGTCACATCGGATGACTGAAGCTAAAGTTAGTGTCTGCAGTTTTTTAATATACTGCCTTTCTGTGTATTTTTACATACATGTTTATGAGAGATATTTCAGAAGATCATAACAGACTATTCAAAATATTTTAACCTATTTGGCAGAAATGCCTTTTCTACTCACAGAAACGAATCAGACATTGTCAATGGAAACATGCTAGTTGAACTGAATAGTGTTCTACATGTGGCCTCAATATCCGTTATACTAATATTTATCTTCAGTGATGACTAAAGGGAGGGTGAAAAAGAAATTCACCGACCCCCAAAAACATCTGCTTTTAGTGAGGACAATCCAAATGACAGATGACAGACTGAATTGACAGGACCGAGACAAGGGGAAGAATATTTGAGTCTTTGAGGGCAGAGTTTGCAGAGATCTTAACCCCCACATGCCTGAATACAGTTTTGTCGATCCTTGGCTGGCCAGAGGTCCTAACAGTGTTCTTTGTGATCGACATCTGTGTGTTTATCTCAGAGCAATGCCCGACAAATGCCACCTTATGACAGGAGAGCAGTGCACTTAGCAGCCCTGGCATTCTAGATCTAGGCCTTAAGTTGCTTTGTGTTTTACTGCGGAACATTCCTTGACTGGTTTCTCATTATTGTAGTCATCACCTATTTGTGTCTATTTTACCTATACTTAGTCTAGAAGTACTTCTTGAACACATAAGAATTACAGCACAAAATAATTGAAAAGTGTTTGTTGAGTGCTATTCATATCAGCAAAACATAAACTGAATATATAATTTATTACAGGTAATGGCCAGAAAAGGAGTCTAGTTTATATTACATTTCTATTTATTATAATGTGGCTTTAAAAAAACTCCTCAAAATGATCCTTTCTTCATTGACTGGTAATCTAACTCAGTTTAATTTGCTTGCTCTTCTCTATATAAAATTTTGTTTTTGTCCCCTGTGCAGTGAAATTGGAATACAAGTGAATTACCTGTTACTCTCTATATTATTGATTTAAGAGATCCCTGTTTGTGAGTCTAAGGAAAGAGCCAGAGTACCCTGGTCATTCTGTTTGTGAAGATTCAAAAGCAATGAAGCGAGCTATTTCCCCTGAATGCTGTTATCCATGACAAAGAAGCTAACTGCTTAATTCCAGGGGTCTGTTATTATTTGTAAACTGGCTCTTAAATAAGAATACTTACAGATGCCTCTTGCTCCAGATGGTACCATTTAACTGCCTGTGTTACTCATGAGTGGTTTTCTGCTTTCGTTTTAAACAAACACTTAACACAGCAATTCGGTTATCAAGAATTCCTTCTCAAAATTGGAACAAAATCCCGAAGTGCTGCATGAAGTGGCAACACAATTTCCTTCAGCAAGGGACACATGGGTTAAAAGTAAATGGAGCTTGACAGTAGAGGAGAATAAAAAGAACTACAGTGGAAGTGCAGGGAAAAAAAGGTTCTCTGGACCTCACTGGAGGGCGGAGTGCCAGTTCTTCTTTGTTAATTGCTGGTTTTGTGACCTTAGTAGGGGACACAGACTCACACACACACACACACACACACACACACACACACACACACACACCAAATCAAAAACAACATAAACAGCAATCACCATCCTTTTCACAGGATTTGTTTCAGGACTAAATAATTAGTAACTCTATGACAAATTTCTGAGTGATGTTAGTAAACGCTACCATAAATAATGCTTTCTACGATAGCATTTATTCAAAGCCCATTAAGTGTGAGCTGGAGAGATCACTCAGTGGTTAAAGGCTAGGCTCACAACCAAAAACAATAAACACATTAAGTGAAACCAGAAAATCAGTTTCTGCAATGAAAAACCTCTCTGTCATTAAGATGCTCATATGTTTTGAGAGCATATAATGTCATCTGGGATTAGGATTCTAAATCCATTCTTGTTGGGGAATGTTTCACGTTTCCTTCAAGAGCAGGCATAATCATATGAACGCTCGGACTGTTGAATGACATCACCTGCGGTCTTGGGTCTCCCAGTTGTAAACACTTGACACAGTGATTTCTGCATCTGGTAATGTGAACCAATTCCTTGGTCTATATGCTTGTAAATTTTATTTGTTCTGTTTGTCTGAAGAACCCAGGGCCATGCACGTAACATTCAAGGCTTTTCTTAGATGGATCTCAATTAACCTTTCCAACATATTTTTCCCTCAAAACTACATTTGTGCTTCTTGCACTCCAGCCAAAATTAAATATTGTTATTTTCTTTTTTTAAGCTGTCCAAAATGTAGATGTTAACAGTAGGCACTTACATTCGACCGACATTCTACTTGATTTTCCTTTTAGAAAGGAACACCATCTATTTTGAATGTGGGGTACGTAGGCTATCTTTCCTCATTTCTCTTTGTAAATATGGCACTTTCTTCCTTGTCCTTATCCATAAAACCAGAATTTAAAATCTAGTCTTCCCTATTTGATTGCCAAAATCAATTCATTTTGTAGGCGGCTCAAAAATAAATTAATTAGCCATAACAGTATACATTAGAACTTGAGAGTCAGTGAAAAAAAAAAGCAAAACAAAAAATATTCATTCCCACAAGTTCAGAGGATACTAGCTGCAAAGTTCTGCTTTGTAGTTAAAGTATAAACACATACTGCTCTTTCTCGTGGAACTTTTCCTATAGAATGGATTAGCATAGTTGAAGCTGAAGCTATGTGAAATGGTAATGCTATCTCTGCATTCTTTTTAGTGGCACCTGCAGAACTGTCATTAAAACGTCATCTGAGTGTTAGAAAAACAGCTGAAGTGCTAGATAAATCCTTGATGCCAAGCCTCTGACCTGCTATGTGACCTCTGCTGTTTACTTGGCCTTTGTTTTCTTAGATAGCAACTGAGAGAAGTAACACTGTCTGTCTTGAATATTTGTGAAGTGCTAAGATGGAAATCTTTGTGTCAAAGTTATTAACACCCAGCTCTCATTTTAGATTTAATCAAAAGTCATATGCCTAAACGTCCCCACTTAAATGAAAATGAGTATAAGACAGAAATTAGTATATGGCAACAACTTTGTAGTTTTTTAAAACTAGAAACAGATTCAACTTGTTGAAATAATGCTAATGTAAATGATAATGCTGTGTATTTCAACTTATATTGCAGAGAACACAAGAAAGCTAATTTAAGATGTGTGTACCTAAAAAAATCTTTCCTGCAATGTTTCTTCCTTTGGACTTTTTTCCATATTTGCTATCCCTTAGGTCTTATTTGGTATCTGAATATAAGTTAATATGCTATAAAAATCCCAGATTTTCACATTGCACCTTTTTATTTAATATTTGTGATGAACTCTGAAATAACAACTGTATTAATAGTATTTTTTAACATTCACTGAAGTGTAAATCTAATCAAACTTTTCAATAAAAACCAGGAGTCAGAAATCAGAGTAAAAACCTGAAAGATCAGAGAAGCTGAGCAGCAGCCACAGTCCCTTCCTACCTGTTCCAGTCTTCCATCCAAAAGGGCCACCATCTCCACCTCCCCACCCCCCACATCCCCACTGACTTATTACTTCCTGTCTCCTCTCTGTGGAAACCTCCAGACCTCTACTCTAAACTCATGGCTAGCTCTGTCCTCTGACTCTAAGAAAGTTCTGTCAGAAGACAATGAAATTATCACACAACAAGTAATACTTAAAATAATATCCTAGATTGACACTTCTACTGCTACAGAAACAGAAATGTTCTTGGACTAGGGACGCCTAATATTAGAGGCACTTCCTATAGAATACCTTCCCAGACAAAAATTCTAAATGAAATCTGAGAGAATAGTCGTTGCTGAAATTTACTGGGGTCTTTATGAAGCATGTTCTCTGCCCTGTATGACGTGAGACTTGGGTGTATCCTCCAAATCCTCAGACCAACTCTATGAGATTGGGTTGATCTTTAAATATTTTTTTTATTTACTTTATGTGTATGGGGGTTTTGCCTGCATGTATGCCTATGAACCATGTGTATGCTTGGTGCCCAAGGAAGCCTCAAGAACCAAGATCCCTTGAGACTGGAGTTCTAGACAGTTTTGCATGCTAGGCACATGCTGTGTATTGAACTAGAACCTTCTTGGAAACGTAGCCAGTACTCTTAACCAATGAGTCAACTCTCCAGCCCCATTTCCAGATAATTTGTACTAGGGAAGAAAGATTTATCTTGTTCTGAGAGCATCATTCTATTGGCTTGGTCCTGGGATGAGTGAAAAGAAAAATAGGAGAATATTTGCATGGTGTGGGACAATGGTCTCTATTCTGTCAATTATATTTTAAATAAATGCTGATTGGCCAGTATCCAGGCAGGAAGTATAGGCAGTCCAACAAGACAGGAAGTAGGGGCAGGTCAATGAGAACAGAATTCTGGGAAGAAGGAAGCCCATTCCTCTGAAGTCCTTGCCAGGACACAGAAGAAGCAAGATGTGACTGCCTTGCTGAAAAAGGTACTGAGCCATGTGGTTAACATAGATAAGAATAATGGGCTAATATATGTTATAAGACTTAATAAGAAGCCTGAGCTAATATGCCAATCAGTTTATAGTTAATGTATACCTTTGGGTGATTTCTTTGGGACTTAAGGATTGTGGGAACTAGGCAGGACAGAAACTCATTCAACATTTGCAGAACACCAGGATTCATCTCTCTCTACTTCTTGTCGGTGGATTCAATATGACTATCTGCCTCACACTCCTGCCCGCACAGCTACACCTGTATTCACCACCCTGTCTTTTATGATGGAATGCAACCTCAAAATCTGAGCCAAATTAAGTCCTTCTTCTTTAATTTGGATTTGCTGAATATTTTGTAATAACAATGAGAAAGGTAACTGATGCACGCTTCCTTTCAGTATTTGACTATAGCCACCAAGTGCTATTTTGAGGTATTTAATTCTTCGGGAGAAATAAGTTTGTCCTCAGAAATGATAATGTATCACTGTGGTAGTTTGCATAGCTATGGTCCACATAGTTCAAATGCTTGGTCACAGGGAGTGACACTATTGTAGGTGTAGCCTTATTGGAGGAACTATGTCCTGTGGAGGCAGGTTGTGAGGACTCCTATGCTCAAGCTATGCCCAGTGTGGCACACAGCTGCTTTTGCTGCCTGCAGATAAAGATGTAGAGCTCTCAGTTCCTTCTCCAGCACCATGTCTGCCTGCACACCACTCTGAAGAATGTAGACTAAACCGCTGAAAATGTAAGTCAGTCCCAATTAAATATTTCCTTAGTAAGAGTTTCCATAGTCACGGTGCTCCTTTCTTTCTTTTTTTTTCCCCCATGGTGTTTCTTCACAACAATAGAAACATTAAAATGATCATCCATTCACTCATTCATTCCTTCATAAAGTATCTGTTAAAATTCTCTCAGATACTTTCATAGTTTTCTATTGCTGAGATGAAACGCCATGACCAAGAGAAAAATTGGGGAGGAAAGGGTTTATTTGTTACACTTCCATAATACTGTTTATTATTGAAGAAAGCCAGGACAGGAACACAAACAGGGTAGTACCTGGAGGCATGAACTGAGACAGAAGCCATGGAGAAGTGCTCTTTACTGCCTTTCTTATAGAACTCAGGACCACTATCCACCATGGGTTTGCCCCTCCCCCACTGATGACTAATTGAGAAAATGTCTTACAGCTGGATCTCATTAGTCATTTCCTCAACTCAGGCTCCTTCTTCTCTAAGGACTCTAGCTTGTGTCAAGTTGATACACAAAAACAGCCAGTACGACTGACCTGTTGTCTACTTGACACAGAATCATATCACTTTTAAGCCACAGCCTTTCCTTTCCTATTTATCAATAAGAACCAACAATAAATTTATAAATAAATTTAAAAGAACCACAGTCTTCACAAATTCAAATACATTAAAATTTCAATATCTTTAAGATGTACAATCACTTTTAAAAGTTCAAGTTTTTCATCTTTGGGCTTCTTTAAAAGTAAAAATTATATTAAATACCTTCTTCCAGAGGAAAGAACCAGGGAAGCATCACAATCAAGCTAAACCAAACTCCAACAATATAAATAACTTAATTATTTGGGATTCACTCATGATTTGGTGCCACACAAACTCCAGTGTTGTCTATGTGACATGACATATGTCATTATGCCGGACAGGAGCTACGTGTCCTATGGGACTAGGCTTCCTGGAGGTCAATGGCAGACAGCCCGGTATTAGCCACCGCTGAGGCATAGATGGGTTTCTCGAGTAGCTGGCTATATGGAATATGAGCTTTGTACAATCTCTTTCATAATAATGATAGTCTTTATATATACACAAGACAAGAATCATTCTCTTCAGAAACAGCTTTGAGATAGGGAAGCACACTATGGGAATGCATAAGACTACAGCAGAACCTTTATCATACACAGAGTGTATGATGAGCAAGGGAATAGATGGGCTAATGTTGATGGACAAAGACTGTTATATTATACTCTGAACTTTATGGATAGGCTTGCTAGATCCCAACCCCCATAGTGTCTGCTGCATAAAAAGGTACTAAAAAGTATAGTTCAACAGGTGCAGAGAATTGATTAGGTATATTTGGTCACTAGATGAAATAAAGGGTTAGGAAGAGGAAGGGCCATGATAGCGATAATGAGACAGAAACTTTCTATTCATAAGATGAAACCACTTGCCTGAGGTTTACATTCCCAAGGACAAGATTTCCTCTTCTAAGGATGCTTTATGTGTAACACCTGTTCCTGATAATGTACTTTTGTTAAATATTGCTGATGTGACTAAAAGAAGCTTTCATACTGTGCCAACCAATGACACATGACCTTCTGATTTGTTCTTTGTTTGAATACTATATAATGAAAACATGAATTCAGTAAAATCGCAGCAGATTCCAACCACTCTCTTGTGTGTTGTGTCTGTCTGTCATTCACCGAACTTGTGCCTTCCTGTTACCAGGACCCTGCTTCTCCCATGGTCTGAGTGGCTCCCCTGAGCCGGTCCGTGGCAATTTGGACTCCTACAAAGGGTTTTAGGTCACTTATCCTGTTCTGCCCTCTGCAGCACACATAGCTCGTCTTCTAGGCTCTGGCTGGCTCCCCTTCATGGCTGCTACTGTTATTGGTGGTTGTCCCAAGGTAGTGGCATCTCCAAAATGTTGGGGTACCTTACCGCTACTGGGCTGCCCTTTCACCAATGGCATCTCACAGGTTCTTTTCATGGTGCCAAGCCTCAGCTTCTTCACATGACGCTACAGTCCTGGGCCTTCAGCTGCCACTGAGAATACGCCTTCACTAATGGCCTCTCCTCACTTCTCACAATGCCAAGCCTCAGATACTCTCATATCCTCATGCCTTCAAAGCCAGTACCCCCTGGGTGACTCTTACTAAGTATTACTAAGTCCTGCTGCCAGCATGAGGTACAAGCTTGACTGCCTCTGGAACATAGCTGCTCTGTGTTCTTCCAGAAAGATTTTAACACAACAATGCTGGTCTCTTCTTTTTTTTTTATTATTTTTATTCTTTTTTAATTAAAATTTCCACCTGCTCCCCGTTTCCCATTTCCCTCCCCTCCTCCCAAATATTGCCCCTCCCCCCAGTCCCCTCCCCCTATCCCCACTCCTGTTCTCCTCCCCCCACACCATTCCCCCTCCCTCTCGATATTGAAGAGCAGTCCAAATTCTCTGCCCTGCGGGAAGACGAAGGTCTTCTATCTATGTCCAGGAAGGTGAGCGTCTAAACAGGCTAAGCTCCCACAAAGCCAGTTCATGTATTAGGATCAAAACCTAGTGCCATTGTCCTTGGCTTCTCATCAGTCTTCATTGACCACCATGCTCAGAGAGTCCGGAATCAACCCATGCTTATTCAGTCCCAGACCAGCTGGCCTTGGTGGGCTCCCAATAAATCAGTTCCACTGTCACAGTGGGTGGGTGCATCCCTCGTGGTCCTGATTTTTTGCTCATGTTCTCCCTCCTTCTGCTCCTCATTTGGACCTTAAGAGCTCAGACCGTTGCTCCAAATTGAGTCTCTGTCTCTACCTCAATCCATCGCCAGATGAAGGTTCTAAGGTGATATGCAAGATATTCATCAGTATAGGATAGGGTCATTTCAGGTTCCCTCTCCTTAGTTGCCCAACGTACCAGCTGGGGACATATTCCTGGACACCTGCGAACCCCTCTAGAGTCAAGTCTCTTGCCAACCCTAAGATGGCTCCCTTAGTTAGGATATATACTTCGCTGCTCCCGTATCCTCCCTTCCTATATCCCAACCATCCCAATCCCCCGAGCTCCTCCCATCCTCTCCTTCTCATGTTGCTAGCAATGCTGGTCTCTTCTTAATCACTACTAATTTCTTAGCTCCAGCTGGTCAGCATCAATTGTCCCAATAGCATAAAGGTTTTACTTCAGTAGTTTTGGTATCTTACTAATCACAGTTGATACTTCAGCCCCAGTTAACCAGCAGCACAGACTCTAACTTGAAAATAGGAAACAGCTCTGTTAGACCCTTTAATCTTCATCCGAAACTTCACAAGTCAAGTTTCCATCTTTTGCACTGCTCTCAAAATTCTTATCTTCCTAGCTCCTAACAGAACATCCCACTCAATGGCTTTTCTAGCCCAAAGTTCCAAAGTCCTTCTACAATCCTCTCAAGAACATGGTCAGGTCTGTTACAGCAATACCCCCCACTACAATATGGAAAAATAGAAACAACCTTTCTAGCCAAAAACTAGATCTTCTTTTGTTAAAAAATTACTGGGGTAGTACTCCTCTCCCCTTCTCTTTTCCTCTTTCCCTTCCAGCCAACGGAATAGTCAAAATGGAGAAAAGACAGATATAGAGAGAAAGAAAAGAGATATTTTGATTGATGGAGCCATTAACAGGGCTAGCAAGAAACCTGTCACTAGAGAAATTCTCAGGAATCCACAGGATTACCCCAGCTAAGACCCTAAGCAATAGTGGAGACGGTGCCTGAACTGTTCTTGCACTGTAGTCAGATTGATGAGTATCTTAAATGTCACCATAGAACCTTCATCTAGCAACTGATGGAAATAGAGGCAAAGACCTGCAGCAGAGGGCTGGGTTGAGCTCCCAAATTCCAATTGAAGAGAGGGAGGAGTGAGATTATGAGCAAAATGGTCAAGACCATGATGGGGACACCCACTGAAACAGTTTACTTGAGCTAATGTGAACCCACCAACTGCATCCAGACAGGGAAGGAACCAACACAGACCAAACTAGACCCTCTGAATGTGGGTGACGGTTGAATGGTTAAGGCAGACTGTGAGGCCACTGGCAGTGGCACCAGGATTTATCGTTACTGCATGTACTGGAGTTTTGGGAACCCTTTCTCTTTGGATGGATACCTTGCTCAGCCTATATATGGTAGGGAGGGCCTCGGACCTTCCTCAAAGCAATGTGCCTTACCCTTCCTCAAAGCAATGTGCTGAGGAGTGGAAGTGGGTTAGGGTAGTTGGGAAGGTGAAGGGAATGAGAGAAGGGGAGGTAGTGGGAACTGGGATGGCTACGTAAAATAAAAATGAGATAGTTTTCTTTTTAAAAACAATAAAAAAAATATTGGCCAAATCAATAAATAAATGAATTTAGTGTTTATTTATAGTTTCCAGCAGTTAGAGTAGATTTGCAGTGTTCTCTCTGCTAACTCAATTTGCTAGCGTAGCCTATTGTGACTTCTTGTCTGAAAATTGCTTAAAGCTTTGAAGATAAAATTTTTAATTTGTTAACAAAAAAGACTACGACGAAGAATAAAGATTCAAACACATGGAAATTTTAATTGACATTTTATTTTCACTGTCGCTATCATGTATGTTCTAGAAACAGATCGTCAAAACTGCTGCCATTTATATAAAGTTGATAGCCTTTAGTGATGGTGACTGCTTTTAGGTTAAATTATCTAGATTTGCTCTTCACAAGACTCCTAAGATATCTAAAGTTAAAATGCATCTTGTTGTTTTGAAAAAGGAACTCCTTGACATTAAAACATTGACATTCCAAGATAATGGATGGGTCTTTGGTTCCGGAGTGCTTCTGGACTAAGTGCATTCTTGAATGTCTATAGAAATTTAAATATAACTATTCTCAAAAGGTAGTGACTAAGCTAGGGTGCTTCCAAAAGATCCTTTTCAGTTTTTTGTCCTATAGATAACTCAATATAGTCTTCTTCAGTAGCAGAATTTTTGTGAAAATTACTATATATGCTCAAAACTGGCCACATTTGAATGTAAATGAGGGGATGGCTTTTCAAGACTAGAGATTTGATAAAAAATATGGTGCAAACCAGTTTCATTCCTATCCATTATTAATTTGTTTTGAGCAATTAAATATTAATGACTGATTGAAACATGACTGTCAAAAAATGTCAAGCATACAAAAATTTCCTGAGTATCTTCATTAGATCCACTCCATGGTTTTCAAAGTAAAATTGCTCTGTGCATTCTAAAGAATGATCTAAAAGAAACATAGTTTCTAATGAGTACGTTCATTAAGAGCATAGCAAGTAAAAGTAAAAAACAAATAGTAAGAAACAGCTAGATAGAAGCAAGAGATAGCAAAACTCGCCCGGCAGTGGTGGCGCACGCCTTTAATCCCAGCACTCAGGAGGCAGAGGCAGGCGGATCTCTGTGAGTTCGAGACCAGCTTGGTCTACAGAGCTAGTTCCAGGACAGGCTCCAAACCAAAAAAAAAAGAGATAGCAAAACTCATTAAATTAAGCACTTAACAACATTCAACATTCATCCTCATTTATACTCCGCCATGTGGCAGTACCTTTATCCTGCATGGCAAAGTCATCTCTTGCTCCCTTAGAAATAACTTTTGTAGACCAGGCTAGCCTCTAATTCACAGAGATCTGCCTGCCTCTCCTCCCAAGTTTTGGGAATAAAGGCGTGCACCACTATTGCCAGGTTTTTTTTTTTCTTCCTGCTCCCTTGTATCTGGCTGGTGACTCCTGACTCCATCTTTGTCCTTCCCGTCATCCTTAGTTTGGTTGTGCTACCTCTCTGCCTGGCTACTGGCCAGTCAACATTTTATTAAACCAATTTGACTGACAAATCTTTACAATTTACAAAAGGATTATTACACAGCACTTACCACTTTAACAAGCTTAAACAGCACATGTAATTAACAAATACAATGAATATTATAAAAACATCAGTAACCCCAGAGATAGAGTGCTCTGTCAAAGAATGTAAAAAGTTATATACATGGTTTACAACGTTACCATCTCATTAATCTAAATAGAAAGGAAAAAAAACAGTTTTGCATTTAAATTTTTATTACAAAAATATGTATCTGTTATAATTCAGAAGCCACAGAATTTTTCATTAATAAGAGATGACATCTAGACATCTGACTTTAAGTAATTTTGAAGTACTTTGAATTGTATTTCACAATACCTTCCCAGGAGCACTCCCTACCTCTCTCTTGCTTCACTTATTACGTCTTGGTGGAAATGGATGCAAGGCTCATCTATAGGTGAATTTCATGGTCCTAAATTATGGGTTTCATTACTTACATCATTATCATAGCTTCTGTAATAACAGTCTTTAATGTTAGTAGTTAATTTATGAGAATATCCAATGAAAGCTTTTACTTTGAGATTAGCATATTAAAACTTGATATTTCAAAAGTTAGATAAAGTAGAGATGTGGAACAACCTCATGGCTCTATGTGTATTGGCAATTTATTTTGACTAATTACACATGAATGGCTGGCTGAAGCTTAACATTCAAGGGTATGAATCACACAAAATTGTCTTGCATCTTTATGAAGAGTTGCCATTACCACGTTGCTAAGACTCTCTTTCTAATCTGACTGTGACTGCATACTCTTCAGTTTCTAATACTCCCGAGTTACCATCTCTATGTGCTTTAAGCTGGGTCTCCACATGCTACTAAAATACTTTGACAGCTGTAAGGAAATTTCAGGGAAAAGGGGCTTGCATATTCAAATTACTGAAATGACAGCTTTATTTTCAGCTAGTTTTTATTTATGGATGCCTCTCAATTTGCTACCTAATACAGACAGATGGGGCCATGAATTCTGAGGAAAATTTCCATTTTGGGTCTTTATTGTAGAGATGTCTGCATGGAAAGAAAACTCTAAACACATCTTCCTTTGTTCAGAAAACATGGCTTCCTTTGTTAACTTTATACGTTTCCCCCTACCATACATACTTAAGTCAGGAGCCAAGACAGCAGACTTTGAGAAACGACATGGACACGTTGTTTTTCTTGCTTTTTTCCCTTCTCTCTTTCTACTTTTCTAAAATATTGCTGTTGTGAGAAATGTTCACTTTCTTATTGTCTTCTGTCTTGTTCCTCTGAGGACTTCAGAAGCTGGGATCAGTGCTTTTCTTCATATCTGTAAGCGCTTGCCAATGGTAAAAAGACTGATGAAGTTCCTTTCTACCCAGTTGTTTTTTAAGCAGTATTATATCCATGAGATTCAATAAAAATAATTTCAGTACTTCATTTGAAATCGTAAAGCTAAGACCTATCAGAAGAGTTAATATATAATGAATACTAGTATACTTGACTTGAAGTCATGAAGCTAGGATCTATCAAAGGATATATTTATAATCAATACTATGATTCGATAGTTAAGAGTTGGAAAATGTAAGCATAATTGTTTCCCTGTTTCCGAACTTAAGATCATTCACTTTTTACTTTGGCATCTCAGTAAAAAGTGTTTCTTTGGATAATAATAATAAAAGTTCAGTGTTCATTTTAGCAAAGTTCACCATTAAAATGTCTGTGGCTCAGGATAGGGCTTGGAGTGTGTCTTGGTACAGCTCTTGCTTAGGACACTCAAGCCCTTGATTGAATCTTTAACACCTCATAATGGTACACTTGGGTATACATGCATGGACAAACCATTATGAAAACAAAAAGTCTGCTCTTAAATTCAACTAAAATCGAAAACCTGTTATGTTATGTTTGAATCTAATACTCATAATTTCAGGAATTTAAGACTAATTTCATCTTTCCTATGACACATCACCAAATATTTGTAAGCAAGTCTGTGGGAGTTTTTTTTTTTTTTTTTTTTTTTTTTTTTTTTTTTTTAATGATTGAGGTGAGAAGACCCACCCCATTGTAGATGGTGCCACTCTGGATAGGGTGTCTGAGTTGTGTAAGGAAGCAAGCTGAGCAATCCACGAGGAACAAGCAACTAAGCAGCATTCTCCATGCTTCTATGTCTTTGCCTTCAGATTCCTGCTTAGTCCCTGCCATATCTTCCCTCTGTGACTTCCAGTTATCTGGAAGTGTAAGAAGAAATAAACCCTTTCTTCCCTACTCTAATAAGAGGCTGCTTGTTCATTTCCCGGCTGCCCAGACTCCTGAAATAACCACACAGAAACTTTATTAATTAAATCACTGCTAGGCCTATTAGCTCTAGCTTCTTATTGGCTAGCTTTTACCCCACATTGCTTTGGGCCATGGTCCGTAACACAGCACTAGACACCTAAAATAATATACTTTTTCTTTTCCATGTTTGTTTCAGGACCTCTGATTTCCATACTTTGTATGTCTTATACCATGGTTTTCTCCCACAACTGGAAATTTTCCCTTTCTGAAAAGTGCTTTTATAAGCACAGCAGCAAAAAGAAACTGTGCTTCATTAGAAGATGAAACAAGAAATCTATTACATCAAGTTGTCATCCTAGATTGGACAGAATTGTCCTGACAAGTTTGTTTTCTTTATGTAGTATTGGAGAGTGTAATTAGGGAAGAACATTTTCTCAAATCAACATATCTCTCTTTTTAAATCCAAGT
The DNA here is from genome assembly GCF_950005125.1 of Chionomys nivalis. NCBI lineage: Eukaryota > Metazoa > Chordata > Mammalia > Rodentia > Cricetidae > Chionomys > Chionomys nivalis. The sequence continues at coordinate 27,435,349 of NC_080088.1, forward strand.
TGCTTTCTATGGGAACATAACCTCTCTTTTCATGGCTGCTTGTGAAGCTGAAGAAAAAGGGATCATTCATAGCAAGAGGATGCGCAATAATGTACATATCGTCCCAAATGTTAAAAACTCATTTAGCTTTACAAAGACATTGTCTCCACACAATGAAAACCTCCCAGGAAGTCCAACTGCTTATTTGTTTGTTCTTTCAAGTGAAACAAATCATCATTAAAAGGTTCAGCTTCAAATTAAGACCTTTTAGGAGCTTAGAGGGACTTGCTCACAGAAGTTCAAATCTCTTAGAAAATGGCTCATTGCTGTCTGTGAGAAAGAGAAAAATAGCTACTGATGAGATTCAAATCAGTCTCTATCTTCTCATTCATTAATTTTGAACATAATTCATAGGCCATTATGCTCTAGAAATCAAAAGAATTATTTCTTATTGTAGCACTTCATTTTTCATCATTATACACACACAATGTCCAATTTCACCCCACTCATTCAACATGGCGCTTAAAGCAGGCAGGAGAGATTAACTCTAATACTTACATTTGGCTTTAATTCATAGCTTTATAAAGACATTTACTGTTCCAAATATGTATTTACACAATAGAATATGATGAGTCATTTTAAAAATATAAACATACTAGTTTTAAAAATTGCTTAAATATGTACTTCTGCCTAAGACTTTCTCAGGATATTCCTATGAGTCACAGCAACAACTCCCTAATATTTGAATCACACCACTTCTCAGCACAAAACAAATAATAAAACAAGAATGGTGCAAGGGTAGGGATACCTCTCAAAATAGTCAAAATATTTTTATCTTTTATCTTTTTGGATATTCCACAGCTGTACAAGCATTGGCCTTAGTTCAACTAGAAACACCTTCAATTTGTTCTGACTATGCTTTCAATAATATTACAGGGTTGCTGTTTAAAGACTCTGATTATGAAACACCTGGGAAGATGCTCAGGAACTAATACTATTCTCTTTCTGTAAAGAGAAATACAGATGACAGGTCTTGTTCTTGGCTACACACTCATGTGACTACACTACCAAGCTCTCTTTGCTTTTTAATAGTCTGTTGTACATATTTTAAAAGTACTTGAAATCTTATTTTCTGTTGGAGTGAGACTGAAGATGAGCACCATTTGAGGCTAATGTCAATGTAATCATATGCTTGTGATTGCTAATACTACCTTAACATATCATTGTTGGCTATGAATTCTGTACAAAATGAGGGAGAAGTGAAAACAGCTATAAATATCCATATTATGGACAGCAGCAGAAAAAAATTCATTGTAGGACACATCTGCTCTTCACTCTTTTATTAATGACATCTGTTTAACTAGTAGGGTAATCTCATCTAAATATTGTACCAAAACATATTTGTTGTGAGTGCTGTATGCTATACTTCTGTTTCAAGTATTTTCTGAGAATTTCTACAAACACCTATTTGACATCCCCTAAAGCATGTTTTTGTTTTCTTTATCCCCACCCTGGGGAACAGACTTTGATTGGCAAACCTGTGTAGAGAACATACTGAGAAGTGTTTTCTAGTCAAAAGGCTACTGAGGATGAATAAAGTAAGATTGGACAGAAAAAAGTAATTGAATTGAAACAATATTTCAACAAAGGAATCCCAGAATGTATGGAAGCTGTGGTATTGGGATGGTGTTTCAGGCATGTGTTATATCTAGAAAATGGGAGATAGTCTAAGCTTTGGTTTAGAACCTGAGGTTTCCGTGCTCAGGTTTCCGTAGTTACTGAAGCAGAAGCTTGAATACGACGTCAACTTTGTTATTTGAGTTAATAAAAAGAAAAGCACTGACATAGTGACTCTAAAAATCAAGACTGACCATATGACCAAAGAGAAAGATTAAAGTTTGACTGACTCCATTTGAGTTCCCTTCCTATATGATATATTGGCTGAAGATGAGATCTAACACAGAAATTAAGATGGTAATCCCACTGCATTCTCAGATTTCTGGCTCTCTATGTAAAACACGATTTAAAAAATTCAATTCCTGTTTTTTGTCTCTGTAACAAGCAACAGGGTCATTTACATATATACTATATAAATGCCGTCTTGAAGCAGAATGGGACAGAGCAGGAGGTCCAGAAGGCCTTTTTGCAAAGCCTTACAAAATTAGCATATGAAAAATAAGTTGACAAAAGAGACAGACTGGAAGCACTCCCCCTTCCTGAACCAGACCAGCTAAAACTACACACAGGCATAGATAAGTACAGAGGCAACCCTGAGAGTCTACAAGAAACCCATGGCTCATTGAAATACGGCAGCACACACCTTGAATAGATACTTAAGTTGCTGATGAAATAATAATGCACAAAACTGTGTGAAAATCTATATGTAACAGACCGTGGCCGGAAAGGCTGGTATTAAACAATGAGGTACAAAACCGGCTCCTGTGCTAAACCAAATACAGACCTTAACTCTCTGTGCAGTGGGTGGTGGGTTCTCATCTGCTCAACCCTCTCCCTCATACCAGGCTAATGAACTATTTATGCTGCTTATGTGCCTCTGCTCAATTCTGTCAGGACAAAAGAACCCAGAAAACATCTAGAGGCACCCTCCAAACCTGAATATTGGCCAATATCAAAAATTCTCTTTAAAAATCAGGCAAACCTGCTTTCTTTTACAACTATTGTGACATATTTGTGATACTCTTTGGGAGGACCATTTGTATATAAGGCAGGTATAAAATCTAGACCTGATCTATCATTAAGAAGAAATCAACAATATTTAGGCAAGTGATCACTCATTAGAACCTAGAGTCATATCTTGGAATAACATTCTTTTTGGCTTCTATGTAATTTGGTATCTGAGCTTAGACATGTAAAAGACTAGTATGCTCGAGGGTTTAAGAAATAGCAATGCTAATAAGATTTTTCTCCCTAACATTTGCTAGTTTTTTTGTTAACTAGTTTTGATAGTTTCAACATAAATACTACTGGTATTATTACTCTCATACTTTTGGCGAATAATGAAATAAAACTTTCCAAAAATCGTATTACTAGAATGTAACAGATTTAGAGTTTAAATGGATGCTATTTTACTAGCCTAAAATTTGAGTCATTACCCAATGATCTCTCTGAAATATATAAATTTCAAGACTAAAATCACCCCTGTATTATCTTAGTATGGAAGTATCAATAACATTGCTTAAAAGTCATTACTGTTTTTGGAAATAGTGTTATATTAGTTCCTTTATTGTGACTGTTACCAACAGCTTGCCAGTGGCAAGTAAAAAGGAAAGGCTAAGTTTCATTTCGTAGATTTCAGTCCATGCAAGTTAGGAGGAGAGAAGTGAGCTTTTTCTGCCATAAAGGCCAACAAACCAAGAAAGGAATTGAACAGCAAAGTATCAGGGCAAAACACACCTTCAAGGGCATGCTTTCCATGCCTGCCTTTCTCCAAGTAGCTTCTACTTTCTATCTTTCACCAATTTCAATGTTGCCACAATGGTTGGCATTCATCAAAGAATGAATCCCTTTATTTTGTGGAGGCATCGTGATCTAACTCTCTATAGAAAAGCCATAACCCATATATCCAGAACCTCAACACACAATCTCCAAAGCATTTCTCCATCTAATCAAGTTTACAGTTTAGATTGGCTACTACAAATGTGTATTGTTTGTGGTTATGTTAGATGGATCTTTAACTAACTTCCTATAGTGTAAGCACCATTTCCTAGAATTCTTTCCTTGCACCAGAATAGAGTTGCCTAAAAAAAAATATGTGAAATTTGGGAGATAGAAGTAATACAGTAGTCATTATTCTCCAAAGATTTTGGTAATCGTGTGTACTGATGAGTAAGTCCCATGATTCTCTCCTCCACATTGAATCTTCAGATTTCTTTCCAAGTGTTGACTCCTGGACATCTGTAGCCAGCATATAATCTACTGGTTTTGGATGAATACTCAGAGAATCCTGAGTTTCTGCTAAACTTCTTAACAGTTACATTTTCATAGTTCTGTTTCTCGTGATCTTAGTTGTATCTGACCACAGAGGATGACCAGTTGGTCTTCTTATTCTTCCTCTTTTCCTTTTTCTGTCCTCATTATCTTATGGTTATGAGAAGTCTAACACGTAAAATAAAGGCTCTATCTTTCGTTTTAAATGGTTCTAGTTTGCTTAGAGAATTCTGAGTGATACAGAAATTAGTGCTTGGGGAAGCATGCTACCATAATAAAAATCTTAAACCATTAGGCTTTAGGATCAAGGAATGAGCCTTGTAATGCTTAGAGAAAACCCATAATGTTTAAAAGAGAACTTTACAGGAGAATATGCCATGCATTTGAATCCAAATGAAAAAAAATAGTTCAAACTGAAAAACCTCAACTTTATATAGATATAAGTTTAAATGAGATATTTAATCAGATAAAAGCATGACATGTATTCTCAGGAAATGAAAGATTACTCAAAGAGAGGTATTCAGAACTTAGACAGTACATGGATCTGAGAACCATGAATCAGAGAGAACTGAGGATTATTAAATCAGTAACATTTAACATCCCTGATCAAGTTTGGAGGTATAAAATAGGTTATTAGCTATATTTGGATTTATATTTACCTTTCCTTTTCTCTTTTATTTTAAAGACTTTTTTTTTTTTTTTTTTTTTTTTTTTTTTTTTTTTTTTTTTTTTTTTTTTTTTTTGCCAGGAGGTTGTGGTGCACACCTTTAATCCCAGAAATCAGGAGGCAGATGCAGACAGATCTCTGTGAGTTCAAGGCAAACCTGGTCTACAAGAGCTAGTTCCCAGGACAGGTCCCAAAGCTAAAGTGAAACCCTGTCTTGAACCCCACCACACACCAAAAAAAAACCCAAAAAAAACAAAAAAAAAACCATTTTGTTTTGCTTTTTATCTGGTTCCTGCAGTTTCTTCATCCATGAGCAGCAAAGTCTCTCCGGTATCCTGGATCCAGGCTTAAACAAGATTAGCAAATTCCCTTCCTTGCTGGCACACCATGAATACACGGTGGCCAAAGTCAATGAGGTGATATCCACAATCAAGTTCCAGATGTAAAAGGTGCTGTGTCTGGGTGCTGCTGTCAGCCATGAGAAGATGACTGATGATAAGCTGGTCTACAACATCTACTTGGCTGTCAACTTCTTGGTGTCCTTGCTCAAGAAGAAATGGCAAAACATCCAGGCTTTGTATATTAAGAGCACCACAGACAGCACCAGCATCTGTACTAGGACACCCCAAAAACCTTAGTGCTACCAAAAAAACACACAAAAACATTTTGTTTCATAGCTACTGCTATGAAATTGCTATAAACTCCTAATTTTGAATCTCATTCCTGCTTTTGTGCATTAGCATCTGTTGTCATTGTTATTTTAATGCTGACCAATGTTGGTTATTAGAAGATCATATATTTTTGTGTTTCTAAGTTTTTAAATTCAAAAGACTTAAGTATAAAGTAGGTAGACCCAAAAGAGTGGCCCTATAGTAGGTTGTTTGTTTGTTTGTTTGTTTGATTTTCACTTTTTGCTCTTTTGGAGGCCTGTCATCCAGCTCCTAAATAAATATATGGAAACTTATTCTTGGATTGTTTCTAGACAGCTTTGCTAACTTAAGCTATCCCATTTACCTTTTGTCTCTGGGCTTTTACATTTTTTTATTCTATATCTCTCTTTCCTTCTTACTCTTTGGTTGGCTATTTTGTTGGATGGCTAGATCCTGGCATCTTCCCCTCCTTTTCCTTTTCTCACTCCTTGCTCCTCTGTTTTTTCTCATTATGTTTATTCTCTCTGCCTGACAGCCCCACCTAACCCTCTCTCACCTAACAATAGGGGATTTAGCTCTTTATTAGACCAACCAGGTATTTTAGACAGGCAAAGTAACATAGCTTTACAGAGTTAAACAAATGAAACCTGAAAGAAGGCAACATATCTTTGCAACTTTAAACAGACATTCCACAACATAAACAAAGTAACACATCTTAAACTCTTGTAGAAGAGGCCACTTGTTTGTTTCCTAGCTGCCTGGAGGGGAATCCCACATCATTAAGCTAATATTCCACAACACCAACCTGACAAATAACCTAACTTGAATGTAAACTTGCACTTTGAGCCAGAGCTAAATCACTTCATATATGGATCAGACTTTGAGGGATCTTTTCTAGAAATTAACACCTTTAACATATGGAAGAAATATGAATTATATATAATTGCCAAGCAATTAATTGCTCTCAAGTCTAAACATGCATGTACCTTTCATGGAGGAATGGGTTATAGTTTTATGAAACCTCCTTTAACGAATAGTTGTATGCAAACAATGCTGTCCCAATTTTTGTCCTATCCCATGACAGAACTGAAAAGTTTGACTTTTTCTTTGTTAGATCTCTGAACTACTTCTCCTTCTAATTAATTTTATGGAGAGTAAGCTCATCACCCCAAGCAATCCTTTCAATGCAGTAGATTTGTAAATGGGATCACTTAGAAATGTCCAGATCCACCAAAGCATGTAGAGAAATTCAGCTTCATGAGTGACTCCAATTACTGTGCCTTGTGCAGCAAAGCAGCTTGTCTATTCCCATCCAACCCAGAGGATTATAAAATGTAGTAAATTAATTTTATTTTAAGTCACTAAACTTAGGCTTATTTGTTATACAGTAATTCATAACTGAAAGATAAAGAAATAAATATACATGTAAGGAATTAAATAACCAATCAAAATAAAAGCTTGTGTAAAGGCAGGCACATTGTATTATGTAGGACATCCCTGGTATGTTGCTCTTTCTTTCCTTTGACCTCTACCAGCTAGGACCTTTGTGAAGCTTTAAACCTGGTACCACCTAGAGATGCTAAAAGTTAGGAGAAGGCACTGATATGCTGATATGAAAGTGAATGAGAATTTAGATAAGGCTGTTGGATTGCCCTCAAAGGTTTAGGTGAGAAAAGATTTTATTTTTATTGTTTTACTAGAATGTTATTATGCACAGGGATTTTTAATTGATTGTTTTTGTTTCTAAAGATGTATTGTCAGATTTTAAAGTGTGTGTGTATGTGTGTGTATGTGTGTGTATACATAGAGTGTACGTACCCCAAAGGCCAGAGACATTGGATTTCTTAAAACTGGAGTTATAGGGAATCCTGACTCACCTGATATAGGTGCTAAGAACTGAATCAGGGTCCTCTCCAAAAGCAGAATGCATTCTTAACTGTTTATCCATCTCTCCAGCCTATGTTTTGATCTCTTTGTGTATACTAAATATTGAAGTATCCTTTAAAAAGTAAATAGAAAAACCTAAAGTAATAAAATAAATGAGGTAGAAAATAAATCTTTAATAATGTGGAAGAAAAGGACTTACAAAACAACAATATCTAAAGGTCTAATACACTAAAGGTCATAAAATGTCATTGATTGGTTGTATGTCAGCACTAAATGAATACACTTAAGAAAACAACAGTCATGAGATAAAGGCAAAGTGATAAACTTTATTTCAAAATAGATCAGCTATCGTTTGACTGGGGAGTGTGCATTTGAAGTTGATTGCTTGTTTTCTTCCTTCCTCCGGGACAAGAGCATATGTAAATGACAGACATAAGGAAATGGGGAGAAGGGGAAAAGGATAGACTTTATAGAAACTACTAAAAAGGCAATAATGAGGAATGATTTAACAAAATTCAAAGGTTTCAGATCATTTGAGAGTGTGGAACAGCAGATGGCAAGTATAGCTCAATTCCGACAAACATTTAAAATGAGGCAAAGCAATGGAGAACTAGAAAAGAGGGCTATGGAAACACGTTTCAATGGACCAATCACCCAGCCAAGCAAGGAAATATTTGAACATTTGTAAGAACCAGTTTAGTGCAAAGACACATTCCTTTTAGTTGAAGATCAGTATAAGGAATTACTTCAAGAATTAGTTTTTACTTGTTATGAGAAAAATAAAATGAGTAAGAACAAAAATACTCAGAAAAGGAATGCAGTCGATAGTTTGTGGAATAAGAGACTTGTTGACAGATGCTTCTGTTTTGCCCAGTCCCTCAGCCAATCTGTCTCAAAGAAACACCCAGAGGTCTATATTAATCATAAACTGGTTGGCCTATTAGCTCAGGCTTCTTACCTCTTACATTCCACAATAACCCATAATTCTTGTCTGTGTCACACATGTGGCTTAGTACCTTTTAGCAGTGATGCATTCTCATCTTGCTTCCTCTGCATCTGGGAGACGACTACAGACTGCACCTTTCCTCGTCCCAGAATTCTATTATGTTCGACCTGTCTATACTTCCTACTTAGCTACTGGCCAATCAGCATTTTATTAAAACAATACAACTGACAGATCTTTACTGGGTACAAGACCATTGTCCCACAGCAGAGATTCTTAGTCATAACTCCAGGAGATTTAATTTCCCTGAGATGAAACAGCATTACTATAAGTACACATCACAGTGTGACTAGAAACCATCCCTGGTTTGGAAGGCTCTGAGATTTTTAGGAGATTAGAATTATTTGAAGACACTACTAGGTAAGAGATTACAGAAAGAAGATCCTTACAGCTCTTTCCTTCTCTTCTCTGCTACATTTTGTCCCTGCTTTCTGTACACATACACTTCTATACATTAAAAATACAGAGAAACCCTGTCTCGAAAAAACCATATATATATATATATATATATATATATATATATATATATATATATATCAGATTCATATTGGTCTCAGAAATGCAGAACCAAGCCAGGTGGTGGTGGCGCATGCCTTTAATCCCAGCACTTGGGAGGCAGAGGCAGGTGAATCTCTGTGAGTTCGAGACCAGCCTGGTCTACAGAGCTAGTTCCAGGACAGGCTCCAAAGCCACAGAGAAACCCTGTCTCGAAAAACCAAAAAAAAAAAAAAAAAAAAAAAAAAGAAATGCAGAACCAAGTCACTAAGAACCTGCAACTGTAACACCAAATAACAAATTCTTCAGTGATATTTATTTTGTTACAGTTATTGTTTGTTGTTCTGGTTAATGAAATGCATTAACTTGTTAATTCATTTAATGGAATACATTTTAATATCTTTTAAAATATTGTATACTCTGTAAACTATGCAAAACTATGAGCAGTTTATACTCATTGTCATAATCACAGAGAAGGATCTATATACATGTACATGGCTAAATTTGGCTGGAACATTGAACATGGACATCTATTTACATGTAGCTTTGTACTTAATTTCTTTATATTAGTAAATGAAAAGAAGAGGAGATAGAAACTAGACAGATAAAATCAGGGACCTGTAAAATAGAAGTTCTATAAATGTCCTTGGTTCTTTTTCTGAGAAGAATATCAGAAGAGAGCTATGATTGTTTAGCTTTTTCTAAAGCTGTACCTTTGCTTGAAGGCTGTACAAGAGGCTGTTACCACAATGCCAGTCCAGACACCAAATCCTTCTGCTGAAAAGTTTTGGAACTAGATTTATGGATTTTTATGTTAGAATTGTGATGTAGGAGGTCCTTCTGTATTTGTGTTGCTTTCATTGGTTATTAAAGAAACTGACTTAGCTTAGGTGATAGGGTGGAACTCAGGTAGGCAGGGAAGACAGAACAGAATGCTGGGAAGAGATGCCATGGTTCTCCTGCCCGAGACAGATGCTGGTTAGACTCATGCCAGTAAGCCACAGTCAAATGGTGATACACATTAATGGAGACGGGTTAAACTAATATGTGAGAGTTACCCAATAAGAGGCTAGAAATAATGGGCCAGGCAGTGTTTAAATGAATACAGTTTCTGTATGATTATTTCAGGTGTACACTAGCAAGGTGGCTGGGACAAACAAGGGGTCCCACTCCTCCTACAACAGAGATGTCTGTTAAATTCTTTCATTAATGAGACTGAGATCCCCAAAGAGGAAATCTCAATCTCCCTAGTGACATCAACTGAGAGAGCATTCAAGGCTTCACCCTTATCTCATTTACAACAAACAACTCATTAGGGTATTTTCCCCAGCAGGTTTTATATTTTATTTGGACATATTAAAGTTCATCCTTCTGTAGTGCTTCTGGTATATTTCCTAGATTGATAGTCACATTTGAAAAATTGTTTTAGCTTAGCCAGTATTTTGAAAAAAATATGGAACCATCTCTTGCTCTCATCTTTAGAGGTCATTTTTTCCCCAGAGTGGTACTGTTGGTCACATGTTCTTGGAGGTATTACAGTGTTCTTGTGTGTATTGATTTTGAAGTTAAAAACTGATATACCTATAAGAAGCACCTAGAATCAGTACACTGAAGTGGAAGGAGGACTCAGAGATATGCATGGACATACAGATTTAAATCAGGGTAAACTTTAATTAGAGGTTTACAGAACAACTTCTCCAAAGACCTAAAAGTATAATAATCAACAAAATAAGACATAACTGGCATTTTGAGTCCAAAGATTAAAGATAAACATTTCCATAGTACTTCTCAAATTATGTTCTTCTGTACTTCCTTTTGGTAAGTTTTTAATTGCCTCTAGATCATCAAATTAAAGAGATAAGGGGATTTTCTTTTCAAACTTCAAAATGAACTTCCTGGGTAAGATTAACTATATTTCTAAATATGGAGAGTTGTAAGTTTTCATATTGATATAATAAACTTTTAGTGTAGTTTGATTCTTTTCTTTATGTTTCATCCATCTGCCACATGGGATTATTTTAGTTGGTATACTGATGATAACATGCATCTATATATGGTTTAAACTTATTACTTATACAAAAACCAAGGAATATATTTTAATATGGTTTTTTTTTTGGTCTGGTAAACAATGAAAATGAGTGATAACAGAAGAATCTCATGCTAGGATCTTTAAAACACACATATTTAGACTTACTAAATGGAGATTATTTAGTTAAACAATAAAGTTAATTATTTTCCAGTGAATTTTTCTTTCCACTTGGCAGGTGTGTACCTGTATATCTTCCCTTCCTTATTAAATAGGTAAGAGATATGATTCTAACTTTACTAAAAATTGGGCTCTTGTCATTCATTTTCTTCCCCTCTGTTTTCAGCACAGTGTTACAGATGGCAGAAGAACAAATATTTGTGGAGAAAATACATGAACCATAATTTAGCACTTCCCAATGGATTCATAATTACAATCACATGATGAGACAGAATTAAAAACACACAACCAAATCAGAATTATATTCACTATTTCATTTTTCTTAAAACAGTATGCAAATAAATTTTATAGGAATGAAGAGAGGGTTATAAAAATCAAAAGATACGAAGCACTTACATTTTTGAAAAGATCACAAGTCACAGAACTGACAAAGGAACTGAATGTTATATTTAGAAGTAGATTTAAAACATGACAGTTCATGACACTGTATTTATTAAGGAACACACTTTACCTACGGGAATTGACTTTTTGCTCTACTATGCTTTGCTTCACACCTCTTTTATATGAAACACACAAAAAATGCTTTTGTACATGACATTGTGACAGGAACTCTTTTAATTTTCTGATGTATTTATAAAAAGTATTTCCTAATGTATAAGTTACAATTTCAATATTAGTGTAAGCCAAATATAAAGTTGACATCAGCAGTACTGGTTTCAAAAAAGTTATTCAGTTTTTTTTTAATGTTTGCTTAAAACTTCTACCACCTCTCTAATACTTATTTCATGGACTAATTTCTTAGTTACCAACTTGACCACAACAAACTGTCATGCATAGTGGTCTACAAACACCAGAAGTTTATTATGTACATGTCAGGGTGTGGAATTCTGAGATTTTGGTTCCATCACGGTAAAATGCTGGTTGGGACCTTTTCAAATTATTGATTGCTGACTTCAAACAGTATTCTCATACCGAAAACAGAATGTAGAGAGAACTTTAGCTTTCTCCCTCTCTCTCTCTCTCTCTCTCTCTCTCTCTCTCTCTCTCTCTCTCTCTCTCTGTGGGTGTGTGGGTGTGTGGGTGTGATGTAGGAGAACTTGCATATCACTGTATACACAGGAATGACAGAGGACAACACTATGGATTTGGTGGATTTTAGAATTTAACTCAAGTCATTATGGAGGATTAGTAAGCAGTTTAACCTGTCAAACCATCTCACCAGTGATTCATAAAAGAATCAGTCTGATCTTAAAGTCTCTGCACTTAAATGGCTTAATTCTCAAAGACCCACCTCCAAGTACAACGACAATAAGTGTTGTAGGAACTCCTTTAGCCAGTAGCCTTTAAGGTATCAGTCCACTTGGGCTTGGCCTCTTACACTATAAATGCCGATGTAAAGTGTGTCCCGGTTCATGCAGAAGACCGTGATCTGTGAGCCTACTCCTAAATAAATAAGCCTTTATTATACTCAGTTCTGAGCTAGTATGAGATTTCTTTTTAGTGTCTGTTTTCACAATAGGTTTCATTATATGACAATGAAATATTTGCTCTTTGGCAACCACCATTCTCAATGTTACTTCTTCCATTCTCCATAGCGGTTTGTTGCTAGATATATAGCTGCCCATCAGGTGCAGGTACAGCCACCATTCGCAGACTCCCTTTCAGCTAACTGAGATCTTTCAGCTGTGTCATCTGTGTTGTAACTAATCTATTGAAACGAGAAGTGGAAGTGACATGTTAATGTACGGGTCATAAAATACCTGACAAGACAAGTGAGCTCTTTCTACGTTTCCTCTCCTAAGAGATAAACTATAGCTATTTCTGGAATCTAAATCGGGCCATGCAGAAGAAAGTAACTTATTTGTTGGTGGAATCTCACTGTAAAAATTTTAGTTTCTGGGTAATATCATACGGCTGGTGACTTGCATATCTACATCATTTACTTGGTTCTTTTAGGTACGGAAAAAGACATAGATTTATCTTGTCTTTATATTTTTGACATATTTATGGTAATAGCTTTATCTTCACCATTAGTAAATCAATTGGACCTAGCAAAGGTTTTAATTTACTGTAATCCAGAATGATACCAAACTTAACTACATTTATTTATTCTAAAAGAGCAACTAGAGATGGTATTTTCATCTGAAAATACAAATGTCCTAGTTTATAAAAATTATTGAACAGATGATAATTACTGATTAAAATTTCAGGCTAAGTGTTTTAGGAAAATTAATAATGACTCATTCCTGTGTATTAAAAAAAAATCTATCTTGTAGTTAATGGAGGATTCCACCTTTATAAAATGTTGTTTTTGAATAGTGGTACTAAAAAGTAAGAGCCAAAGAGACTTGGTGCTTCAAATGGCCTTCATTCCATCTGCCTAAAAGTTCCAGATGACTGTCAATCTCACAATCTGACTTTGCTACTAATTGTGCTCTACTTTGAAGAATGATATGGGTTATAATCTGCTTGAGTTTAAATAAAAGGGTTGTGGTGCATTTGCTAGCATGCATTCATTTAGTAGATGTATGTTGGGTAAGTGACTGAAGAGGCAACTGTTCAGTTTCCCAGAGATTCGGTAATGAATCAAAGAGATAAATTTATTGTCTCATGGAATAGGAATTTCACTTGGCATAGAGAAAGAAACAAATGTGAAATTTTAAAGTGTTGAAAAGTACTATAAAGAAAACAAAATATAGAAACAATATTATAAGATAATATTCAGCAAGAAGGAATCCTCAGATACAGTTTTCTCAAATTCTTTGTGATTAGGTCACATGAAGCTCAGATTTGGGTGGATGGTGTAAGACAAGAGGACTAGGACAGAGTGTTTGGGGTAAAAGATGCAACCAAATCCTCAAGTATTTTTATGTTTAATTTTGGGTGTAATATATGTCTAGATATTTAATTGTTACCTAAAAATAACTGACAATTTAGATATAAGAAAGGATTGGTACTTCTATCAAGAGCCTATGTACTCAGGCTTTTACTTAGATGTGATGTGAATAAGACAGACAAATGTCATAACTTCCAATGGTGTTTGCAACTAAAACTGATTCAAATAATGGAGGCTACTTAGCACAACAGTTTCTAAAAGTTACATTCTTTGAAATAAAAAAAAATACACATGATGTCAAATAAACATTTCTATGAGTTTTTAGGAACCATTAGTAATTAATTATCTTTAATAAAATCTCATGCATTATAATTTTATATTTAATTTTGTATAAAAAAGGGCTGAAATGTTGAATAATAAAATGTTGGTATGGTTAAATAGTCAGGTGAATACTCTCACAGATGTAGATATAACTATCATAGAAAGCAAAAAATGAAACTAAAATTCTTAAGCAACGTTTATTAAGAATTCTTTAAAATCTATTGGAAAAATATAACAAGTTTAGGTAAATTGGAAATCGAGTATGAAAAAAGTCTCTTATTTTACTTCTATGTTCTGATTTCAATGCATGGAACCTTAAAATGATGCTTGCAATAACAGAATATGAACCACTCTATGAAATTTAATGCCCCAAATAAGATTCAGCATGCCTGAACAAGAATACAGTGAAGAAAAAGTTACTGTAATTATGAAACTTGCAGCTATTAAGTTATTTATGTTGTATATGTTTGCTGCCTCTTTTTACAAACTTAAATAAGCAATCTTAGAAAATAATTTTCTTGGAAATGACTTAGATAACCAGAGATAAGAAATTAAAATGAATTATTTGGCAGCCATTGGATGGTAGCATTGGATTCAGTTCTGCAACTGAAATTGCCTCTGTATTGTAAGCAGCTACAAAACACTTTCTCAAATGATCAACATCTATTTCCAAAATTGCTCTTATGGATAATACACAGAGTTACAAATGATCACGGACTTTTCTTCTGAGAATCAATCCAAGGAGAAATCTTCAAACCAATAGGTACCTTTTAATAAGTCAAGTCCCTGCTGTGAACTTGAGGACAATCATAAGAGATAAAGAGTCCAAGCAAAATATATAATAAATAACCCCTACAAAACTAGAATTTGCAGAGTTCTAAATCTTCATGAATCCACAGGGTGTTCGCAAATATATTTAGAGGGCAGGGATTTCAGAGCTAACATAAAATCTAACTCATTATCTTCCTCTATTTCCTCTTATAAGAATTCTGAACAGAGGGTAGCTAGAATAGCAGCATTAATCTAAACTTCTTTCCCATCAAAAGTTCATTACAAGTGCCCTGGGCTCTGTTCTCAGCTCCTTCATCCCTGCACAGCTCTCCTGCATGACTTCAAAGAGAACTTTCTACACAGGAGATAGGAAAGGGAGACTGGAGGATGAGAATGGGGCCACCTCTGTTAAAAGAGAGGCTTAATTAAGTACATATTTGAAGAGTGCCTTTGACATAAAAAAGCAGTAAGAAAATTCAGTACTATTGACACTGGATGAGAAGCGCTTGGTCCTGCGAGCAAAGCCTTACAGAGATTAAGGCAACAGTTTATATTCTTCTCCTCCAGGCAAGCATTTTTTTCAATGGGTTCCTTTATTGATCTGCCATCCTGAGAGAGTCAGTAAATCTAGCATCTGCATATTGATTCCTAGTTGATTCGGAAGACAAGGAAAGAGAAAGTAAAAGGTATATCTTTCTTAAATCTAAATAATAGTAAAATGTGTGTGGTTATAAATGTAAGGACATTTTTTTAAAAAAGGGTTATAAGACACAAAAATTAATGGCAAAGAGATTATCTATGTGACAATAGAATGTTTTTATTTTCATTTGTTACATGGACATTTAACTGGAGGGTATTAGTAGTGAAATAGCCAATATCAATGTAGCAGCATGTGAAAATTGGAAGTTAAGACTGAGGCACCATGATTCCACAGCTATAAAATCCCAAAGTGAGATGCCAGACCAAAATACAAATCATCTATAAAAACAACTGGTTGGAAGTCTCTAATGCTCATAATGAAAGGATTGAGAATAAAAGCCATGGAAACAGACAGTATTTGTGAGGATATTTTTTTAAGTGATATGTGCTGAGCTCTGAGTCTCACTATCATCCCAAAGGCAAGACATGAGAACCCTTCTTTCCCAAGACACAGAAAGGAGGGTTTCACTAAAGTATATAAAGAGCTTTGGGGTGCGATTTGGCAACTCTTTAGTCTGTTATTTGAAAAATGCTATGACATTCTTCAGAAAAATGTCACAATTCTCTTAGGTAGCATGACGGAGAAAGAGAAGGGAATTTGCCTATAAACTAATGGCATTTCCACTAAGGAAAAGGCAATAAGCAATTTCCTGAGCAAGTAAAGATAAAGAAGGCAGAAGGGCATTCTGCAGACCTTTAACATTATGGTTGACTGGACTCCAGTAGAGACAAAAGGAAAGGTTAGAGTCTATGCACTAAGTAGACCCCTACATTATTCCCAAGGAGAAAGTAAGAGCTGAAGATAAGATCTTGGATGAACACACAGAACAGATATCCCTAGAGAAAGTTAGCCTACAAGGAACCACAGAAATTTAAATATCATCGAGGCTAGTTCTCCCTAATGTTGTCTTGTGATAGTACCCATCAAAGAAATTCTCTAACAAAAGGTCTTTGGCCTTCATGCTATTAGTATAGAAATGGTATCAGGAACACAAAAGTCCAGAAAGAATGAAGCAGAAAAATATGGTCCCTCCTTTCTTCAACTACCAAATAGCCAATCTACAACCAGGTTTTGCAAAAGTAGATAAAGTTCTAACATCAGACTTTTGATTGTTGAGCATAGAACAATGTAATTTCTCTTCTCAAAAAGTAAATGAAAAAAAGCGAAACAAAACTCTAAACAGACATGTTGACAGGCTCCTAAAAGGTGAGCTCAGGAGTCTGTGGTAGGATATTAATTCAAGGCCAGCATAATGGGATACGGTCTCCAATCAAGGGCACACACACATACACATACATGCCTTTAATATTACTTTTGATTGGCAAATCATAATTGTTTCAATTCAAGGTGTGATGATTTTTGAGATATATAAAACCACATATGACATGATTAAATCAAGCTACTGACAAATTCATCACCTTATTTGACTTTCACTTTTCATGTTGAGACATTTCAAATTTGTTCTCCATGATATAAAAATGCTGAATACAATCTTGTTGATAATAATCATTTTTTTAGTGCAGTAATGTGGTACAATGTTCTTTTATCCTGTCACTGTATTATTTTTAATTATATGCTGATTGGCCTGTAGCCAGGCAAGAAGTATAGGTGGGCTGATGAGGCAGGGCAATGAGAATTCTAGGAAGAGGGAAGTTTCAGTCTGCATTTGTTACTCAGATGCAGAGGACACAAGATGTGACTGCCTTGCCAAAATGGTAACAAGTCATGTGGCTAACACAGACAAGAATTATGGGCTAATATAAGAGTTAATAAGAAGCATGAGCTACTAGGCCAACCAGTTTACTATTAATGTAGACCTCTGCGTCTTTCTTTTTTTTCTTTATTTTATTCTTTTTAAATTAAAATTTCTGCCTCCTCCCCGTTTCCCATTTCCCTCCCCCTCCTCCCACACATGGCCCCTCCCCCCACTCCCCTCCCCCTCTCCCCACTTTTCTCCCCCTTCCCCCACTCTATTCCCCCTCCCTCTAGGTACTGAAGAGCAGTCCAAATTCCCTTCCCTGCGGGAAGTCCAAGGTCCTCCCACTTCTATCTAGGTCCAGGAAGGTGAGCATCCAAACAGGCTAGGCTCCCACAAAGCCAGTTCATGTATTAGGATCGAAACCTATTGCCATTGTCCTTGGCTTCTCATCAGCCTTCATTGTCCGCCATGTTCAGAGAGTCCAGTTTCATCCCATGCTTATTCAGTCCCAGTCCAGCTGGCCTTGGTGAGCTCCTAATAGATCAGTTCCACTGTCACAGTGGGTGGGTGCACCCCTCGTAGTCCTGACTTCCTTGCTCATGTTCTCCCTCCTTCTGCTCCTCATTTGGACCTTAAGAGCTCAGTCCGTTGCTCCAAATTGGGTCTCTGTCTCTGTCTCGATCCGTCGCCAAATGAAGGTTCTAAGATATGCAAAAGCATTTGTTCAACTATGTTTATAGCAGCATTGTTTGTAATAGCCAGAACCTGGAAACAACCTAGATGCCCTTCAATGGAAGAATGGATGAAGAACGTGTGGAATATATACATATTAGAGTACTACTCAGCGGTAAAAAACAATGACATCGTGAATTTTGCATGCAAATGAATGGAATTAGAAAACACTATCCTGAGTGAGGTATCCCAGACCCAAAAAGATGAACATGGGATGTACTCACTCATAATTGGTTTCTAGCCATAAATAAAGGACATTGAGCATATAATTTGTGATCCTAGAGAAGCTAAATAAGAAGGTGAACCCAAAGAAAAATGCATAGTTATCTGCCTGGATAGGGGAAGTAGAGAAGATTGTCAGGCAAAAGCTGGAAACTTGCGGGTGAGGTGTCATGGGGCTAAGGGGAAATGGGGTGAGAAACGTGAGAAGGGGAGGATGTGGGGAGCTTGGGGGAATAGGATGGTTGGCATATAGGAAGGGTGGATATGGGAACAAAGAAATATATATCCTAATTAAGGGAGCCATCTTAGGGTTGGCAAGAGACTTGACTCTAGAGGGGCTCGCAGGTGTCCAGGGAGATGTCCTCAGCTAGTACCTTGGGCAACTGAGGAAAGGGAACCTGAAATGACCCTATCCTATAGCCATACTGATGAATATCTCTGTGTCTTTCTTTGAGACTGAATGACTGCAGGACTGGGTGGGACAGAAACCTCTGCCAATAAATGGTGCCCAACATGGAGTGGCAGGAAGCAGTTCTAGAAAGTGACATTCCCTCTCCCAAGAAAGTTTGTCCTCATGGTTAGAGACTCAATTAGGGGCTGGGGGTTGGGGTGGAAATTATGTAGGCCTAGAGATCTCAAAGAAAAAAAGGGGACGATTGAATGGGATAATAGATAATTTATTGTGAACTTTTCACACTAATAATAGTAATAATAGTGAGTAATAGAGTAAATACTTGTGAGATATTGTTTATGGACAATTTACACTAGTATAGTTTCTTGTATATTGATATTAGTTCAAATTGTACTTGTTATTTCTGTTTACAATATTTGTACACCTATGCAAAATTGCTTTGTCATGTTGTATGTAAGCATGTTTCTACCTCTGTTTATGAAATTTTGTATATTGATACAATTTTAGGATATATTTATCATATTGCACTATATATTCTATATCTGCTCAAGATGCTTATACATTATTTACATTTTGAGGTCATTGTTCTCCTTTATTGCACAGTTGTTCAATTTTCTGATATGAAGTCTTAATCTTTAAGTTATAAAGGTATAATAGGTCAATAGTTATTATGTTTGTTATACTTTTAGTAAGACTAATCAGGTTCTTTAGATACATAGAGATTGTATTCTACATAGATAGTTAACTTTCAACTGCTTTAAAGATCTGTAGAACATGGCATTTAAATAATTTAGGATTCTGTTGACATGAGACATAATTCCGCCTGATAGCTCCAATCTATTCCTGAGAGAGTGTTGAGCACCAAAGGTACTACAATTGGAGTTTGTCTTCTTCTTGGCACAACTGGCATTTCGACAAGAAACTGCCTATACTTCAACCACTGACAAAGTACATGATGTCTGAACTGGACAAACAGGATGCAGGAAAAAAGAATTTCAAATCTTGCCAAGACAAGGTAAGACACTTTTGAAAAATTTCTTGCCTCTGGAAATGGTCTGTCAGTTACTCTAGCCTTAGACAAATGTTGGTTGCTTTAACATTGCAAATGAGACTTTGGGTGATTGCTCAGGCTACCAGTTGTCTCTGTCATCTACTGCAGATTTTGGAAGCTGCTGGGTTGTACTTCCTGCCTACTCAAGTAATATTATCCTTTTCTCAGGCTTTTGATGGGGTTGAAAATTAAATATTCATAGTTACCTTTCTCTTATGATCTAGCCAAGCCATTTCCAATATAAGACTTAGACTCCTTAGGATAGAATATTTATTAAAACATTTAGCATACATTACTTGTTTAGTATTGTTTATGCTGGTTGTAATTCTAATCTTATACTTAATATCTGTTCCTAGTATATATACTTTTGTATTGGGTTTGGAACTCTCTTATTTAAATGAAAGAGAGAGGTGCTGTGGGAGTTCCTTTTGGTCCTTCAGCCAACAGCCTTAAGATACCAGTCCACTTGTGTGTGTCTCTAATACTATAAATGAAACTGTAAGTATATGCTTGTTCTCTTGCTTCCAGCTGCTAGACAGTAAAACTCAAAACCTATGCTAATTGTCTATTTGAAAATTTTTATTTATCAAAAGCTCTGTAATACCGTTCTATAATGTATACATGACACAATTCATATATTTTCATAGGGCAGCAGATGGAGAGGTAGAGAAGTTCATATCTTAGTGATCAAGCAACAGAGAAGAGGGCTATAAGAATGAGCCATTTCAAAGTAAAGTCTTTAGGGCATCCTTTCAGTGACTATTTCTTCCACCTGAGCCCCACCAATTGCCTCCCACCATCTCATGACAAGGCCATTGCATTATTAATTCACCATGAAACTAATTGATTTATTTGTTCAGAGACCTTAATCTGAATGGGTAAATGCTCACTGACACTTCCACAGGTCAAATTACTAAGGCCCTAAGCATTTCTTAGTCCAATCAATTTACCATAAAAATTAATAATCTTAGACAGTTATGTTGATTATGTGGTTTGGTTATTGTGGACGCTGTTTTAGTGAACATTAGGGTTCACATATCTTTTTGACATACTGGTTCCACTTCTTTAAATATATAATGGAAATGAGATTGATGTACCATATATTAGCCTTTGGTTTTTGGAGGAACCCTCATAGTGTTCAAAGTATGATTTTGAAATAAGACCAACCACACTTTTAATAAGCTGACTGAAGAAGTCTAAGTTATCTAAAATCGATAAAAAGAACATAAGACTTTCAAATCTTCTACATAAGGTTGGTGCTAAACTACCTCTAACAGAAAGATTAAGGCATTGTTATAGAGCTCAGTGGTAAAGTACTTGCCAGCTACATACTCCTCCATGCTTTTTGTCTATATGTTGAACAATATGGGACTCTGTAAATCTGTATTTACTGCAAAAAGAAGCTTCTCTGATGACGGTTGAGAAGTTCACTAATTTATTGGTGTAGAATTTACATAGGGAGTAGAGACCATGTATATTATTGTGCTTTCTTTTAATTTTTTTGACTGTGAGTGAGCAACATGCAGAGAGACATCTCATTGTACAGGCTTCTAAGCTAAACCAAAATAAATATTTTAAAGGTATCTTGATTTCAAAATTTGGCTCTAAGGATATGTTGCTTTGGAAAAAAAGGTTCTCCTTTTACTTCCACAGAGGATGAGAACCTGTGGATTCCTTCCAGACTAATGTGGTTTGATGGACCAGGATCCCCTAAAGGTCACTGTGAACACCCCCCAAAATTACATTTCCCAACAAAAAGCAGAAAGCAGTTTAGAGAGTACTATGCTCAAATTCCCCAAATATAATTTATAAATTGTTTATAAGTTTTTGTTTACATTTAAAGAGGGATATGATATAAAGATTTGCATTGATATGGATCTTGGTTTATTGATACAAATTTAAAATAAATTTTGTTATATATATTTCTGCTCTTGATTAAGGTATTGTGTTTGTGCAGCTCATTTAAAAATGTAGTGTACAATTAAAAATATAGGTTAATAGTCGTCTATAATAGTTAAGCTTACTGTCATGTTAGGTTTTCTAGAGGTACAGAGATATATTTCAGATGGATAGTTATTCTTCAGATCTTTCAAAGACTAACATAATTTGACATTTAAAAAGTTTTCAGAACTTAGGACTTTTCATGATAGTGAGATACATCTGCTCCTGGCAGCACCAATAGACTTCAAGAGGCTGATGGGCATTGAAGAGGCTCTTCCTCATGAAATTGTTATCCATTTGGGCAAAAAAAGCCTGCTCTTGTCTGAACAGTTTGACTGGACTTGCAGGAGCCACAGAAAAATGACTGACTGCTGAAGCTGCCTAAAGAAGGTGAAACAGGTTTTTGTTTGTTTGTTTGTTTCTGCTTCAGGAAAGTGTCTGCCAGACATTATGCACTACACAGAAGAAAGTGGCTAAAAACTGCCAATACAGGTGGAATTGTCTTTGAGATTTCCTGCTTCATAGAAAAGTCTGCTAGAAGCCGGGTGGTGGTGGCACACGCCTTTAATCCTAGCACTTGGGAGGCAGAGGCAGGTGGATCTCTGTGAGTTCGAGGCCAGCCTGGTCTAGTTCCAGCTAGTTTCAGGACAGGAGCCAAAAGCTATGGAGAAACCCTGTCTCGAAAATCAAAAAAAAAAAAAAAAAAAAAAAGAAAGAAAAAGAAAAAAAAGATGGATGCTCCAATGATACAGAAGAACTTTAGGTGACTGTCCACACAGCGAGATGACTCTGTCAATTCTAGAGTTTTGGAATTTGGCTTATACTGCACTTCCTGTTTACTCAGGTGATATTATATCCTTCTGGAGTCTTTGATAGAGTTGAAGAATAGATAGTTATAGTTTTCCTTAGTTATGATAAAAATAAAAGAGACATAAATATTATAACTATACTTAATACCTGTTTGGTTATATGTAATTTTACTATGTTAAGGTTAGAACCTTTCTTTTCATTTAGACAGAAAAGAGGAAATGATTTTGGAAATCATTCTGTATATATGTTTGTTTATTAGTTAATGAATAAAGCTGTTTCGGCTAGTGGCTTTTCAGAATAGAGTTAGGCAGGAATGCTAAATTGAATGCTGGGGGAAAAAGATGGAGTCAATGAGAAGCCTTGTAGCTGCTGTAGGGAGACAGACACACTGGAAACTTGCTGGTAAGCCACAGCCACATGGTGATACACAATTAATAGAAATGGGTTAATTTATGATGTAAGGGCTAGCCAAAAAATAAGCTATATCTAAGAGTTCAAGCAGTGATTACCTAATACAGTTTCTGTGTGATTATTACAAGTTTGGAAAGCCAGGAAAGACTGAGCAGCCTCTGAGTACAATTTTTAGGCATAAAGAAAATTAGATAGGAGTTGGTATAATGCCATGTTCATTTAGTAGATTAATAGCAATAAGTTCTCCTCTAGGGCCTATGATCTACCCAGCCATTGGTTCTTGGTCTCATTTTTATAGTGTCAAGCATCAATATCTTAAGGAACTGGTAAACACAGAGTGGTTGATCACTAGCATAACATTACATGAGTATTGCACCACTACATGTATGTTGTCACAGCCCTCAATACAATGGCTGGTATGTTTCATAGCTGGATAAGGCTGTTGTTTAGGTGGCATAGCACTTACAGCATATAAGAGCAAGCCAGTGGAAATAAAGATTTATCTGTTTATTTTATGTAAAAAAAAAGAAACTTATTTTTTTTTTAAATTCTATTACATCTTAACATTGCCATGCTGGATACCAAGCTCCCACCACATGAACCTTTGGCAAACACACTTTACATATATTCCAACTATGACATTCTCTTCTATTGTACCTTACACTATCTTCAAAGAATTTATTTAGGTGCAAATCTGCTGTTTCCATTGTATAGTCTCCACTTGTTCCTGTTTCAAAGGAGTGTTTTACCACATAAATTTTTACTACCCTTAACAAAGGAGATAGGGTTAACATGAAAAGCAAATCCACATAGATACATGTAATATTGTGGCATTAACTATTTGAAATTATAGAAACATGCAAAAGAAGTCTTCATTTAAAACTACAACATGCAACTTAACTATTAGAATTATGAAATGGTTGCATCATTATTAACATCATTGTGCTAAGTTTTGTATAATTCTGACTATTAATAACACAGCAGCAGTAAAACTGGCTTCTTAGTTTTAGTTACTATTTTTTTTAAGAAATGAAAACTATTATTGACACCAGGAAATATGAAGGCAAATGGATGTAACTAGAAAAATTCATCCTGAATGAGGTAACCCAGACTGAGAAAGACATACATTGTTAGAGGAGGCAGCTTCTTGGTTCCCGGCTGCTTAGCCTTGAAATAATTATACAGAAACCATATTAATTAAATCACTCCTAGCTCTAGCTTCTTATTGGCTAACTCCTACATATTAATTTAACCCATTTCTATTAAGCTGTGTGTCTCACTGTTGCTGTGACTTACTGGCTAACTGTCTCCTACAGGGAAAAATGGCTTCTCTCTGACTCTACCTCCTTTCTCCCAGCATTCAGCTTAGTTTTCCCTGCCTAGATCTGCTCCCCTATAGCTCTGCTATGGGCTCAAAGTATTTTCTTTATTTATCAGTGGTAATCACAGCATATAGAGGGAAATCCCACATCAACACATGGTATGTATTCACCAATAAGTGGATATTAGCTGTATTATAAATTATAACTATTCTACAATCCACAGACCCAGAGGGACTAACAAGGAGGGTTCATTGAGTGAACACCTAGATGTCCCTAGGAAAGGGAAATATAAATGATTTCATTAGTGGACTGAGGGAAGGTATGGGAACATGAACAATAAGGTTGGGTGGGCTAAGGAAGAGTAGGAAAGAGACTACTGGAAAGTGGAGGCATTTTAGGGTCAGATAAAAACCTGGCCAAGAGACTCTCCCAGGAATTTACAAGGATGACGTCAACTAAGATGCCTAGCAATAGCAATACATAGCCTGAACTGACTGACCATTTCCTGTGACCAGATTGGTTCTTAGCCAGATTGTCATCAGAGAAACTTTAACCACCAACTGATGGAAACAGATGCAGTCCCTTAGCATAATATTAGGCAAAATTTGGAAAATTCTATAGAACAGAGGGGAATGGATTCCAGGAGCCAGAGAGGTCAAGAACACCACAAGAAAACTTACAGAATCAATTAACTTGGGCTTATAGGGGATCATGGAGACCAAACAGGCAACCAGGGAGACTTCATGGGACTAACTTTGGCACTCTGTATATAAGTGACAGTTGTGAAGCTTGGTCTGTTTGTGAGACGCCTAACAGTGGGAGCAGGGGTTGTTTCAGACTCTCTTTTACTAGCTTTTGGGACCTGATTCTTCATAATAGAGTTCCTTGTCCAGCCTTAATACAAGGGGACGTGCTTATTCTTACTACAACTTGATATACCATACGTTGTTGAAATCCATGGGAGACCTACCTTTTTTTGAACAGAAACTGAAGGAGGAATGGATGGAAGTGGGGCAGAGGGGACTTGGGGGAGGAACTGGGAGGCTAAGAGGAAGGGGAAACTGTGACCTTGATGTAAGATAAATGAATTTATTAAAAATCTATTTGCTATGGTAGCATATTAAGACATTCTTTTTAAAAAAATGTTTAGACTTGATTTGGTATCTATAACTCTAATCTAACAAAGTTTGTTCTTTTCTTCTTCATATGCTCCTCTCAAAGACAGTAATACAAATCATATTGGACATGAGAATTTCTTTGAAGAGTGGAAAGTACAAACATGTGATGTGATTTTAGCCTTCATGGTCTACCCATGGCCAACCTGGATCTATGAATCTTGCCATGAATATCAAGAATGTTGCCATTTTACAGCTCTTCAGAACTCTGATGAAAGAAAACATTTACACGATGGAATTATTATAAAATTATTAATGTAATTTGTTAATAATTCAGGAGATAAGACATTTTCAGTTTAAATTTCATAACCTTGTACATTTTATACTATTCAGATGTGAATTTTACAGATGGTAGAAAGTTATATCATATGACAAGATTTTATATAGTTATTAGTACTACATTTGATCAACTTACTAATTTTTAATAAATACTAAGATTTCTACATAAGATTAATACTGTATTCATACGTACAGTAATCTATTGAATATGAGTATTGCTGACTTCAAAATTATTTCTCTTTGAAAGTACTGTTGTAAATGGAAACAGAATTTTGTATTCATATTGATAATAAAATATTTTTCTCTGTAAAGGTAGAATTTTCTGTAAAAGCCCAAATTATAAACTATGATAAAAGAAGGCTCCATTCTTACTTTCACACACATCTTTTTTATATGGATTTTCCCTTCTAAATTTAATTTTCTTTCTGAGTCTTCATTTGACAGTTATACATCACTTTAAGTATAGGGTATAGCTTTTGGGATTTCCTGTCTTTCTAGCGTGTGGTGTTTTGTTTGTTTGTTTTGTTTTGTTTTCTGGGAGGTAATATGCACCCAGTTTCTCTGCCTCCTGCCTAAAAAGCACAGTGCTTTGTGGATACTTAAGCAAATTAAGTTTAAAGAAAATTAATCTTTTTTGTTCATTTTTTGAGACAACATATCTCTGTGTATCCCTGGTTGTCCTGAAACTCACTCTGTAAATCAAGTCAGAGAATCTCCTGCCTCTGCCCCTTGAGTGCTGGAATTAAAGATGTGCACTACAACTTTCCGGTTAGAGGAAACTGATTTTAAGAGGAAATTTATAAGTCTTCTTTTCTTCCTCCTAAGAACCTAACATCCCTGCAAATGTTTGGTTGCAAGCACTACACTAAACATGAGAAATGCTTTGTGACACTTGTCCCTGAGGAATTGTAATATATTTACAGATTTTGTGTGTGTGTGTGTGTGTGTGTGTAAGAATCCACATATGTAAAAGAAACATTACTAAAGCTTAAGTTACACTTCAAACCCCAGACACTAATAGTAGGAGACTTCAATGTTCCACTCTTACCAATGAACAGGTCAACCAGACAGAAACTTAATAGAGAAATAAGAGAACTAACAGATATCATGACTCAGATTGACTTAACAGACACCTATAAGAACATTCCACCCCAAAATATTCCTCTTCTCCACACCTCATGGAGCCTTCTCTAAAACTGACCACATACTCAGTAACAAAGCAAACCTTTACAGATACAAAAAAAAAAAAATGGAGCAATCCCTGTATCATATCAGATCAACATCGTTTAAAATTAGACTTTAACAACAACACTACTCTCAGAAAGCCTACAAACTCATGGAAATTGAACCACCCCTGGGTCAAGGAGGAAATAAGAAAGAAATTAAAGACTTTTAGAATTCAACAAAAATAAAGGCACAATGTACCCAAACCTATGGGACAATATGATAGCAGTGCTAAGAGGAAAGTTCATAGCACTAAGTGCCTACATAAAGAGAGTGGAGGAATCTCATACTAGTGACTTAATAGCATACCTGAAAGCTCTAGAACAAAAAGAAACAGACTCACTCAGAAGGAGTAGAAGACAGGAAATAATCAAACTGAGGGCTGAAATCAATAAAAGAGAAACAAAGAAAAAAACATAAAGAAGGATGTGGAGTAAGGGGAACACTCCTCAATTGCTGGTGGAAATGCAAACTTGTACAACCACTTTGGAAATCAGTATGGCAGTTTCTCAGAAAATTGGGAATCAACATACCTCAGGATCCAGCAATACCACTCTTGTGCATATACCCAAAAGATGCTCAATTGTACTACAAATACATTTGTTCAACTATGTTCATAATGGCATTATTTGTAATAGCCAGAACCTGGAAACAATCTATAGATGCTCCTCAACCAAAGAATAGATAAAGAAAATGTTTCACACTTACACATTAGAGTACTGCTCAGCAGTAAAAAAACAATGACATCTTGAAATTTGCATGCATATGGATAGAACTAGAAAACACCATCCTGAGTGAGGTAACCCAGACTCAAAAAGATGTATTCACTCATAAGTGGATACTAGCTATAAACAAAGGATATTGAGCCTATAGTTCATGATCCTGGAGAGGCTAAGTAACAAGGTGAACCCTAAGAAAAACATGTATAGGTATACCTGGAAAACCAAAATAGACAAGATCGCCTGACAAAATTGAGAACATAGGGGTGGGGGGAGAAGGGAGGACAAAAGGGAAGAGAAGGGAGAAGAGGAGGTGTGAGGAGAACTTGAGGGAATGGGATAGTTGAGATGGAGGAAGGTCAGAGATGGGAGCAAGGAAAGAGATATCTTGATTGAGGCAGCCATTATGGTTCTCTCAAGAAACCAGGCTCCAGAGAAACTCCCAGGAATCCACAAGGATGACCCCAGCTAAGACCCTAAGCAATAGAGGAGAGGGTCCTGATCTTGACTTGCCCTGTAGTCAGATGGATGAATATCTTAAATATCACCATAGAACCTCATCCAGCAACTGATGGAAACAGAGACAGTGACCTGCATTGGAACACTGGACTGAGCTCCCAATGTGAAGCTGAAGAGTGGGAGGAATGAGAATATGAGCAAAGAGGTCAAGACAAAAAGGGGTACAGCAACTGAAACAGTCTACCTGAGCTAATGGGAGCTCACCGACACCAGTTGGACTGGGATGGAACAGGCATAGGACCAAACTAGTCCCTCTGATTGTGGTTGACAGTTGCATGGCTGGGACATACTGAGGGACAGCTGGCAGTGGCACCAGGATTTATCCCTACTGCTTGTACTGGATTTTAGGGAACCTATTCTCTTTAGATGGATACCTTGCCCAGCCTGAATATAGTAGGGAGGGCATTGGACCTTCCCTAAAGCAATGTGCCTTACCCTTTCTGAGAATTGGATGGGGGTGGGGTGGGAGGGTAAGCGGAGGGAATGGGAGGAGGGAGGGAGTGACTACTTGAATTGGTTTGTATAATGAAAAATGATAGTTTGTTTTCTTTTTAAATAAAATAAAACAAAATTTTGCTTGACATAAAAGAAACAAAAACCAACATATCAGTTATTTTTTGAGACAAAGGAAAAGAGGGGTGTCTGAGAGGAAGAAAATACGGGCGGGGGAAACAGGAGGGAGGAATTCAGGGAAATTTTGAAAATTTAAGTAGCAGTGATTGTAAGAAAGTCAGGTCAATGATAAATTACTTAATTTCATCAGATGGAAAGCCATCGGCCGGGCACAAGTTTACTGACGCACTGACCAACACCACTCCGTTTGACTTTGGTAGCCATTGCATGTACACAAGAAATCCTGAAGTTTTTTTTTTTTGTTGTTGTTGTTTGTTTGTTTTTCTCTATGTTCTCAGCATGCTTTGCTAATTATGTCTCTAGTCACAGGAAATAAACCTCCTATACATTCAGGATTTTGTCTAATTTATTTTGTAGACCATGTTGAATCACCAATATACTCCTTTCTTTGTTTTAATCAACATTATATTGTTTATGCTAGCCTATTATTGTCTAGAGAAGCTATGAGTTGAATTTGCATGCCTTGAAGGAACAAGGCATCATTTCTGCTTTGAGTTAATATTTAAAAATGCATGTAGGAGTTTCATTCAGCATAGATTCTAACATACACTTAAATCACTCTTAAAATAGAAATTCATCTAATTCTTTTGGGTGTCATGAATTGCTAACATCAATGCTAAGAACATGTTCTTTAGCTTAACTGTGGAAAGCAGGGCAGTTTGTAAGTTGAGAATTATTATACAAGATACCATTTGAATCAGTGCAAGTGCTAATGTGTAGTATTTATTTCTTAGCCTCATAGTAAGTCACCTTAGTATATCACATTTATAAGAGATTCTGTGCATGCTACACGATTCTCTAATTTAGTTGTTTTGAATAATTTATCATTGAGCTCAAGCATTTTCAGATAGCAGATTTGGAAACAAACATGTATGGTAAAATTGATAATGAATAGTTTTATAAGAAATAAAAAATATATCTAAATTTAAGGAGAAAGAGTTACATTCTTGGAAAACTTAGGTTAAGCATACTGTGCAATATAAAGTTTATGATAAATATTTTCAGAGGACTGGTTCAATGACCTCCACAGATACAAAAGTCTGAGCACACACAAATTCCTCATGTAAAATGCTGTGACATTTGGAGTTAATCTCTATACATATCCTTGTGTGTGCTTTACATTATCTCTGGATTACTTGTAAGGTATAAAATAATGTCAGTGCTATATAAATAGTACCTATACTCTGTTAGTTGAAGGAATAACGGATAGAAAAAAGAGGCTGTAGATGTTTAGTATGGATCAGAGCCCTAAGCACATAGTACAAGCAGGATTCTGAAGATGGAGGATGTATAAACTGGATGGAAACATAGGCTATGTGCAATGATGGGATGCAGAGAGGTGTACCCACATGAGTTTAAATCCTGTAATTTCAGCTTTGTGTTAAGCATGCAGCAAACTATTCTTTTTCTGCTATTTTATAAGTGTTTGATTCATAATTAAATATATAGATATAAAACATGGATATTTCCTTTTAGTTTTTTAGCTTTTTTTATGTCATCTACCATGCCAGCATTAATTCCTCTATTGATGCTTTATATCATATACTTTCAGGTAGGTAAGCTTAAAATAATATGGTGTTTCCCTTTAGAAGATGTCAGTAATAATTAAACTTACTCGAATCTTCAAATAGTCTAATAGGGTTATGATGAAAAAATACTGATATTTTTGTTTGCTGTTATAAGAATGGACATAATCACATAGTGTAAGCTAATCAGTAAAATTGGGAGTCCCTTTTTGGCAAGTTGTGATTTACTCATTAATCACCACCAACAACCCTGTGTCTTTCAGAGCTGCTTCCAGACTAATGTGACTGTTTTTGTCAAGAACACCCACCTTAGCACGGTACTTGTGATTCCCACCGCATTTCCTATGACCATAATAGTCTGATCAGCTTACCAAATGCAATCAAGTACTTTCAGTATGATAGTGATACCATGTTAATCATAAAATTTCAAATATACACCATATACCAAATTTTCAAAGAACTTGCCCATTAAAATATGCATCTTTAGCATAACTACTGCTCAAGGAAGTTTATAGTAAACAAATAAAGGGTCAGAAACAGAGGAGGAATTCAAAATACTAGATGTGGGACATAGAGTCAGTTCCATGTGCTGGTTTTGAGTATTGCTGTCCCGCTCATATTGCATGCGTTTAAACTCAGCAAAGCCACTTAGTAATTTAGTGGGTTTGGCAAGTCACTTGTACTTTTTAGTAGATATATATTATGTACTTTTTATTTGCCTATAAATGTGATAACCATAGTGTGCATGTGCTTACGAGATTTAGTCTTAAAATTCTCTGTGTTAATATATGTAACACTACCTGCCATATAAGAATGCTATGCAAATATTAGTTACTGTTATTAGTGGCATTACATCAAAGGACAATATATATATACATATACATATATGTATATGTATGTATGTATGTATATGACTTAGAAGAATGCCTGTTTCCTATTATAGAAACCAGTCAAAAGACTAATAATTATCCCTAACATTTTCAGAGAGCTAGGCTATATTTTAAGAAAGTAAAACCAAATCGGATCAGAACAAACAAAGTGCATCATCTCAGGATGGAGGAGGATTGATATAGCCAGACAATTCTTATTTAAAGACAGAAATAAGTTGTTATGACTTTAAGGGGAAGGTTTATTTGCATTTGATTGTAGCTTGAAACAAGGTCTTGTTATTATTTATGAGTCCAGGCTGGCCTCAAACTGATAAACCTTCTCCCTCAGCTTCCCAAATGCGAGGATAACATGTTAGTGACAATACACCCAGCTAGAATAGGAAATGAAAATAGGCTTAGGATATAAATATGTGGTTCTACAACAGAGTGAGATCCACAAACCAAGATAGAATGAAAATCACCAGATTTGGCAGTGCTTCAGTGCTCTGGCTACATACAAAAACAAACAAATGAATAACATGAAAAGCTTTCAATATTAAGCCCCAGTTAGTTGCTACATGTTGGTGAAATAACCACAATTATTCTCGGAAGAAAACTGCAATGAAAACAATTTATAGAATAGGATGTAGAAGTTCTATATCCTAGAACTTCTTTCCTTACTAAGTTAGCAAGTAAAACATAAAACAAGTACCTTGTCCTAATTAAGATTCTGTGATTTGTGTTTGCATTGAAAACTTGAAAGCTACATCTGTGGTGACTTGCCTACTTAAAGTTAAGTGGATTCTGATGAAGGACAGTGGGTTTGTGTAAACTTAATGACCATGTTTATCCAATTCTAATTTTACCTAGTATTTTACAAGTGCTTTTACTGAAGATAAAATCAGTGCATTATCTGGTAAAAGGTATGCACCATGGGCAACTGACTGTGTTAGCATCTACCTATGCTTGACAGTAACATCTCTAAAAGGTGTGGGAATTCCATTTGGCAGGGTTATCAATCAATATTCTGACTTTTTCTTATAATGTACAATAAATTGCATGACTTATTTGAAAAACAAAGCTTATTTCTCAGGGTTCTGAAAGTTGGAGTGTCCAAGATCAAGGAACTTGTAGGTTTGATGTTTATTGAGTTCACATTTTCTCATTTAAAAGTCTTACTCCTGGCTCTGTGGTGCAAAAGCACTAATCCCCTTCAGGGTGGCGCTGCCCTCATACCTCATGCACTCACGAATGCCCCACATCTGTCCTCTTTGTTACACTCTTACAGAGTATGCAAGGTGCACATTTGCATGTTCTAATGTCAGGATTCTGTCAACTTCCCAGGTTTTCTGTCATGAAGTCATGACAGAGCATAGGAAACAACCCCTCTGGAGATTTAGAAATGAGAACTTCCATTTTGGGCCAAATACTCCACATCCTGGCAACAAGGAGACAGGGGCAGGCATTATGAAACATGGACGTACCCTTGCCTTGGGCCTCAAACAGTGGGAGAACCTTTTGCAGTCAGAGCTCAGCAAAGGAAGACCTTGAAATGAACAGAAAAGTACCGGTGCGGAAACACGAGAAGGAGAACGTGGAGCACAGTCCAAGTGCTTCACTGACGGAAAGTAAACACTGGGAAATAGCATAAGAAGAAATGCCGCAGGAAAGGCAGGTTGAGACCTGGGTTGCTAGGATAAGAAATCTGAGTGCAATTTTAGTAATGTTTGTGAAAGATCCCCGGAGCGGGGAGACTCTCACTGAAGTCTCAAGATAACAACGATGCCCCCCACCCATCCCTCAGGAACTCATGAGAGACCGTCCTTGCTGCAATGACACGAGGTTGATTGACAGGACAGGAACCAGTGCAGTAGCTGGGAGAAGGGATATTTAAGGGAAGAAACCATAACCCAATAACCCAAAAGGGGTAGGAAGGACATCAGTGGAAAATTCCAAAAATACTAGTGATAAACAATCACAAGGGGGTAACTCCCTGTTTCTCAAGACTATTCTCAAGATTATAATCTAACTTTATGGTCGGCTAGTTCCTGGAACAGAGTCACTGAACCGGCTAACCTAAATTTTTGGTTCTTCTCTCCCTGCTAGATTTTTTTTTTTTTTGACTCTTTCTGTTAGAGGGGTCTGAATTTATCCGGGTCTTTCATTTGTTTGTGTCTGAAAGAGGAAAAAGTTCCCTAGATCTGTTAGTCTTCAGGAGAATGCAGGGGTGACCTGGGGTACTTTTGAGTTCTTTTCAGCATCTTCTTCAACCAAATACTCTCCGGAGCTGATTGGTTGAATGCTCTTAAACCGGAGGAAAGAGCTGTGTTGTTAGCTGAATATTACAAAAACATGCCATTTTAACATTTGTATGATGAGTCAGTGTAAAGTAAAAGAGTAACTTTTAGCTCTTAATTTTGAATAGAAAGTTCCTTAACAAAAGTAGTACTGGGATTTGTACTTTAACTTATTCTTAAAAAAATTTTCTTTCTTTCTTTCTTTCTTTCTTTCTTTCTTTCTTTCTTTCTTTCTTTCTTTCTTTTCTTCTTTTTCTTTTTTCCTTCCTTCCTTCCTTCCTTCCTTCCTTCCTTCCTTCCTTCCTTCCTTCCTTCCTTCCTTCCTTCCAAATCCATGTGTCTGTGCATATGTATACACATTCATGTTCTGGTGCCTGCAAAGGGCAGAAAAGGGTTGCCATCCCCTAAACCTGGAGTTAACAGTAGTTGGGAGCTGCCAAGCAAAGGTCTGGAGACCAAACTTAGGTCCATTGCAAAAAGAATCAGTTCTACAATCTATTGGTAGTTGTACTTTATAAAACATTTCCATTATTGGGAAGAGAGAGAGAGAGACAGAGAGAGAGAGAGAGAGAGAGAGAGAGAGAGAGAGAGAGAGAGAGAGAGAGAGAGGCTACCATCACACATTTAAAAACACTTGATTAATGCATTTATTGTATTAGTGAGAATAATCAAAGTAGTGACAATACTGAGAGCAATCTTGTAGGTAATATAAATCAATTTTTTGAACTCATTTGCATATCAGGAATATTTTGTATTGTGAAAAAAAGAATTGAACTACTGGTAAGTTGTTCTGCTCTTTTGTTTTTGTTTTATTTTTGTTGTTGTTTTGTTTGTAAACTTGAGGCAAACTATAGTTATTTGGGGAAGGGAACTTCAATTGAGAAAATACCTCCACAGGATTGCCCGAGGCAAGTCTGTGGGGAAATTTCCTTGATTATTGATTAATGAAGGGTCATCTCACTAGGTATGCAAATATTTTTGGGTGTGTGGTTCTGGGTGTTACAAGAAAGTAAACAGAGCAAATCAGCAGAAGTAAACCAGAAAGGAAAGTTCTGTCACACTTTCTTCTTCAGCTTCTGCCTCCAGTCCTTTTCTTGAATTCCTACCCTGACTTCCTCAATCATGGACTGTACCAGGAATTGCAAACCAACTAAGCCCTTTCCTCCCCAGGTTATTTTCGGTCATGTTGCTTATAACAAAGATGGAAGACAAATGAAGACATATCCCTGTTTCACCATGTTACACTATAGCTCTACCAGAGAGCTCTTGTCAGCCTGTGCGTCCGGAACATTTCTATAAAGCCAATGAACTATCCCTTTGAAAAACCTGCTGTCCCGGAGTCATCCCCACTTTCCGGATGAGTGCCACATAAAAGCCCCTAACCTAGATGAAGGTCACACAGCCAGAAATCAGTGCCCCGGTCATTGGCCCAGTCAGTGTGGCTCCAGGTTCTCTGCTCTAGATAGAATATTGTTGGGAGATGATTCTTCATTCACAAGAAGCTAACAAACTCTGGTCACAATGGTTCAAAATAGATTACAGCTACTGTCTACTTTCATATTTTTTAATTGGCGAAAATAATTAGCTTTTATCTGAGTGAGTGATCTCTGTCCTATTAGCATGTTTTGCTAATGACAAGTATAATGAATCATAACAGTGATTGTGAAGTTACCATTCCTCTGCCCTAAAATCAAATCACAACATTTAATTACTTTTAAGTTCATGACATTATTTTGAAAGTGTAATTAGTTGCATTTTATTTTTACTATTTTTGCAAGTTATACTTTGTATTCAATTATTTAAGCGTTATCCTCTTTGGGTTATACCAAAGACTTCACTTCAAGTGCAGCTTTACGATCTAGTTTGCTTTGTTCTCTTTAAATTCATATTAATGAGAAACAGTCATTGTGTATTTTCTTTCCTATGTTCAAATATTTAAGCATTATATATAAGTCCTGTTTTCAGTTTTATCGTTTAAGGCAGCTAGGGCAAGGATCAATTATTCTAGAGGCTCTGTTGGACAATTAGCTCTGCTTTGAAAAACATAAACTGTGCCTAAATTCTACTTGTTCTATGTCCGACATACGAATGACCAAGTAATAAGTAGAAGAATTGTACTGTTTATAATTCAATTCACAGTCTAATTTTGTACAAACAAAACCTTATTTCTGACTCATGAGCTTAGTGTATAAAGCAACGACTGACTTTGGCTTCTTCTTTACTTTGTAAGACACAAGATTCTACTGCTGTGGAAGCTTATGTAATTTACTTATTGCTCACCATAATGGTCAGTAACAAAGCATAGCTCTTTAAATAAAGTGCATGCTTTCTGAGTAAAAACACGCAGAAGAATAATTGTTAAACTTTTTACCTCTTCTTTTCTGCAAGAAATGATGCTTAAACTGTTGATTATTATGTGTGAACATGGTATTCACTCTCTCTATCCCTACTCCTCTACATGGTAGCGAATTTATCTCTCCTTTCTTACATGAGACATATTAATATATATTCTGAGGAAAACCTAGAAAATTACTTGAATTTTATTATGAGAAAATTTTTTGCCACACTGGAGATTTTTGACTACATTCAGCAATCTTGTAGTAATTAGTGGCTGTGTTTCAAACTACATTTCTTAACATTTTTCTCTACTTGCATATGTTTGATGATTTAAATTAAAAACTACAATGTGTTTTTGTCATCTAATGTTTATTGCTAAAAATGTTTTAAAATTTTACTTGTACTTTTACACTGGAAAGCAAGGATATCTTTTGCAGAAATTGTAGATCAACTTTAAAGTTGAAGCATCTTTCAAGACAATGAAATGAATACATCTTTAAGGAAAATGTCAATTTTATTCCATGTAATTAAACTTAAGATGAAATAAAGAATATTGCATTTTGAACCTGGAAAGGAAAACAGAAAATTATATTCTTTTCTGTAGTATATTGACTTTGTTATAAGCCTGCAGAGTTTATTATATGTTAAATATTTTCTTTTCTTCTTTTCCTTTCACATGACAATAATATCATTGCATTCAAACAAGTGATGGTCAACTAAGTTTTAGAACCAGTTGCTTCAATTCTGGATCTTGTCTTTGTCATGCACAGGCACGAAGCCATCTTCAGCAGAACAAAATGACATTTGTCGTTGTAAAGACAGGTTGGTCTGAGAGAGTGCAAAATATGTTTTAAACAGACAAACATTGTGTAAGAACATTTAAATGGACGAAAGGGGACTCAATTAGGTGCTGAGTTAAAGGTCACAAAAAAGCGTCCTGATTTCATGGCATTTTGTTGTTTTATGGGATAACCGTTTAAAACACAACATATGTAGCTTGGCTCTGGAAGAGCAGAGAATTGAATGCTGCTTGGCAGAACTGAACAGAGCAATGAACTTGGCAGAAGAATGTGTGAAGACTCTGACACCTCAAGGTCTTCCAGCTTATGTTCACTGTCTTTTCTCAGCACAGTTTCGGTATTCTTTTTTTCTTTTAGTTTGTCAACACCTCCTTAAATGAAGCCTTCCACCTACTGGGGTCATGGGGCATCCTCCTTTTGAATAACTGCAGATCTGAGGTGTGCACAGAAAGTAACGGGGAAAGCAGAAAAGGACAACTGGATAGTGGAAGAGAATGAGAGACTGAGTGGCACTGTGGGACGATTCTGGAACAGTCATGGTTTCAGGTCTCCACTCATGCTGAGCCCTATGAACCACTGTGGATAATTCATGTAACCCTTTGAAAGTGCAAACACAGCTTTTCTTTCTTTCTTTCTTTCTTTCTTTCTTTCTTTCTTTCTTTCTTTCTTTCTTCCTTTCTTTCTTTTTGTTTGTTTGTTTTTAAATGCTAGGGATGCCTATGAGAAGGCATAATATAAGATAGTGTGCGACAGGGGTAGAGGTGAGGGAAAGAAGATGGTCCTTAGGAACTGGTTCATATCTAAAAATGAAATGCCTCAAGGGTCAGAGGTAGCACTGATGGTTGATGACTGCTAAGGAAGGAGAATCATTTTTCTTTAGGAGTATGATCTAGGCAGACTGACTATGCTTCAGTGGATATCCGCACAGCTGTGCATTTATGGGAAGCACTAATTAAACTCAATTGTTGAGAACTAAACATATATATATATATATATATATATATATATATATATATATATATAGAGAGAGAGAGAGAGAGAGAGAGAGAGAGAAAGCATGAAGTTGGAAGGATGGGGTAGAGTCCCAGGAATTGGAGGTGTGTATGAATATAATTGAAAAACTCTGTAACACGTTTAAAATTCTCAAAGAACCAATAAAGATATAATAATAATAAACTAAAGCTCCTCAGGTAGGCAAGATGACTTATGAATTAAAATGCGTCCTGCCAAGGATGATAACCCAAGTTCACAATTCATGACTCACATGACAGAGTAGAGAACAAACACTTGCAAATTGTCCTGTGATTTCCACATGCACCTATGTGCACAAGAACACATGTTCACATAGATACCTGGATTTAGAAAAAAAGATCACAGTTACTAGAGTGTTCAACCTGTGATTTTTGGGTCACATGTACCCCAGGCTAGTCATGAATGCACCC
The DNA here is from genome assembly GCF_950005125.1 of Chionomys nivalis. Taxonomy (NCBI): domain Eukaryota; kingdom Metazoa; phylum Chordata; class Mammalia; order Rodentia; family Cricetidae; genus Chionomys; species Chionomys nivalis. The sequence goes on from NC_080088.1 coordinate 27,473,232, forward strand.
AAGCAGTACTCAAACAAAGCATAAACTTGTGAGATTACTTTTCTGAGTCCCCCCCCCACTTTGCTATCTTTGGTCATCAGGCCTGACTTTTGTAGATGGCAGTGTCATGTAACAGTGTCAGAACACAAGCATTTATGAGTATATGGGTGGGGCTTATGAAATCAAAGGTAACTTCTACACAATTTTGTGAAAAATAAGTATTTCACAATTATGTCTACATTTTTCAAATATCATTTATAAAATAATTATCCCTAAAATGTATGTGGATATTATCAATAACATCCTATTCATTAAAAGGGGCAAAATTTAAAAATTAAGTTCATTCAGGTGTCTAAATTTACTACCTTTTCATTTTTTTTCAAACTAGATGGCTTGCTTTTTTTCCAATAAAGTTTCTTCAAATATTGCCTGTTACAATTCACATATTGCCTGGAGAGACGAATCAGAAGTTAAGAGCACTGGCTGTTCTTCCCGAGGTCCTGAATTCAATTCCCAGCATCCCCATGGTGACTCACAACCAACTATAATGAGATCTGGTGCCCTCTTAAGGTGGGTAGGCATGCATACAGGCAGAACACTATACATAATAAATAAATAAATCTAAAAAAAAAAGACCAAAGACAAAAAAACCAACCCTTACTATTCCAGAGTCTATAGCAACAGGTTGTCAAAGATTATGAAGCAGAGCAAGTCTGTGCTACAAAGTAGGCGAGAGAATGGGGCAGGTTGATTGAGAAAGCTGATATGTGGGGCTGAGTCTAAGGTCCAAATGGAAGATGTTCCCCGTCATTTGAGGTCCGTGGAAAAGACGATGTAATAATTTACCTGTAACAGAAATTTGACCTTACAGTATTACGTATTATGGTATTGAGAGATATATGATCAAGCTACAATCCACAATCGCAGAAAAGCTAGGTAAAAAGGAGGACCCTAAGAGGGACGCACATGGACAGTCCTAGGAAGGGGAAATGGTTAAAATCTCTTGGGTAAAATCTCTTGAGCGGAGAGGTTGAAGTGAGGAGATGAAAGATGGGAACATGAGGGCTTGAGATGGCTGAGTTGGTGGAGGATAGAAAGGGGGAGCACTGAAAGAGATATCTTGATAGAGGGAACCATTATGGGGTTAGAGGAAAACCAAGTGCTATGGAAATTCCGAGGAATCCACAGGGTTGACCCTACCTAAGACTCTTAGCAATAGTGGAGAAGGTGCCTGTACTGACCTTCCCCAGTAATCAGATTAGTGACTACCCTGACTTTCATTATAGAACCTATATCCAGTAACCGAGGCAGATGCAGAGATCCACACTCAATCACTGGGCTGCCTCCTGGAGCATAAATTGAAGAGAGGGAAGAGGGATCAAATGAGCAAGGGAAGTTAAACTCAGTGTTCGGAAAAGCACAGAGACAGCTGTGCCAAGCTAGTGAGAACTCTGGACTAACAGCTTCGGATCCTTCATGGGACCAACTAAGCCCTCTGAATGTGGGTGACACTTATGTGATTTGATCTGTTGAGGAGGGTCCTGGCAGTGGAATCCGGACTCATCCTGGGTACATGAACTGGTTTCTTGGAGCCCGTCCCCTATGGAGCGATACCTTGCTCAGTCTTGATACAGCTGGGAGGAGCTAGGTCGTGCCTCAACATGGTATACCAGACATTGTTGATTCCCTAAGGGAAATCCTCTGAGGAGTTGATTGGGGGTGGGAAGGGGGAGAAGTTGGGGGAGGGGTCAGGAGTAGGAGAGGTTGGTAAGAGGCTAGCAGTAAAGTTTTAAAAATTTAAATAAAAAAGAAAAATACTTTAATTTAGACAAAAAAAAAGAGATGTGATGTTCTCTGTAGATATTTTCAGTACCCTGGGACAACTGAGATGCTGATCATACCTTGTTTTGCTTTTGTTTCTCCCCTTTTTCTTTCTTTCTTTTCTTCCTTCTTTCCTTTCTTCTTTCTCTCCCTCTCTCCCTTCTTCCCTCGGTTTGTCCGTCCGTCCATCTGTCCCTCCTCTCCTCTCTTCTCTCCTCTCCTCTCCTCTCCTCTCCTCTCCTCTCCTCTCCTCTCCTCTCCTCTCCTCTCCCTCCTCCTCCTCCCTCTCCCCCCTCCCCCCCCTCCCCTCCCTCCCTCCCTCCCTCCTCTCTCTCTCTCTCTCTCTCTCTCTCTCTCTCTCTCTCTCTCTCTCTCTTCCTTTGTTTTTCACCAGACTTTTTGATGGAAAGCAACTGTGTAAAAGTTGAAGGAATTTTCCTCTCTGGAGTGATGTAAGTTACTATGGCAGCTGACACAGCAACAAAAGAGCAATCTTTTGAAGGGTCTACAGTTCATTTAGGGTGTCGTAATCAGTATTTACAGTAATTGAAATTGACTAAATGGTAGAAAATGCTCGGGGATAATTATTGCATCACAACTTAATTGGATGAACCTAGAACTGGAGACGGTGAGGTGACCTGCCAACTAGAAATAGTTAGACAACCAGGAATCTTAACAGGAACTATAGGTATGCCTTTATAATCCCAGCACTTAGGAGGCTGAGGCAAGAGGATTTTGAGTTTATGTACAGCCTAGGCAACATAGTGAGGCTCTTTACCACGAAGCAAAGAATGAGACAAGCACAGACTAAGGAAAAGTAGAGGAGGGCAGAGAAAACATCTGCAAAGGGAACCCAACAGCAGTTTTGCACCTAAAGTTCTAGACTGTTTGAAAAGAAGGTAATGGGAATTCACTCAATCTGTTAGTGAAAGAGAGCATTAGGGGTACGGCTTCCAGTTCTTTTCCTGAAAGGGATGGAGAAGAGTAGACTTCCTTCCCCTCCCTCTATTTACATATACTTGTAATTATATGAAACAAAGAGATTCTACTAATCTGGGACGACCGCTTTACTGTGATTGATGGTTCACAAATGTAGCAGCTACTGTTTTAGGAAGTTTCATATTTCTAAACTGAAATATGCCTCCTTATCGTATTTATTATATCAATAAATAAACACATATTTATTGAATTCTTAACATTCTTCAATACTGAGGAAAGTGCTTGAGTTATAAGAAAAATAAGAAGCATATAGTCCCTGATTTCTTGGAATCTCCCTTTTTGTTTTGTTTTGTGTTAGTGGTGGGGGCTCATAATTAACAAGTTTAATGAGCCAGTCTTCGAGCTATACTAAGGGTTGTGTAAGAAAGCATCAGAGAGCTTGCTATAAAACGGCAGCTGATCTAATAGTGAGTG